>NC_080383.1:10685195-10995387 GCF_014773155.1 Arachis stenosperma
GAAATGGAGGAGCACAGATGCAACTCTCATTCTAGGAAGACCTTTCCTAGCAACTGGACGAACTCATTGATGTACAAAAAGGGGAAGTACCCTGAGAGTCATGAGGATGAGTTCAAGTTGAATGTGTCAAAGCTATGCAGCATCCAGACACATCAAATGACTGCATGAGCGCTGATATTATTGACTCTTTGGTGGAGGAGGTCAATATGACTGAAAGTCTTGAATCAGAGCTAGAGGCATCTTAAAGATGTTCAGCCTGATCTAGAGGAACTAAGGAAATAAAAAGAAATTCTGAAAATTCCTCAAGAAGAAGATAAGCCTCCTAAACCGGAGCTCAAGCCACTACCACCATCCCTGAAATATGCATTTCTGGGAGAAGATGACACTTTTCCAGTGATCATAAGCTCTTTTAAATCCACAGGAAGAGGAAGCACTAATTCAAGTGCTAAGGACACCAAGACAGCTCTTGGGTGGTCCATAAGTGATCTTAAGGGCATTAGCCCAGCAAGATGCATGCACAAGATCCTATTGGAGGATGATGCTAAGCCAGTGGTTCAACCACAAGGCGGCTAAATCCAGCCATGAAGGAGGTGTGCAGAAAGAGGTCACTAAGTTACTAGAAGCTGGGATTATTTATCCTATTTCTGATAGCCCCTGGGTGAGCCATGTCCACGTTGTCCCAAGAAGAAGGCATAATAGTGGTTCATATGAAAAGAATGAACTGGTTCCTACAAGAACAGTTATAGGGTGGCGTATGTGTATTGACTACAGAAGGCTCAACATAGCCACCAGGAAGGATCTTTTCCTTTACCATTCATAGACCAGATGCTAGAGAGACTGGCAGGTCATGAATATTACTGCTTTTTGGATGGCTATTCAGGTTACACCAAATTGCAGTAGATCCTCAGGACCAAGAGAAAACAGCATTACATGTCCTTCTGGAGTATTTGCCTACAGAAGGATGCCTTTTGGTCTGTGCAATGCACCTGCAACCTTTCAAAGGTGCATGCTCTCTATCTTCTCAGATATGGTAGAGAAATTTCTGGAAGTCTTCTGGATGACTTTTCAGTATTTGGAGACTCTTCAGCTCCTGCCTTAACCATCTAGCACTTGTTCTGAAAAGATGCAAGAGACCAACCTAGTTTTAACTGGGAAAAATGTCACTTCATGGTGACTGAAGGAATTGTCCTTGGGCTAAAATTTCGAACAAAGGAATAGAGGTGGATCAAGCTAAGGTGGAGGTAATTGAAAAATTACCACCACCTGCCAATGTTAAGGCAATCAGAAGCTTTCTGGGGCATGCAGGATTCTACAGAAGGTTATAAAGGATTTTTCAAAATTGCCAAACCTCTGAGTAATCTGCTAGCTGCTGACACTCCATTTATCTTTGATAATGAGTGTCTGGCAGGCGTTTGAGACTCTGAAAGCTAAGCTGGTCACAGCACCAGTCATCTCTGCACCAGACTGGACATTACCATTTGAACTAATGTGTGATGCCAGTGACCATGCCATTGGTGCAGTTTTGGGACAAAGGCTGGTAAGCTTCTGCACGTCATTTATTACGGCAGCCGTATTCTAAATGATGCACAGAAGAACTACACACCACAAAAAGAGTTACTTGCAGTGGTTTTGCCCTTGATAAGTTCAGATCTTATTTAGTAGGATCAAAAGTGATTGTGTACACTGACCATGCTGCTCTTAAATATCTACTCACAAAGCAGGATTCAAAACCCAGGCTCATAAGATGGGTGTTGCTTCTGCAGGAGTTTGATATAGAAATAAAAGACAGAAAAGGGACAGAGAATCAAATAGCTGATCACCCGTCCCGGATAGAACTAGTAGCAGGAGCATCTCTCCCTCCTACTGAGATCTCTGAAGCCTTTCCGGATGAGCAATTATTTGCAATTCAGGAAGCTCCGTGGCTTGCAGACAGTGCAAACTATAATACTCAAGGTTCTCCTTCTGTAACCATGGAGAAGAAGCATGAAGAGCTTCTCTCAAAACAGAGTCAAATAGAGCCCCCACAGTCAAACTCTAAGTTTGGTGTTGGGAGGTCACAACCAAACACTAAGTTTGGTGTTGGAGAGGTTCCAACATTGCTCTGAACATCTGTGAGGCTCCATAAGAGCCCACTGTCAAGCTACTGACATTAAAGAAGCGCTTGTTGGGAGGCAACCCAATGTTATATTTATTATTTTTTGTTATTTATGTTTTCTATAGGTTGATGATCCTGGAAAGTCACAAAATCAATTGAAAAAGCAGAAACAGAATGAAAAACAGAAAGAAAAATAGCTCACCCTGGAGGAAAACCTTGCTGGCGTTTAAACGCTAGTAAGGGCAACAAATGGGCGTTTAACGCCCAGTCTGGCACCATTCTGGGCGTTTAACGCCAGAAAGGGGCACCAGACTGGCGTTAAACGCCAGGAATGGGCACCAAGCTGGCGTTAAACGCCAGAAATGGGCACCAGCCCGGTGTTTAACGCCAGGATTGGCAAGTAGGAGCATTTTTGCTCGCCACTTGTGCAGGGATGAATTATCCCTGACACCTCAGGATCTGTGGACCCCACAGGATCCCCACCTACCCCACCACTCTCTCTCTTCTTTCTTCTTTGCTCGAGACGAGCAAACCTTCTATGTTTGGTGTGGTAAAAGCGTTGCTTCTCCATAACCATTTATGGCACCTAAGGCGGAGAAACCTCTAGAAAGAGGAAAGGGAAGGCAAAAGCTTCCACCTCCGAGCCATGGGAGATGGCAGATTCATCTCAAGGGATGCACTTTCCTCCACAAAACTATTGGGAGCAAATCAACACCTCCCTAGGAGAATTGAGTTCCAACATGGGACAACTAAGGGTGGAGCACCAAGAACATTCCATCCTCCTCCATGAAATTAAAGAAGATCATAGAATCATGAGAGAGGAGCAACAAAGGCAAGGAAGAGACATTGAGGAGCTCAAGCACTCCATAAGATCTTCAAGAGGAAGAACAAGCCGCCATCACTAAGGTGGACCCTTCTTTAATCTCCTTGTTCTTTATTTTCTATTTTTCGAATTTTTATGCTTATGTTTATCTATGTTTGTGTCTTATTACATGATCATTAGTATCTTAGTGTCTATGCCTTAAAGCTATGAATGTCCTATGAATCCATCACCTCTCTTAAATGAAAAATGCTTTAATCACAAAAGAACAAGAAGTACAGGATTTTGAATTCATCTTTGAAACTAGTTGAATTAGTTTGATGTGGTGACAATACTTTTTGTTTTCTAAATGAATGCTTGAACAGTGCATATGTCTTTTGAATTTGTTGTTTTAAGAATGTTAAAATTGTTGGCTCTTGAAAGAATAATGGAAAAGGAGAACTGTTATTGAGGATCTGAAAAATCATCAAATTGATTCTTGAAGCAAGAAAAAACAGTGAATACAAAAAAAAACGACGAAAAAGAAAAAAAAGAAAAGAAAGAGAAAAAGAAAAAGAAAGAAATAAAGTTGTGATCCAAAGCAAAAAGAGAGTGTGCTTAAGAACCCTGGACACCTCTAATTGGGGACTCTAGCAAAGCTGAGTCACAATCTGAAAAGGTTCACTCAATTATGTGTCTGTGGCATGTATGTATCCGGTGGTAATACTGGAAGACAGAGTGCTTTGGGCCACGGCCAAGACTCATAAAGTAGCTATGTTCAAGAATCATCATACTTAACTAGGAAGAATCAATAACACTATCTGAGTTCTGAGTTCCTATGGATGCCAATCATTCTAAACTTCAAAGGATAAAGTGAGATGCCAAAACTGTTCAGAAGCAAAAAGCTACTAGTCCCGCTCATCTAATTGGAGCTAAGTTTCTTTGATATTTTAGTGTCTATAGTATATTCTCTTCTTTTTATTCTATTTTGATTTTCAGTTGCTTGGGGACAAGCAACAATTTAAGTTTGGTGTTGTGATGAGCGGATAATTTATTCGCTTTTTGGCATTATTTTTAGTATGTTTTTAGTATATTTTAGTTAGTTTTATTATATTCTTATTAGTTTTAGTTAAATTCACTTTTCTGGACTTTACTATGAGTTTGTGTGTTTTTCTGTGATTTCAGGTATTTTCTGGCTGAAATCGAGGGTCCTGAGCAAAAATCTGATTCAGAGGCTGAAAAGGACTGCAGATGCTGTTGGATTCTGACCTCCCTGCACTCCAAGTGGATTTTCTGGAGTTACAGAAGCCCAATTGGCGCGCTCTCAACGGCGTTGGAAAGTAGACATCCTGGGCTTTTCAGAAATATATAATAGTCCATACATTGCTCGAGATTTGATGGCCCAAACCGGCGTTGCAAATCAGCTTCAGAATTCCCGGCGTTAAACGCTGGAACTGGCATAAAAATTGGAGTTAAACGCCCAAACTGGCACAAAAGCTGGCGTTTAACTCCAAGAAGAGTCTCTACACGAAAATGCTTCAATGCTCGGCCCAAGCACACACCAAGTGGGCCCGGAAGTGGATTTTTCTGTCATTTACCTCATTTCTGTAAACCCTAGTTACTAGTTCACTATTAATAGGATCTTTTGACATTGTATCTCTACCTCTGACACTTACACGTTTCTCATTGTATCTTCTACAGCATGAGTCTCTAAACCCATGGTTGGGGGTGAGGAGCTCTGCTGCGTCTTGATGGATTAATGCAATTACTACTGTTTTTCATTCAATCATGCTTGCTTCCATTCTAAGATATCACTTGTTCCTAAACCTGATGAATGTGATGATCCGTGACACTCATCATCATTCTCAACTATGAACATGTTCCTGACAACCACCTCCGTTCTACCTTAGATTGAGTAGATATCTCTTGGATTCCTTAATCAGAATCTTCGTGGTATAAGCTAGAATTGATGGCGGCATTCAAGAGAATCCGGAAGGTCTAAACCTTGTCTGTGGTATTCTGAGTAGGATTCAAGGATTGAATGACTGTGACGAGCTTCAAACTCCTGAGGGCTAGGCGTTAGTGACAGACGCAAAAGAATCACTGGATTCGATTCCAACCTGATTGAGAATCGACAGATGATTAGCCGTGCTGTGACAGAGCGCGTTGAACATTTTCACTAAGAGGATGGGAGGTAGCCATTGACAACGGTGAAACCCTACATACAGCTTGCCATGGAAAGAGCCTTGCATGTTTGAAGAAGAAGACAGTAGGAAAGCAGAGGTTCAGAAGACAGAGCATCTCCAAAACCTCAACCTGTTCCCCATTACTGCAAAACAAGTACTTAATTCATGTTCTTTTGCTTTTTACAATCAACCCTGATAATTATTGATATCTTGACTAAGAGTTACAAGATAACCATAGCTTGCTTCAAGCCGACAATCTCCGTGGGATCGACCCTTACTCACGTAAGGTATTACTTGGACAACCCAGTGCACTTGCTGGTTAGTTGTGCGGGATTGCAAAAGTGTGATTGCAATTTCGTGCACCAGATTCCATACTTTCTTTGTTTTCTTCTCTTTCATATGAGTAGGAATAAAGATAAAAGCATTCTTATTGAAGCTGATCCTGAACCTGAAAGGACTCTGAAGAGGAAGCTAAGAAAAGCTAAAGCATAACTCTCTGGAGAGGACCTGATAGAAATTTTTGAAAAAGAAGAAGACATGGCAGCTGAAAATAACAACAATGCCAACAAAGCAAAGAAGATGCTTGTGACTATGCTGCACCAACTTCCAACTTCTATGGAAGAAGCATCTCAATTCCTGCCATTGGAGCAAACAACTTTGAGCTTAAGCCTCAATTAGTTTCTCTAATGCAGCAGAATTGCAAGTTTCATGGACTTCCATCAGAAGATCCTCATCAGTTCTTATCTAAATTCTTGCAGATCTGTGATACTGTTAAGACCAATGGGGTTGATCCCGAGGTCTACAGACTTATGCTTTTCCCCTTTGCTGTAAGAGACAAAGCTAGAATATGGTTGGACTCACAACCTAGAGAAAGCCTGAACTCTTGGGACAAGCTGGTCAATGCTTTCTTGACCAAATTTTTTCCACCTCAAAAGATGAGTAAGCTCAGAGTGGATGTCCAAACCTTCAGACAGAAGGAAGGTGAATCCCTCTATGAAGCTTGGGAAAGATATAAGCAATTAACCAAAAGGTGTCCTTCTGACATGTTTCCAGAATGTAGCATCTTATGTATATTCTATGATGGTCTGTCTGAGTTATCCAAGATGTCATTGGACCATTCTGCTGGTGGATCTCTTCACCTGAAAATGCCTGTAGAAGTCCAGGAACTCATTGAAATGGTTGCAAATAACCAGTTCATGTACACTTCTGAAAGAAATCCTGTGAATAATGGGACGACTCAGAAGAAAGGAGTTCTTGAGATTGATACTCTGAATGCCAAATTGGCTCAGAACAAAATATTGACTTAGCAAGTCAATATGATTTCTCAGAATCTGACTGGATTGCAAGCTACATCCGGTAGTGCTAAAGAAGCCTCCTTTGAAGGAGAAGCTTATGACTCTGAGAATCCTGCAATGGAAGAGGTGAATTACATGGGAGAATCCTATGGAAACACCTATAATCCTTCATGGAGGAATGATGCCAGGGCATTTTGGCCAGTTTTACTGACCTTTTCTTTACTGTTTTTAAGGTAGTTTCATGCATTTTCTTAGGAAATAAGCTAGTTTTGGGTAGATATTCACTTACATCTTGATTCAAGCAAACATTGTGAATTTTGAATGATTTCATGAGAATTATGCATAAATTGAATGATAAATTGGATGATGCATGATCCCATGATTAAGAGCAAGACTTTGATGCACTTTGTTTGATTGATTTCAGGCCAAAAGAAGAAGAGAAGAGCCATGTTAGTGGCTACGTTAGTTACACTAACGTGGGCACTAACGTGGAAGGAAGGAAATCCACAACGTTAGTGAGAAAAGTTAGTGGCATTAACTTTGAAGAAAGAAAATGGAGCCAACGTTAGTGACACTTAAGATTATCACTAACGTTGGACCAAGCTCATGAGTGGCCATGTTAGAGTCCACGTTAACCTAGTTAACGTGGCCTCTAACGTTAAAAAGGAAGGGGGAAGCCAACGTTAGTGACACTCAATATTGTCACTAACGTTGGCCAAAGCACATTAAGCCACGTTAACTCCCACGTTAACCTAGTTAACGTGGAAGCTAACGTGAAGGAACAAAGTGGTCGACAACTGGTGCACGAAATTGTGATCACTACAACTCTGCACAACTAACCAGCAAGTGTACTGGGTCGTCCAAGTAATAAACCTTACGCGAGTAAGGGTCGATCCCACAGAGATTGTTGGTATGAAGCAAGCTATGGTCACCTTGTAAATCTTAGTCAGGCAGACTCAATTGGGTATAGATGATGAATGAAACATAAACATAAAGATAGAGATACTTATGTATATCATTGGTGAGAGCTTCAGATAAGCGTATGAAGATGCTTTGTCCCTTCCGTCTCTCTGCTTTCCTACTGTCTTCATCCAATCCTTCTTACTCCTTTCCATGGCAAGCTTATGCAAGGGTTTCACCGTTGTCAGTGGCTACCTCCCATCCTCTCATTGGAAATGTTCAACGCACCCTGTCACGGCACGGCTATCCATCTGTCGGTTCTCAATCAGACCGGAATAGAATCCAGTGATTCTTTTGTGTCTGTCACTAACGCCCCGCTCTCAGGAGTTTGAAGCACGTCACAGTCATTCAATCATTGAATCCTACTCAGAATACCACAGACAAGGTTAGACCTTCCGGATTCTCTTGAATGCCGCCATCAGTTCTTGCCTATACCGCGAAGACTCTGATCTCACGGAATGGCTGACTCGTTTGTCAGGCGAGCGCTCGGTTGTCAGGCGATCAACCATGCATCGTGTATCAGGAATCCAAGAGATAAACATTAGAGCCTTGTTTTGCTTGTAGAACAGAAGTGGTTGTCAGTCACTTGTTCATAAGTGAGAATGATGATGAGCGTCACATAATCATCACATTCATCAAGTTCTTGAGTGCGAATGAATATCTTGGAATAAGAACAAGCTGAATTGAATAGAAGAACAATAGTAATTGCATTAATACTCGAGGTACAGCAGAGTTCCACACCTTAATCTATGGTGTGTAGAAACTCCACCGTTGAAAATAAATAAGAACAAGGTCTAGGCATGGTCGAATGGCCAGCCTCCCAAAGAGGGTTCAATCATAAAAACATGATCAAAAGATCCTCAGATTGAAAGATGAAAATACAATAGTAAAAGGTCCTATTTATAGAGAACTAGTAGCTTAAGAATGAGTAAATGACATAAAAATCCACTTCCGGGCCCACTTGGTGTGTGCTTGGGCTGAGCAATGAAGCATTTTTGTGTAGAGACTCTTCTTGGAGTTAAACGCCAGCTTTTGTGCCAGTTTGGGCGTTTAACTCCCACTTTGGTGCCAGTTCCGGCGTTTAACGCTGGGAATTCTGAAGGTGACTTTGAACGCCGGTTTGGGCCATCAAATCTTGGGCAAAGTATGGACTATCATATATTGCTGGAAAGCCCAGGATGTCTACTTTCCAACGCCGTTGAGAGCGCGCCAATTGGGCTTCTGTAACTCCAGAAAATCCATTTCGAGTGCAGGGAGGTCAGAATCCAACAGCATCTGCAGTCCTTTTCAGTCTCTGAATCAGATTTTTGCTCAGGTCCCTCAATTTCAGCCAGAAAATACCTGAAATCACAGAAAAACATACAAACTCATAGTAAAGTCCAGAAAAGTGAATTTTAACTAAAAACTAATAAAAAGTATACTAAAAACTAACTAAAACTACTAAAAACATACTAAAAACAATGCCAAAAAGCGTATAAATTATCCGCTCATCAACAACGTTAGTGACACCCAACATTGTCACTAACGTTGGAAGCAACCACACAACCCCCCCCCCCCAAGGAGCCACGTTAACTTCCACGTTAACTTAGTTAACGTGGAGGCTAACGTGTGAAAAAAAGAAGGTGCTCGCCAACGTTAGTGACACCCAACATTGTCACTAACGTTGGAAGGAGCCACACATGCCACCATGAGCCACGTTAACTCCCACGTTAACTTAGTTAACGTGGAAGTAGTTAACGTGGGAAGTTAACGTGGTACCTGACAGCCTGACCATGCCTTCTTCAAACACGCATAACTTGAGCCACAAAACTCCAAATGAGGTGATTCCAGTGGCATTGGAAAGTAGAATTCCAGAGCTTTCCAAGAATATATGGCACTATATGGTTGACACTAAATTTGAGGGAGAAAACCTGCCCCGAAAGTGCAATGATGAACATGGTATCAACCTGTATTAAGGTCAACTGACCTCTTCACCTTCCAAGAAGTGTAACTCGAGTTGTAGAGCTCCAAATGATGCGCTTCGAAAGGCATTGGAAAGTAGACATCCAGGGCTTTCCAACAATGTATAATAGTATGGGGTGGACACTAAGTTTGAGCTTCAGAAACTGGCAATAATGAAGCCCTAATCGCTAGCGTTATTGGCAATCAACATTTCCAGTAACGTTGGCATATATGCCAGCGACCATGTCCACTTCAAAGGAGCATAACTTGAGCTACAGAGGTCCAATTGAGGTGATTCTAATTGCGTTAGAAAGCTGACATTCAGAGCTTTCCAACGATGTATAATACTCTATAGTGGGCATGAAATTGGAGAACAAACAAGAGGCATCTTTTAAGCCCCAAAAACACCAACTGGCCAGCAAGTGCAACGTTAGCCACAATAACTTTAGCACTAACGCCACACTTGTAGCGTTAGTGTGGCTAACTTTAGCACTAACTTTGGCACCTGGACCTCAACTTTACTCACTTCTCTCTCAAGTCCACTTCAAAGCCCAAGCAAGCAAGCCCATAATTGTCAACCAATCAAGGCCACAAGAAGCATCTAGAATAGGAATTTTCATTTAAGTGTAATTTACTTTTAATTTCATTTTGTAATTTAGAGAGCCTATATAAAGGCCTTAGTTTTTACATTCAAAGCATTCTGGATTCTGGAGAATTGAAGGAAGGGGGAGAGGGTGAAAACCAATTCGAACTTCTGTGAATTGGCACACTCCAAGGGGAGTGGGTCTTCGGACCCCTCCTCTCCACCACTCCTCTTCCTTTTATCTTCTTTTTTTCCTTAGGAGTAGTTTTATTTTAGTTGTAATTTTTATTTATGAATTTTGAAGTTTTAATTTTAGTTTTAATCTTCATCTTTACTTTCTGCACTTTTCTTCTTTTCTATTTTGGTAGAGCAATGATCAACTAACTCTTTTCATTGGGTTAGAGAGCTCTATTATGATTCAATGGATTAAGTGTAGTTCTTATTCTTCTTCTTCTATCTTTTCTCTTGATTTTACTTGAAAGCTTTCGATCTTCATCCAATTGGGTAGTTATCTTGGAAAAGAAGCTATTCATACTTGGATCTCTTTTGAACCTTGAAAGAGGAATGAAGGGATCAAGCTAGAAATGCTTTCTCATGCTGGACCAAATTGGGTTTGGATGGATATGTGACTATAATCCTCTCAACACTTGATTTGGGAAATGCATGTGGTATAATCAGTGACCATACTTCATCTCTTCTCATGAGCAATTGACCAAGAAATTGGCTATTGATCAAGATTTGAGAGATTGAATTACAAGAAATTGTAATTCAATCACTTAAGATTGCCAAGGAGATCAATGAGTGCATTGATTGAGGAAGAAATGAGAATGAACTTGATCCGGAGGATTGCAATATCTCTCAATCCCAATGTTCATTTTATTTTTAGTTCTTACATTTACTTTTCTTGTCATTTTACTTTTCTGCACTTTATTGCTTTCTTTACTTTTCTGTCAATTTACAATTCCTACTGCTCCTCATCCAAATCTGAATCGTCTAACTAGGATAATCAATTAACCATTGATTGCTTAATCCGTTAATCTCTGTCGGATTCGACCTCACTCTATTGTGAGTTTTACTTGACGACAATTCGGTACACTTGCCGAATGGGAATTTGTTGAGAGACAAGTTTTACCTCGATCAAGGAATCACCCAAATTTCTCATGGAAGGATCAACAGAAGCCTCAATAAGGCTTCAATAACAATAATGGTGGGAAAAATAGGTTTGGCAATAGCAAACCTTTTCCATCATCTTCTCAGCAACAGACAGAGAATTCTAAGCAGAGCATCTATGGCTTAGCAAACATAGTCTCTGATCTATCCAAGGCCACTCTCAGTTTTATGACTGAGGCACGATCCTCCATCAGAAATTTAGAGTCACAAGTGGGTCAGCTAAGTAAAAGAGTTACTGAAACTCCTCCTAGCACTCTCCCAAGTAATACAGAAGAGAATCTAAAAAGAGAGTACAAGGCTATCCACACATCCAACATGGCCGAACTTGTAGAGGAAGGAAAGGCAGTGATTCCCAGTGAGGAAGACCTCATGGGACGTCCACTGACCACTAGGGAGTTCCCTCCTGAGGAACCAAAGGAATCTGAGGCTCATCTAGAGACCATAGAGATTCCACTGAACTTCCTCTTACCATTCATGAGCTCTGAAGAATATTCTTCTTCTGAAGAAGAGGAAGTTACTACTGAAGAGCAAATTGCTCAATATCTAGGAGCAATTATGAAGGTGAATGCCAAATTATTTGGTAATGAGACTTGAGAGGATGAACCTCCATTTCTCATTAATGAACTAAACGCCTTGGCTCAGCTGAAGATACCTCAAAAGAAACCGGATCCCGAAAGATTCTTAATACCTTGCACCATTGGCACCATGACCTTTGAGAAGGCTATGTGTGATTTGGGGTCAAGTGTAAACCTCATGCCACTCTCTGTAATGGAGAAACTAGGGATCTTTGAGGTACAAGCTGCAAGAATCTCACTGGAGATGGCAGATAAATCAAAGAAACAGGCTTATGGACTTGTAGAGGATGTCTTGGTAAAGGTTGAAGGCCTTTACATCCCTGCTGACTTCATAATCCTAGACACTGAGTAGGATGAGGATGAATCCATCATCTTTAGAAGACCCTTCCTAGCCACAACAAAGGCTGTGATTAATGTAGACAGAGAGAGCTAGTTCTTCAAGTGAATGAGGACTACCTTGTATTTAAAGCTCAAGGATCTCCTTCTGTACACATGGGAAAGAAGCACGAAAAGCTTCTCTCAATACAGAGTCAAACCAAGCCCCCACATTCAAACTCTAAGTTTGGTGTTGGGAGGCCACAACCATGCTCTGAGTATCTGTGAGGCTCCATGAGAGCTCACTGTCAAGCTATTGACATTAAAGAAGCGCTTATTGGGAGGCAACCCAATTTTTACTTATCTATGTTAAATTTCCATTTTCCATTGTTATTTTATATTTTCTTTAGGATGATGATCATGTGGAGTCACAAAAACAAAAGCAAAAATAAAAAAATAGCATTAAAAATAGCACACCCTGGAGGATGAGCTTACTGGTGTTTAAATGCCAGTAAGGGTAGCAGAATGGGCGTTAAACACCCAGTCTGGCACCATTCTGGGCGTTTAATGCTAGAAAAGGGCACCAGATTGGCATTTAACACCAGAAAAGGGCACCCAGCTGGCGTTAAACGCCAGAAATGGGCAGCAACCTGGCATTTAACGCTAGGATTGGCACTCAAAGGGGCGTTTACAAGCCAGAATGGTGCAGGGATAAGAATTCCATGACACCTCAGGATCTGTGGACCCCACAGGATCCCCACCTACCTCAACTCAATCTCTCTCTTCTTCACACATTCCAATAACACCCTCCCCCAAAACTCTTCACCAATCACCTCCACCCACTCTTCCCCAAAAACCCCACCTACCCCACCATTCAAAATTCAAAAACTTTCCCTCCCAACCCAACCCTCACACACGGACACCCCTCTCTTCCACTCCTATATAAATCCCTCATCACTCATTCATTTTCACACATCATATATACGTTTCCCCTCCATGGCCGAACCACTCACAATTCTCCATCTCCTCCATTTCTTCTTCTTCTTCGTCCTTTTTTCTTCTTTTGCTTGAGAATGAGCAAACCTTTTAAGTTTGGTGTGATAAAAGCGTTGCTTTTTGTTTTTCCATAACCATTTATGGCACCTAAGGCCGGAGAAACCTTTAGAAAGAGAAAAGAGAAGGCAAAAGCCTCCACCTCCGAGTCATGGGAGATGGAGAGATTCTTCTCAAAGGTCCATCAAGACCACTTTTATGAAATTGTGGCCAAGAAGAAGGTGATCCCTGAGGTCCCTTTCATGCTCAAAAGGAATGAGTATTCGGAGATCTGACATGAGATTCGAAGAAGAGGTTGGGAAGTTCTCACCAACCCCATTCAACAAGTCGGAATCTTAATGGTTCAAGAGTTCTATGCTAATGCATGTATCACCAAGAACCATGATCAAGGTGTAAACCCGAACCCAAAGAATTGGCTTACAATAGTTTGGTGGAAATACTTAGATTTCAGTCCAAAAAATGTAAGGTTGGCATTCAACTTGCCAATAATGCAAGGAGACGCACGCCCCTACATTAGAAGGGTCAACTTTGATGAAAGGTTGGACCAAGTCCTCATGGACATATGTGTGGAAGGAGCTCAGTGGAAAAGAGACTCCAAAGGCAAGCTGGTTCAATTGAGAAGGCATGACCTTAAACCCATGGCTAGAGGATGGTTGGAATTCTTCCAACGCTCCATCATTCCTACTAGCAACCGATGCGAAGTGACTGTAGATCGGGCTATCATGATCCATAACATCATGAGTGGAGAGGAAGTAGAAGTTCATGAGGTCATATCTCTAGAACTCTACAAAGTGGCTAACAAAACCTCCACCTTGGTAAGGTTAGCCTTTCCTCATCTCATCTGCCACCTTTTCAATTTAGCTGGAGTTGCCATAGGGGAAGACATCCTCATTGAAGATGACAAGCCCATCACTAAAAAGAGGATGGAGCAAATAAGAGAGCCCACTCATGGATTTTAACAAGAGCATGAGGAAGTCCCTCATCAGGAAATCCCTGAGATGCCTCAAGGGATGCATTTTCCTCCACACAACGTTTGGGAGCAACTCAACACCTCTTTGGGAGATTTGAGTTCCAATATGGAGCAACTAAGGATGGAGCACCAAGAGCACTCTATTATTGTCCATGAAATTAGAGAGGATCAAATAGCCATAAGGGAAGAGCAACAAAGGCAAGGAAGAGACATTGAGGAGCTCAAGCACTCCATAGGATCCTCAAGAAGGAGAACTAGCTGCCATCGCTAAAGTGGACTCGTTCTTTAATTTCCTTGTTCTTATTTTTCTGTTTTTCAATTTCTATGCTTGATGTTTTATCTATGTTTTAGCTTCATTACATGATCATTAATGTCTAGTATCTATGTCTTAAAGCTATGAATAATTCCATGAATCTTTCACCTTTCTTAAATGAAAAATGTTCCTAATTACAAAAGAACAAGAAGTACATGAATTCAAATTTTTATCTTGAAATTAGTTTAATTATTTTGATGTGGTGGCAATACTTTTTGTTTTCTGAATGAATGCTTGAACAGTGCATATTTTTTATAGTGAAGTTTATGAATGTTAAATTTGTTGGCTCTTGAAAGAATAATGAAAAAAGAGAAATGTTATTGATGATATGAAAAATCATAAAATTGATTATTGAAGCAAGAAAAGGCAGTGAAAAACACAAGCTTGCAAAAAAAATAATAAAGAAAAAGAAAAACAAGCAGAAAAAGCCAATAGCCCTTTAAACCAAAAGGCAAGGGTAAAGAGGATCCAAGGCTTTGAGCATCAGTGGATAGGAGGGCCCAAAGGAATAAAATCCTGGTCTAAGCGGCTAAATCAAGCTGTCCCTAACCATGTGCTTGTGTCATGAAGGTCCAAGTGAAAAGCTTGAGATTGAGTGGTTAAAGTCGTGATCCAAAGCAATAAGAGTGTGCTCAAGAACTCTAGACACCTCTAACTGGGGACTTTAGCAGAGCTGAGTCACAATCTGAAAAGGTTCACCCAGTTATGTGTTTGTGGCATTTATGTATCCGGTGGTAATACTGGAAAACAAGATGCTTAGGGTTACGGCCAAGACTCATAAAGTAGCTGTGTTCAAGAATCAACATACTGAACTAGGAGAATCAATAACACTATCTAAATTCTGAGTTCCTATAGATACCAATCATTCTGAATTTCAAAAGAAAAAGTGAGATGCCAAAACTGTTCAAAAGCAAAAAGCTACTAGCCCCGCTCATCTAATTGGGACTAAGTTTCATTGATATTATGAGATTTATTGTATATTCTCTTCTTTTTATTCTATTTTGTTTTCAGCTGCTTGGGGACAAGCAACAATTTAAGTTTAGTGTTGTGATGAGCGGATAATTTATACGCTTTTTGGTATTATTTTTAGGTAGTTTTCAGTATTATTTAGTTAGTTTTTAGTTGGTACACGAAATTGTGATACACAATGGCGCCAACAACTTGGTCGCACAATTGTAATCTCACTTCTTTATCACAACTTCGCACAATTAACCAGCAAGTGCACTGGGTCGTCCAAGTAATAAACCTTACGTGAGTAAGGATCGATCCCACGGAGATTGTCGGCTTGAAGCAAGCTATGGTCACCTTGTAAATCTCAGTCAGGCGGATTCAAATGGGTTATGGAGTTTTCATAATTCAAAGATAAATAAAACATAAAAAAGGATAGGGATACTTATGTAATTAATTGGTGAGAATTTCAGATAAGTGCATAGAGATGCTTTATTCCTGTTGAATCTCTACTTTCCTACTGCCTTCATCCAATCCTTCATACTCCTTTCCATGGCAAGATGTATGTTCGGGTTTCACCGGCGTCAATGGCTACCTCCTGTCCTCAGTGAAAATGGTCCAAATGCGCTGTCACCGCATGGCTAATCATCTGTCGGTTCTCGATCATGTTGGAATAGAATCCAGTGATCCTTTTGTGTCTGTCACTACGCCCAACACTCGCGAGTTTGAAGCTCGTCACAGTCATCCCTTCCCATATCCTACTCAGAATACCACAGACAAGGTTTAGACTTTCCGAATCTCAGGAATGGCCGCCAATAATTCTAGCTTATACCACAAAGACTCTGATCTTTCAAAATGAAGGCTAAGAGATACACGCTCAATCTTAAGTAGAACGAAAGTGGTTGTCAGTCACGCGTTCATAGGTGAGAATGATGATGAGTGTCACGGATCATCACATTCATCAAGTTGAAGTGCGAGTGAATATCTTAGAAGAAGAATAAGCATGAATTGAATAGAAGAACAATAGTAATTTCATTAATACTTGAGGAATAGCAGAGCTCCACACCTTAATCTATGGTGTGTAGAAACCCTACCGTTAAAAATACATAAGTGGTGAAGGTAGGCATGGCCATGAGGCCAGCCCCCAATGTCTAAGGAAAACGTTCCAAAGATGTCAAATTCCAAAGATGAAAATACAATAGTAAAAGGTCCTATTTATAATGAAACTAGCTACTAGGATTTACAGAAATAGGTAAATGATGTAGAAATCCACTTCCGGGCCCACTTGCTGTGTGCTTGGGCTGAGCATTGAGCTTTACACGTGTAAAGGTCTTCCTTCGAGTTAAACACCAGCTTTGATGCAAGTTTGGGCGTTTAACTCCAACTTTTATGCCAGTTCTGGCGTTTTGACGCCAGAAAAGGGCAGAGAGCTGGCGTTTTGATGCCATTTCACGTTGTCAAAGTATGGACTATTATATATTGCTGGAAAGCCCTGGATGTCTACTTTCCAACTCAGTTAAGCGCGAACTATTTGGAGTTCTCTAGCTCCAGAAAATATACTTCGAGTGCAGGGAGGTCAGAATCCAACAGCATCTGCAGTCCTTTTTCAGCCTCTGAATCAGATTTTTGCTCAGGTCCCTCAATTTCAGCTAAAAAATACCTGAAATCATAGAAAAACACACAAAATCATAGTAAAGTTCAAAAATATGAATTTTGCATAAAAACTAATAAAAACATCACAAAAAGTAGCTAGATCCTACTAAAAACTACCTAAAAACAATGCCAAAAAACGTATAAATTATCCGCTCATCATTAGTATATAATTGTTAGTTTTTATGCAAAAATCACATTTTTGGACTTTACTATGAGTTTGTGTGTTTTTCTGTGATTTCAGGTATTTTTTTGCTGAAATTGAAGGACCTAAGTAAAAATCTGATTCAGAGGCTAAAAAAGGACTGTAGATGCTGTTGGATTCTGACCTCCCTGCACTTGAAATGAATTTTATGAAGCTACAGAAGCCCAATTGGCGCGCTCTCAATTGCGTTGGAAAGTAGACATCTTGGGCTTTCCAGCAATATATAATAGTCCATACTTTTCCCGAGTTTTGATAATTCAAACTGGCGTTTTAACGCCAAGTTTCTACCCTTTTCTGGCGTTAAACGCCAGAACTGGCATAAAAGCTGGAGTTAAACGCCCAAACTGGCACCAGAGCTGGCGTTTAACTCCAAGAAAAGCCTATGCATGTGAAAGCTTCAATGCTCAGCCCAAGCACACACCAAGTAGGCCCCGGAAGTGGATTTCTGCATCATTTACTTATCTCTGTAAACCCTAGGTTACTAGTCATTATAAATAGGACATTTTACTATTGTATTTTCATCGGGAGATCTTTAGATCATTTTTGAGACTATCTTTGTATCACTGTTGATCTCTTGATCATGCTTAGGGGGCTGGCCATTCGGCCATGCTTGGACCTTCATCACTTATGTATTTTCAACGGTGGAGTTTCTACACCTCATAGATTAAGGTGTGGAGCTCTGCTGTTCCTCATGAATTAATGCAATTACTATTGTTTTCTATTTAATTCAAGCTTATTCTTGTTCTAAGATATTCATTCGCACTTCAACATGATGAATGTGATGATCAAGTGACACTCATCACCATTCTCACTTATGAATGTGTGTCTGACAACCACTTCCGTTCTACCTGAAAACAAGCTTGAATGTATATCTCTTGGCCTCCTGGTCCACGATGCATGGTTGTCTCTCCTAACAACAGAGCCTTTCATTCCGTGAGATTAGAGTCTTCGTGGTATAAGCTAGAATTAATTGGCAGCATTCTTGAGATCTGGAAAGTCTAAACCTTGTTTGTGGTATTCCGAGTAGGATCTGGGATGGGATGACTGTGACGAGCTTCAAACTCATGAGTGCTGGGCGCAATGACAGTGCGCAAAAGGATCACTTGATCTTATTCCAACACAAGTGAGAACTGACAGATGATTAGCCCTACGTAACCCATAGCTGGACCATTTTCACTGAGAGGATGGACGGTAGCCATTGACAACGGTGATCCTCCAACATACAGCTTGCCATGGAAGGGAGTACGAATGATTGGATGAGGACAATAAGAAAGTAGAGGCTCAAAGGGAACAAAGCATCTCCATACGCTTATCTGAAATTCCCACCAATGAATTACATAAGTATCTCTATGTTATTTTCCATTTTATTTCTCCTTTAATTATTAAAACCTCATAACCATTTAAATCTGCCTGACTGAGATTTACAAGACAACCATAGCTTGCTTCAAGCTGAAAATCTCCGTGGGATCGACCCTTACTCACGTAAGGTATTACTTGGACGACCCAGTGCACTTGCTGGTCAGCTGCGCAGAGTTGTGAGAAAAGTGTGAGATCACGATTCCGCGTACCATTGCCACGTACAAGTTTGAGGGAGAAGCTCAGTTTTGGTGGCAAGGAGCTCGTCGTTTATTGAAATGAGGTTATGATATAGTTAGCTGGGATTCCTTTCGAATGGATTTTTATAAAAAGTATTTTCTGAACTCGGTTAGGACAGTGAAGGAGTTGGAGCTACTATAACTGAAGCAAGGTTCTATGACGGTGGCGGAATACACAAGTGAGTTTGAGGAGTTATGTCGGTTCTCAATGGTTTATGAAGGACTGAAGGTACTCTGGAGAGTTTTGAGGAGTGGAAGTGTACTAAGTGCGAGAGTGGACTTTGGAGTGAAATTCTGAGTGTTGTGGGTCCTATGGAGGTCTATGTCTTTTTCGAGCTGGTGAATAAGAATAGGGTTGGGGAGGAGTGCTTAAGGAAGGCTGCTATGTCAAAGAATGACTGTAGGAAGTTCTATAGGAACAACCAAGACAGAGATTTTGCACTGAGAAGTCAAGATAGAGATTTTGTACCGAAAGGTCAAGACAGAGATTTCGCACCAAGAAGCCAAAGCTTTAAGAGGGGTGGTCATGCACCGCAATACTCACAAGACCGCAACGACTACCAAAAGGGTGACTATCACAAAGCACATGGTAAGGAAAAGCAGGCAGGGACTCAGCAAGAGGACTTGAGATGCCCGAGATGCGGAAGATACCATCCAGAAACATCGTGAATGGCTGGGCTAGGATTATGCTACTACTGTGGATTGCCTGGGCATATCTCCAGACGTTGTCCCTACAGGAAGGACCAGGATGCGAGTCGATCTTAGCGACAAGGATGAGAATCTTTAATATAAGGTAATTGTGAAATGAGTAACCGAATTCTAATTGCATTGTTTGATATTGAACACCGCGTTTATTTATAGTTTGCAATGGAGATGAGGATTTAAAAATTGAAGGTGTTAAAGGATCAAATTTAGGATCAAACTTAATTGTGTCGCGTAAAGTATTACCATTAGAGCTGGCAGGACTTAAGGAGATTTTTTTATTTATGTGGGCAAATAATCAAATTCTTAGAAGCAAATGAATCAGAGTGACACAGCAAAAGTGGATTGGAGCATTCAACTTGAACTAGGTTTAAGGAATCAAAAGGGGCAATAAAGCGTGGAGCCATTATTTGTGTTCAATGAGAGAGAGACTATGTTGTGTAAGTCATAAATCTTATTACGGCTGTTGAGAAAGTTTCATTAATGAAGATTGCCCATAGCCAAACAAACCTTGAGAAGCATACATAGAAAGTGGAGATACATGAGAGGAAGAATCATCACGAGTGGTCAAATTTTGAGGACAAAATTTTTAATAAGGTGGGTAGGATGTAAGACCCAGAGAAAATTTAAAAGAATCAAATTGAAAAATTTATCATTTAGTTAAAATAGTTAAAATGAACCCAGACGGAGTTGAAAATCAAGACTTAGGAATTTGAAATTTTAACTATGATAATTGAATTTAGTGAAATTTTTCCGAGTGAGAAAAAGTAATCTTCTGCGGAATTACACATAAAACACGTACTGGTATTTTAATCGGAAGTACCAGCTTATATTTGTCCGGCACTGCGAGTGAGAAAATTAATTTATGAGTGGGTGAAATTAAGAAATTAAAAAGTTATAGCTTGGGGGAGTAAAATTATTTAAAATACGAATTAAAACTCTAATCTTAAAAGTTTTGGCCCAAATTTGGGCCAATGGGCTAAACCGAGTAAACTAGGCCTAACTAGGCCAAAGTCCACAATATAAATACCTCACAACACCCACATTTCAGCTCATTCTCATCAAGTGAGAGAGAGAGAGAGAGAGAGAGAGAGAGAGAGCTCCGTTAGAAGTGAAGAGAAGGAAAGAAACCCTAAACGCTATTCACATCCAATTTCAAATCACCATAACCTTTGATCCGGAGCTTCGATTGATGAGCCGCTTGTGGCCACGTGAAGTTCTTGTCGAGCTCTTTAATTTTATCTAGGTAATGGTATGAAATTTCGAATCCTGCTCCTAGTTCTCTTTTCCCTACAGTTTTGCATTTTTTATTTTTAGGATTGTTGAATTATTGTGATTTTGATTGTTTAGAAGTACTCTAGCATAGATTATAAGTGGGTTTCACCCTAATTTTGAGTGGGTTAAGGAAAATAAAGCTTTTTCTTCCTTGATTTTTCAATTTCATGAAACCTAGGTTGAGAAATTTTGATTTCTATGGTATATAGTGGTGTGCGTAAATTGTGATCATCAACAATGGCGCCAATAAACTTGGAGCTCTCAAATGTGAATCACACTTTATTACAACTTCGCACAACTAACCAACAAGTGCACTGGGTCGTCCAAGTAATACCTCACGTGAGTAAGGGTCGATCCCACGAAGATTGTTAGTATGAAGCAAGCTATGGTCATCTTGTAAATCTCAGTTAGGCGGATTCAAATGGTTATAATGGTTTTCGAATATAAAGATAGATAAAGCATGAAATAAAGATAGAAATACTTATGTAATTCATTGGTGGGAATTTCAGATAAGTGTATGGAGATGCTATGTTCCTTCTGAATCTCTGCTTTCCTACTGCTTTCATCCAATCCTTCTTACTCCTTTCTATGGCAAGCTGTATGTAGGGCATCACCGTTGTCAATAGCTACTTCCCATCCTCTCAGTGAAAATGGTCCAAATGCTCTTGTCACAGCACGGCTAATCATCTCTCGGTTCTCGATCATGTCGGAATAGAATCCATTGATTCTTTTGCGTCTGTCACTACGCCCAACAATCGCGAGTTTGAAGCTCATCACAGTCATTCAATCCCTGAATCCTACTCAAAATACCACAGACAAGGTTTAGACTTTTCAGATTCTTAAGAATGCTGCCAATGGATTCTAGCTTATACCACGAAGATTCTGATTAAGGAATCCAAGAGATACACGCTCGATCTAAGGTAGAACGGAAGTGGTTGTCAGTCACGCGTTCATAGGTGAGAATGATGATGAGTGTCACGGATCATCACATTCATCATGTTGACGTGCAACGAATATCTTAGAACAAGAATAAGCTGAATTGAATAGAAAATAGTAGTAATTGCATTAATACTCGAGGTACAGCAGAGCTCCACACCTTAATCTATGGTGTGTAAAAACTCCACCGTTGAAAATATATAAGTGATCAAGGTCCAGGCATGCCAGCCCCCAAAGTCTAAGAACTAAACGTTCAAAGATAGATACCAAGATGAAATTACAATAGTAAAAAGTTCTATTTATACTAGACTAGCTACTAGGGTTTACAGAAATAAGTCTAAGTGCAGAAATCCACTTCCATAGTGTGTGCTTGGGCTGAGCTTGAGCTTTACACGTGCATAGGCTTCTCTTGGAGTTAAACGCCAAGTTGTAACGTCTGTTTCGCATTTAACTCTGGTTTGTGACGTGTTTCTAGCGTTTTACTCCAGATTGTAGCATGAAACTGGCGTTGAACGACAGTTTGCGTCATCTAAGATCGAACAAAGTATAGACCATTATATATTGCTGGAAGCCCTGGATGTCTACTTTCCAATGCAGCTAAAAGCGCGCCATTTTGAGTTCTGTAGCTCCAGAAAATTCATTTCGAGTGAAGAGAAGTCAGAATCCAACAACATCAGCAGTCCTTTTTCAGCCTGAATCAAATTTTTGCTCAGGTCCCTCAATTTCAGCCAGAAAATACCTGAAATCACAAAAAAACACACAAACTCATAGTAAAGTCCAGAAATGTGAATTTTGCATAAAAACTAATAAAAACATCCCTAAAAGTAGCTAGATCCTACTAAAAACTACCTAAAAATAATGCCAAAAAGCGTATAAATTATCCGCTCATCACAACACCAAACTTAAATTGTTGCTTGTCCCCAAGCAACTGAAAATCAAATAGGATAAAAAGAAGAGAATATACTATAAATCTCAAAATATCAATGAATATTAGTTCTAATTAGATGAGCGGGACTTGTAGCTTTTTGCTTCTGAACAGTTTTGGCATCTCACTTTATCCTTTGAAGTTTAGAATGATTGGCTTCGATAGCAACTCAGAGTTAAGATAGTGTTATTGATTCTCCTAGTTAAGTATGTTGATTCTTGAACACAGCTACTTTTATTAGTCTTGATCGTGGCCTTAAGCACTTTATTTTCCAGTATTACCACCGGATACATAAATGCCACAGACACATGACTGGGTGAACCTTTTCAGATTGTGACTCAGCTTTACTAAAGTCCCCAATTAGAGTTGTCCAGAGCTCTTAAGCACACTCTTTTTGCTTTGGATCACGACTTCAACCACTCAGTCTCAAGCTTTTCACTTGGACCTGCATGCCACAAGCACATGGTTAGGGACAGCTTGATTTAGCCGCTTAGGCCTGGATTTTATTTCCTTGGACCCTCCTATCCATTGATGCTCAAAGCCTTGGATCCTTTTTACCCTCGCCTTTTGGTTTTAAGGGCTATTGGCTTTTTCTGCTTGCTTTGTTCTTTTTCTTTTATATTTTTTTTGCCACTTTTATTTTTCGCAAGCTTTTTCTTTTTCACTACTTTTTCTTGCTTCAAAAATCAATTTTATGATTTTTCAAATCATCAACAACATTTCTCTTTTTCATCATTCTTTCAAGAGCCAACAATTTTAACATTCATAAACAACAAGATCAAAAATATGCGCTATTCAAGCATTCATTCAGAAAACAAAAAGTATTGTCACCACATCAATATAATTAAACTAATTTCAAGGATGAATTCGAAACTCATGTACTTCTTGTTCTTTTGTATTAAAAACATTTTTCATTTAAGAAAGGTGAAGGATTCATGGAATTATTCATAGCCTTAAGACATGGTTTCTAAATACTAAGGATCATGTAGTATAGACACAAACATAGGCAAACACGAAGTTCAAAAACTGAAAAACAGAGAGATAAGAACAAGGAAGTTAAGGAATGAGTCCACCTTAGTGATGTTGGCACCTCCTCCTTAAAGGACCAATGGTGTTCTTGAGCTCCTCTATGTCTCTTCCTTGCCTTTGTTACTCCTCCCTCATAGCTCTTTGATCTTCTCTAATCTCATTGAGAATGATGGAGTGCTCTTGGTGTTCCACCCTTAATTGTGTCATGTCATGATTTAATCCTTCTAGAGAAGTGTTGAGTTGTTCCAAATAGTTGTTTGGAGGAAAATGCATCCCTTGAGGCATCTCAGGGATTTCTTGATGATGAGCTTCCTCATGCGTCTCTTGAGATCCATGAATAGGCTCTCTTGTTTGTTCTATCCTCTTCTTAGTGATGGGCTTGTCCTCTTCAATGAGGATATCTGCATCTATGACAACTCCAGCTAAGTAGCATAGATGGCAAATGAGATGAGGAAAAGCTAGCCTTGCCAAGGTGGAGGGCTTTTCGGCTACTTTGTAGAGTTCTAGAGAGATGACTTCATGAACTTCTACTTCTTCTCCAATCATGATGCTATGGATCATGATGGCCCGATCCACAGTTACTTCGGATCAGTTGCTAGTGGGGATGATGGAGCGTTGGATGAACTCCAACCATCCTCTAGCCACAGGCTTAAGGTCCAATCTTCTCAATTGAACCGGCTTGCCTTTTGAGTCTCTTTTCCATTGAGCTCCTTCCACACATATGTCCATGAGGACTTGGTCCAACCTTTGATCAAAGTTGACCCTTCTAGTGTAGGGGCGTGCGTCTTCTTGCATCATGGGCAAGTTGAACACCAAGCTTACATTTTCCGGACTGAAATCTAAGAATTTTCCCCGAACTATTGTAAGCCAATTCTTTGGGTTTGGGTCCATGCTTTGATCATGGTTCCTAGTGATCCATGCGTTTACATAGAACTCTTGAACCATTAAGATTTTGACTTGTTGAATGGGGTTGGTAAGAACCTCCCAACCTCTTCTTTGGATTTTATGTCAGATCTCCAGATACTCATTTTTCTTGAGCATGAAAGGGACCTCAGGGATCACCTTCTTCTTGGCCACAACTTCATAGAAGTGGTCTTGATGGGCTTTTGAGATGAATCTCTCCATCTCCCATGACTTGGAGGTGGAAGCTTTTGCCTTCCCTTTCCTCTTTCTAGAGGTTTCTCTGGCCTTAGGTGCCATCAATGGTCATGGAAAAACAAAAAAGCTATGCTTTTACCACACCAAACTTAGAGTGTTGCTCGTCCTCGAGTAAAAGAAGAAAGAATAGATGAAGAAGAAAAAGAGATAGAGGAGAGGGAGAGTGGTGTAGGTTTCGGCTAAAGGGGAGAAGAGAGGGTTGTGTTGTGTGAAAATGAAGAAGGATGGAGGGGTTTTTGGGGAAGAGGGAATGGGGTTCGGTCATTTAGGGTGGATTTGGGTGGGAAAGAGATTTTGAATTTGAAGGTAGGTGGGGTGTAAGGGGAAAAGTGGATAGATGTGAGTGGTGAAGAGGTGATGGGGAAGAGAGATTGAGGTGATTGGTGAAGGGTGTATGGAGAAGAGTGTTATTGGATTGGGTGAAGAAGAGAGAAGGTGAGTTGAGGTAGGTGGGGATCCTGTGGGGTCCACAGATCCTGAGGTAATCCTGTGGGGTCCACAAATCCTGAGGTGTCAAGGATTTACCATCCTTGCACCAATTAGGCGTGTAAAATGCCCTCTGCATGCAATCCTGGCATTTAACGCCAGACTGAAGCTTGTTTCTGGCATTAAATGCCCAAATGTAGCATGTTTCTGGCGTTTAACGCCAGCCTAATGCTTGTTTCTGGCGTTAAACGCCAGCTTTCCTCAGGGTGCAATCCTGGCGTTTAAACACCAGACTACTACTTGTTTCTGATGTTCAACGCCAGATTCATGCTCCGTTCTGGCGTTGAACGCCAGCTAGATGCTTCTTACTGGCGTTTAAACGCCAGTAGACTCTTCCTCCAGGGTGTGCTATTTCTTCTGCTATTTTTAATTTTAGCAATTGTTTTGTGACTCCACATGATCATGAACCTAATAAAACATAAAAGAATAATAGAAAATATAGATAAATAAAAATTGGGTTTCCTCCCAATAAGCGCTTCTTTAATGTCAATAGCTTGACAGTGAGCTCTCATGGAGCTTCACAGATGTTCAAAGCATTGTTGGGACCTCCCAACACCAAACTTAGAGTTTGAATGTGGGGGTTCAACACAAAACTTAGAGTTTGGTTGTGGCCTCCCAACACGAAACTTAGAGTTTGACTGTGGGGGCCTTGTTTGACTCTGTATTGAGAGAAGCTTTTCATGCTTCCTCTCCATGTTTACAGAAGGATAACCTTGAGCTTTAAACACAAGGTAGTCCCCATTCAATTAAAGGACTAACTCTCCTCTGTCAACATCAATCACAGCTCCTGCTGTGGCTAGGAAGGGTATTCCAAGAATGATGGATTCATTCTCATCCTTCCCAGTGTCTAAGATTATGAAATCAGCAAGGATGTAAAGGCCTTTAACTTTTACCAACACGTCCTCTACGAATCCATAAGCTTATTTTATTAACTTGTATGTCATCTCTAATGAGATTCTTGCAGCTTGTACCTCAAAGATCCCCAGCTTCTCCATTGCAGAGAGTTGCATAAGATTTATACC
The DNA here is from genome assembly GCF_014773155.1 of Arachis stenosperma. Taxonomy (NCBI): domain Eukaryota; kingdom Viridiplantae; phylum Streptophyta; class Magnoliopsida; order Fabales; family Fabaceae; genus Arachis; species Arachis stenosperma. The sequence goes on from NC_080383.1 coordinate 10,711,382, forward strand.
TGACCCCAAGTCACACAGAGCCTTCTTAAAGGTCATGGTGCCTATGGTACAGGATATCAAGAATTTAACAGGATCTTGTTTCTTTTGAGGTAGAGTTTGCTGAACCTATGTATCTAGTTCACTAATGAGCAAGGGAGGTTCACCTTCCCAAGTCTCATTACCAAACAACTTGGCATTCAGCTTTATGATGGCTCTTAGATATTGAGCAACTTGCTCTTCAGTTACATCTTCATCCTCTTCAGAGGAAGAATAGTTCTCAGAGCTCATGAATGGTAAAAGGAGGTTCAATGGAATCTCTATGGTCTCTAGGTGAGCCTTAGATTCCTTAGGTTCCTCAGTTTGGAACTCCTTTTTGTTCAGAGGACATCCCAGGAGGTCTTCCTCACTGAGATTTACGTCCTTCTCCTCCTCTTTGGATTCGGCCATTGTGATATGTCAATGGCCTTGTACTCTCTTTTTGGATTCTCTTCTGTATTGCTTGGGAGAGTACTAGGAGGGGTTTCAGTGATTTTCTTACTAAGCTGGCCCACTTGTGCCTCCAAATTTCTAATGGAGGACCTTGTTTCATTCATGAAACTTAAAGTGGCCTTAGATAGATTAGAGACTATGTTTGCTAAGCTAGAGGGGTTCTGCTCAGAATTCTCTATCTGTTGCTGAGAAGATGATGGAAAAGGCTTGCTATTGCTAAGCCAGTTTCTTCCACCATTATTAAAGCCTTGTTGAGGCTTTTGTTGATCCTTCCATGAGAAATGTAGATGATTTCTCCATGAAGAATTATAGGTGTTCCCATAGGGTTCACCCATGTAATTCACCTCTGCCATTGCAGGGTTCTCAGGATCATAAGCTTCTTCTTTAGAAGATGCCTTTTTAGTACTGTTGGATGCATTTTCCCATCCATTCAGACTCTGAGAAATCATGTTGACTTATTGAGTCAACATTTTATTCTGAGCCAATATGGCATTCAGAGCATCAATTTCAAGAACTCCCTTCCTCTGAGGCGTCCCATTACTCACAGGATTCCTCTCAGGGGTGTACATGAATTGGTTATTAGCAACCATGTCAATGAGTTCTTGAGCTTCTGCAGGCGTTTTCTTCAGGTGAATAGATCCACCTGCAGAATGGTCCAATGACATCTTAGACAATTCAGACAGACCATCATAGAATATATCCAGGATGGTCCATTCTGAAAGCATGTCAGAAGGACACTTTTTGGTCAACTGCTTGTATCTTTCCCAAGCTTCATAGAGGGATGCATCATCTTTTTGCTTAAAGGTTTGAACATCCACTCTAATCTTACTCAGCTTTTGAGGAGGAAAGAACTTGGCCAAGAAGGCCGTGACCAGCTTATCCCAAGAGTTCAGGCTATCTTTAGGTTGAGAGTCCAACCATACTCTAGCTCTGTCTCTTACAGCAAAAGGGAAAAGCATAAGCCTGTAGACCTCGGGATCAACCCCATTGGTCTTAACAGTATCACAAATCTGCAAGAATTCAGTTAAGAACTGAAAAGGATCTTCTGATGGAAGTCCAAAAAACTTGCAATTCTGTTGCATTAGAGAAACTAATTGAGGCTTCAGCTCAAAATTGTTTGCTCCAATGGCAGGGATTGAGATACTTCTTCCATGTAATTTGGAATTTGGTGCAGTAAAGTCACCAAGCATCTTTCTTGCATTATTGTTGTTATTATTTTCGGCTGCTATCTCCTTTTCCTGTTCGAAAATTTTAGTTGGGTCCTCTTTAGAGTACTGTGCTTTAGCTGCTCTTAGCTTCCTCTTCAAGGTCCTTTCAGGTTCAGGATCAGCTTCAACAAGAATGCCTTTTTCCTTGTTCCTGCTCATATGAAAGAGAAGAAAACAAAGAGAGAAGAGGAATCCTCTATGTCACAGTATAGAGATTCCTTTATATGAGTAGAAAAAGAAAATAATACAAGAAGGATGAGAAAAATTCAAACATAGAGAAGAAGAGAAGGTTCGAATTTTTAAGAGGAAGAGAAGAGTGTTAGTAATTAAATAAATAAATAGAAGAAGAAGAGAGAGATAGAAATTCGAAAATTGTTTTTGAAAAATTGGTTAGTGATTTTCGAAAATTGAGAGAAGAAATACAGTTAAAATTAAAATTTGAAACAATTAGTTAATTAAAAAGAATTTTTGAAAAAGGGAGAGGAGTTTTCGAAAATTAGAGAGATAAAATTAGTTAGGTGGTTTTGAAAAGATAAGAAATAGTAAAACAAACAAAAAGTCAATTAGTTAGTTGAAAAAGATTTGAAAATCAATTTTGAAAAGATAAGAAGTTAGAAAAGATTTTAAAATTAATTTTGAAAAAGATATTTTGAAAAGATATGATTGAAAAAGATATGATTGAAATTTATTTTGGAAAAGATTTTATTTTAAAAATTAAAATTGATTACTTGACTAACAAGAAACTAAAAGATATAATTCTAGAATTTAAAGATTGAACCTTTCTTAACAAGAAAGTAACAAACTTCAAATTTTTGAATCAATCACATTAATTGTTAGTAAAGTTTTCGAAATTTTGAAATAAAGATAAGAAAGAGATTTTGAAAATCAATTAAAAAAATATTTTCGAAAAATAATAAGAAAAATGAAAAAGATTTGATTTTCGAAAACGATTTTGAAAAGATAGGATTTTTAAAAATGAAATCTTGACTTGACTAACAAGAAACAACTTATTTAAAAAAATTTTGACTAAGTCAACCCAAAGATTTTGAAATTTAGGAGTAAAATAAGGAGACGATATTTTTTTATTTTTGAATTTTTAATGATGAGAGAGAAACACAAAAATGACTCACAACATGAAAATTATGAATCAAAACACAGGATGCATGAAAGAACACTATGAATGTCAAGAAGAACGCCAAGAACACTTTGAAGATCAAGATGAACATCAAGACTTATTTTTGAAAAATTTTCAAGAAAAGAAAAACATGCAAGACACCAAACTTAGAATTTTTCATGTTTAGACACTATGAATGCAAAAATGCATATGAAAAACAACAAAAGACACAAAACAAGAAAATTTAAAGATCAAACAAGAAGACTTGTCAAGAACAACTTGAAGATCATGAAGAACACATGCATGAATTTTCGAAAAATGCAAAAGTTTTTAAAACATGCAATTGACACCAAACTTAAAAATTGACTCAAGACTCAAACAAGAAACAAAAAAATTTTTTGGTTTTTATGACTTTATAATTTTTTTTGGTTTTTTTTCGAAAATAATTTTTGGAAAAACGAAAAAGAAGAAAAATTTTGAAAGATTTTTGAAAACTTTTTGAAAAGAAAATTACCTAATCTGAGCAACAAGATGAACCGTCAGTTGTCCAAACTCAAACAATCCCCGGCAACGGCGCCAAAAACTTAGTGCGCGTAAATTGTGATAATCAACAATGGCACCAATAAACTTGGAGCTCTCAAACGTGAATCACACTTTGTCACAACTTCGCACAACTAACCAGTAAGTGCACTGGGTCATCTAAGTAATACCTCACGTGAGTAAGGATCGATCCCACGGAGATTGTTGGTATGAAGTAAGCTATGGTCATCTTGTAAATCTCAGTTAGGCGGATTCAAATGGTTATAATGGTTTTCGAATATAAAGATAGATAAAGCATGAAATAAAGATAGAAATACTTATGTAATTCATTGGTGGGAATTTCAGATAAGTGTATGGAGATGCTGTGTTCCTTCTAAATCTCTGCTTTCCTACTGCTTTCATCCAATCTTTCTTACTCCTTTCTATGGCAAGCTGTATGTAGGGCATCACCGTTGTCAATGGCTACTTCCCATCCTCACAGTGAAAATGGTCCAAATGCTCTTGTCACAACACGGCTAATCATCTGTCGGTTCTCGATCATGTCGGAATAGAATCTATTGATTCTTTTGCGTCTGTCACTACGCCCAACAATCGCAAGTTTGAAGCTCGTCACAGTCATTCAATCCCTGAATCCTACTCGGAATACCACAGACAAGGTTTAGACTTTCTGGATTCTCAAGAATGCTGCCAATGGATTCTAGCTTATACCACGAAGATTCTGATTAAGGAATCCAAGAGATACACGCTCGATCTAAGGTAGAACGGAAGTGGTTGTCGGTCACGCGTTCATAGGTGAGAATGATGATGAGTGTCATGGACCATCACATTCATCATGTTGACGTGCAGCGAATATCTTAGAACAAGAATAAGCTGAATTGAATAGAAAATAGTAGTAATTGGATTAATACTCGAGGTACAGCAGAGCTCCACACCTTAATCTATGGTGTGTAGAAACTCCACCGTTGAAAATACATAAGTGATCAAGGTCCAGGCATGGCTGAATGGCCAGCCTCCAAAGTCTAAGAACTAAACGTTCGAAGATAGATACCAAGATGAAATTACAATAGTAAAAAGTCCTATTTATACTAGACTAGCTACTAGGGTTTAAAAAAATAAGTCTAAGTGCAGAAATCCACTTCCGGGGCCCACTTTGTTATGTGCTTGGGCTGAGCTTGAGCTTTACACGTGCATAGGCTTCTCTTGGGGTTAAACTCCAAGTTTTAACATCTGTTTGGCGTTTAACTCTGGTTTGTGACGTGTTTCTGGCGTTTTACTCTAGAATGCAGCATGGAACTGGCGTTGAATGCCAGTTTGCGTCAACTAAGCTCGAACAAAGTATGGACCATTATATATTGCTGGAAAGCCCTGGATGTCTACTTTCCAACGCAGTTTAGAGCGCGCCATTTGGAGTTCTGTAGCTCCCGAAAATCCATTTCGAGTACAGGGAGGTCAGAATCCAACAGCATCAGCAGTCCTTTTTCAGCCTGAATCAGATTTTTGCTCAGGTCCCTCAATTTCAGCCAGAAAATACCTAAAATCACAGAAAAATATGCAAACTCATAGTAAAGTCCAGAAATGTAAATTTTTCATAAAAACTAATAAAAATCCCTAAAAGTAGCTAGATCCTACTAAAAACTACCTAAAAATAATGCCAAAAAGCGTATAAATTATCCGCTCATCATATAGCGTAATTGTTGAGTTGATTGGTGCGGAGTTGGATTGTAAATCAAGCGGTGTGAATTGTTTTGGTGTGGAGCTCTTGTTTGGTTATTACAAGGCTTCCAGGGTTAAAACCGCCAACATTCAAGGTACAAGTTTGAGTTTCTATTAGGCATTATGTAAGGTTATGAGAATGCCTAGGTTAGTTGTCTCTAGGATATGATTGAATGGTATTGATTGTATTTGTGATTAGCTGGTTGTGGTTGAGAATTGAAGATTTGATTGTTTTTTAGTTTGAGCATGAATTATAATGAGAATGTGGTATGTTGAATGAGATATAGTGAGTATGATGTATGTTGACAATGGGTTTGTGGTTTAGCATTGAGTTTTGGGAACTTTGGATATACATGTGTTGTGAAAAATTGGGCCTAAGACCGTAATGGGGTGAGGTGTCCCTTATGAGGTAAGCTATATTAAGTTGCATAATTGCTAATATTTGATTTGATTGTGTTTAATGAATGTTAGTTTAGTTGGGTGAAAAACTTGTCTAATTGTGTATTGAATAGATAGAGAGATTAAATAGTTGATAGAAGTTGGAATATTTGTGTTGAACTTGTTGATAAGGTGTTAATTGGTGAGAAAATAGTGAATAGGTATTGAGTATGCTTAGAAAAGGGTTTTGGTATGGTTTGGATTGAGAATTTGTAAAAATGTATGTTTTTGTAATATTTGATAAAAACAGTTTTTGCCCAACTTCGATAGACCGTAACTCGGTCCTCATAATTAAAAATTCAACGAAACTAGATTTTTATAAAAATGTATCTAATGATCTTTATAATGGTTCAAGAATTGTTTAAAAATAATTTATAACAAAATGGTTATGCTTATTTAAAGTTTTGGTAAAAATATTGCATTTTTGCAACATATAATCTTTTCTAGTTTTTAATATACATACATACGCAGAGGTGTCACGCGACGCGAGCATTGGCCACTGCCAAGTACTCTCGTGTACGCAGGCCAAAAATGACCATTTTCACATCATGCGTACGTATGATATGTCATGCACACGCACGGATCCTCTTCTGTTTTATACTCTCACGTATGCGGGAGGTGGTCCACATATGCGGCCTTTCATTTTCAACAGTCATGCGTATGCGAGGGGTGGCATGCGTATACATGACCACCCTATTTGAAAAAAACTGTATTTTTGAGTTTTAAACCACTCTTCGAGTCTTCCAAATCCCTGTAAGCTGAGTTATGAGTCTAGCGTCAATGTAATAGAGAGTTAGAAAAGAAGCCTAGTGAGTTGATATTGAAAATGAATGGTGATTAACTATGAGTAAGGTATTGATGAGGATGAGTATGATATCCTAAGAATGAATGAAATGTGTGCAGCGGTGACTGAGAATATGGTGAGGGTTTCTGGCCTGGCAAGGATGGAGGTATAATCCTGTTGTTCAGTGCGTAAACTATTGTGCAGGGATGGTGGTTTTATCCCGCATACAGTGAGGACGGAGGTTTTATCCCAATCACATATTAATGAATTGTTTTAGCAAGGATGATGGTGTGATCGCACTTGCATATTGTTTTGTGTTGGGTAAAGACGGTGGTTTAATCCCGCTTGCATATTGATTTGTGAATGCAACACGAGCAAGGATGGTGGTATAATCCTGCTTGTTCGAGGTGCCCAGTAAGGATAGTGGTTTAATCCTGCTTACTGTGGAGGCAAGGACGGTAGTTTAATCCCGCTTGTGTGTTCTGAGCAAGGATGGTGGTATAATCCCGCTTGTTTATGGAATCTATGGGTAAGGATGGTGGTTTAATTTTGCTTATCCGACTCGGGTCTGGCAACATAACCGACGTGTGAGCTCATGGTCAATAGGACAACCATACATCATTTGCATCTATGTGACATTATTTGGGTGTGTTTATTATATATGTGACTCGCCTATGTGATTATTATTGTTTAATATAATTGTTGTAATTGAATCTGGTTGTGCTTGAATTTTATTACCTGTTATTATTCTATTATAAGACCTTGTATATATGGAGGCTAAAATGAAATGTGGAGAACTTGAGATTGAAAGAAATAGGATAAGTGAAAGGTGAAAGAACTGATAAGAGATAGGTTGAGGAGGACTTGAGGTTTATTGGAGAGAGAAAGGTCGGGTGAAAACTAGAGGTGCATGAGCATAGTTAGTTGGTCTAGCATACCTTACTATTTTTCTAGTTTAGTATACCTCTAGGCTTGGATCTTTGTTTAATGAAGTTTTAGGATTGCCTAGAGGATTCGTGTAGTCTTTACATCGTCTCTACTTTGGAGCTGTTAACCGTGCTAAGAACCCCGAAAGAGATGATGTTCTCACCCGTTTCGGGAATTTCTATTTTACAAGTACAAGACGTGATGTACCTCGTTGAGCGTGCCGGTTTCTCTCATGCGAAGCGTAAACTGTCTTTTGGGATTTATATTTTTGCACCTAGATTATATATATATATATATTCTCCACTATTGTATTTTATAACTTGTATATCCCTCTTAGAGGTTGATTGTGGAGAAATAGGATTTATGTTTATATTTATTTTCTTGGGTTGTATTATATTAACTAGTCGGCCTTATCTTCCCATGTTAAGACTTGTGTTTTCATGTATAACCCTTGAGTCATAGATATATATTCTTCTATCGCTTTGCTTACGTATATCGTCGATTTTCGAGTGTGATGCGATTTTGCTTATGTCTTTTCTTCACGGGCTCCTAGTATATCATATTCCTTCCATTATATATGTATGCATTTTGTTTTTAGAATTTGTGATACCTTACCACCTTTGATTTACGACCTAGGTGTAAAGCTCTGTGTGGTAGGGTGTTACACTTCTCAAATCTTATTGGCAAATTTTTCAAACACTGGTTGGCTTACCTCCTAATCAAAGCCACGGCCATAGTATTCCCTTGTTAGAAGGGGTAAACCCAGTGAAGGTGAGGCCTTATAGATATCCACATAGCCAAAAGGAGCAGATTGAAACAATGGTTAAAGATATGCTATGAGAAGGCATCATTAGGCCTAGTAAGAGCCCTTTTTCTTTTCCTGTACTCCTAGTTAGGAAGAAAGATAGTTCTTGGAATTTTTGTACTGATTATAGAGCACTAAATTCTATTACTATTAAAGACTCTTTTTCCATTCCAACTGCTGATGAATTTTGATGAATTGCACGGTGCATCTTATTTTTCAAAGTTGGATCTTCGGGCTGGTTATCATCAAATCTTGCTAAATCTGGCTGACACTTATAAAACTACTTTTAGAACTCATCATGGCCATTATGAGTGGTTAGTCATGCCCTTTGGCTTAACCAACACCCCGGCGACCTTCGAAAGCTTGATGAACACTATTTTCCAATATGTGTTGAGGAAATTTGTCTTGGTTTTCTTTGATGATATATTGGTTTACAGTCCTACTTAATTTGCTCATTTATCTCATTTGGAGACTGTATTACAAATTCTTTGAAGGAAAAGTTATTTGCTAAGTATTCAAAATGTTCCTTTGGTGAAAGGCAAGTTAATTTTCTTAGCTTGCTGGTTATTACCACTGGTTTTTCAAGTCATATGCTACAATTGCGGCTCCACTTACTAATTTAACAAAGAAGGACAAATTTCTTTGGTCACATGTTGTTGAGTCTGCATTTAAACAGTTGCAACATGCTCTTACCACTTCTCCTGTACTTGTTTTGCCAGATTTTCAAAAGTCTTTTTGTTTGGAAATTGATGCATCAGGCACTGCTATTAGTGCTATTTTAACTCAAGATGGTAATCTCATTGCCTAATTTTCAAAAAAATTGTCCTCTCGAATGCAGAAATAATCTACATATATTAGAGAGTTGCATGCGATTACAGAGGCATTATCCAAGTTTCGGCATTACCTATTGAGCCATCATTTCACTATCAAAACTGATCAACGTACTCTAAAATAGTTAATGGAGCAAACACTTCAAACCCTAGAGCAGCAAGCATCGCTTCCAAAATTTTTGGGGTATGGCTTCATAATTCAGTATAAACCAAGGCGTGAAAATGTCGCTGCTGATTCTCTTTCTTGATCATTCAACATGGCATGGTCAAAACCATTTCATACTTGGCTAAATGATCTCCGCAAAGTGCTTTATGAGGATGCAATGACCACTGAGTTGATGCAGAAATATGTGACACATCCACGCAAACAAGATCCAATTGTTGTAAGAAATGAACAGTTGTTTTGGAAAGAACGATTATATATTCCTACTCCTTTGGTTCCTCAGATTTTACACGAGTTTCATAACTCACCAACGGGTGGCCATTCTAGAATCGCTAACACAACAAGTCGCATCACTTCTCAGTTTTATTGGCCTCACATGTATAAAGATATTAAGGACTTTGTGCGACATTACTTGATTTGTCAACAAGTAAAGAGTGAAAATACTCTTTCGGGTGGGTGATGAGCGGATAATTTATACGCTTTTTGGCATTATTTTTAGGTAGTTTTTAGTAGGATCTAGCTACTTTTAGGGATGTTTTCATTAGTTTTATGCTAAATTCACATTTCTGGACTTTACTATTAGTTTGTGTGATTTTCTGTGATTTCAGGTAATTTCTGGCTGAAATTGAGGGACCTGAGCAAAACTATGATAAAAGGCTGACAAAGGACTACTGATGTTGTTGGATTCTGACCTCCCTGCATTCGAAATGAATTTTCTGGAGCTACATAACTCCAAATGGTGCACTCTCAATGGCGTTGGAAAGTAGACATCCAGAGCTTTCCAGAAATTTATAATAGTTCATACTTTATTCGTGATTAGATGACGTAAATTGGCACTCAACGCCAGTTCCATGCTGCATTCTGGAGTCAAACGCCAGAAACACGTCACGAACCAGAGTTGAATGCCAAAAACACATTACAACTTGGCGTTCAACTCCAAAAGAAGCCTCAACTCGTGTAAAGTTCAAGCTCAGCCCAAGCACACACTAAGTGAGCCCCGGAAGTGGATTTCTGCATCAATTACTTACTTCTGTAAACCCTAGTAGCTAGTCTAGTATAAATAGAACATTTTACTATTGTATTAGGGGTCCTTCTCCTTTATTTTCGAATTCACATCATATTTTGGGGGCTGGCCATTCGGCCATGCCTGGACCACTATCACTTATGTATTTTCAACGGTGGAGTTTCTACACACCATAGATTAAGGGTGTGGAGCACTGCTGTACCTCAAGTTTCAATGCAATTACTACTATTTTCTATTCAATTTCGCTTGTTCTTATTCTAAGATATTCGTTGCACTTCAACATGATGAATGTGATGATCCGTGACACTCATCAGCATTCTCACCTATGAACGCGTGACTGACAACCACTTCCGTTCTACCTTAGAATGAGCGCATATCTCTTGGATTCCTTAATCAGAATCTTCGTAGTATAAGCTAGATTGATGATGGCATTCATGAGAATCCGGAAAGTCTAAACTTTGTCTGTGGTATTCCGAGTAGGATTCTGGGATTGAATGACTGTGATGAGCTTCAAACTCGCGATTGTTGGGCGTGATGACAAACGCAAAAGAATCAAGGGATTCTATTCCAACATGATCGAGAACCGACAGATGATTAGTCGTGCCGTGACAGAGCATTTGGACCTTTTTCACTGAGAGGATGGGATGTAGCCATTGACAACGGTGATGCCCTACATACAGCTTGCCATGAAAAGGAATAAGAAGGATTGAAGGAAGATAGTAGGAAAGCAGAAATCCAAAAGGGACAAGCACCTCCACACACTTATCTGAAATTCCCACTATTGAATTACATGAGTAACTCTATCTTTATTTTCTGTTTTATTTATTATTCAAAAACTCCATAACATTTATTATCCGCCTAACTGAGATTTACAAGATGACCATAGCTTGCTTCATACCAACAATCTCCGTGGGATCGACCCTTACTTACATAAGGTATTACTTGGACGACCCAGTGCACTTGCTGGTTAGTTGAGCGAAGTTGTGAAATTATGTTTGGACCATGGTATTGAGCACCAAGTCTTTGGGGCCATTACCTGGGACAATCAATTTCGAACAACAATTTAAGTATGAATCACAATTTCGTCCACCAAGTTTTGGCGCCGTTGCCGGGGATTGTTCGAGTATGGACAACTGACGGTTCGTCTTGTTGCTCAGATTAGGTAATTTTCTTTTTATTTTTCTTTTCAAAAGGTTTTCAAAAATATTTTTCAAAATTTTTTTCTTTGTTTTCGAAAAATTATTCAAAATTTTTAAGAATGAATTCTAGTGTTTCATAAAGTATGTTAAAGCTTGGCTGGCTGTAAAGCCATGTCTAACTCAATTGGATTGAGGCTTCAAAACCATCAGCATAGAGGTAAGTTAATTGGAATATCAGTTGTTACATGCCTGATTTATATCTTCTAAAGCTGGCTGGCTATTAAGCCATGCCCAACCCTTGGATTGGAGCTTTAGGCTAATATTGAAGGATTCCTGGAATTCTTATTAAAAATTTTGGATTTCTTATTTTCTTTTTTTGTTCTATATATGTTTTTCGAAAAAAAATTAAAAGAAAATCCAAAAAAAATCATAAAATTATAAAAATCAAAAATATTTTTGTGTTTCTTGTTTGAGTCTTGTGTCATGTTTTAAGTTTGGTTTCAATTGCATATTCATATTGTTCTTACAATTTTCGAAAATTCATGCATTCATAGTGTTCTTCATGATCTTCAAGTTGTTCTTGGTAAGTCTTCTTGTTTGATCTTGATGTTTTCTTACTTTGTGTCTTTTGTTGTTTTTCATGTGCATCTTTGCATTCATATTTTATAAACATTAAAGATTTCTAAATTTGGTGTCTTTCATGTTTTCTTTGCATCAAAAATTTTTCAAAAATATGTTCTTGATGTTCAGCATGATCTTCAAAATGTTCTTGGTGTTCATCTTGACATTCATAGTGTTCTTGCATGCATTATATGTTTTGATTCATAATTTTCATGTTGTGAGTCATTTTTTATGTTTTTCTCTCTCATAATTAAAATTTCAAAAATAAAAATATATCTTTTCCTTATTTCTCTCAAAAAAAAAATTCGAAATTTTGGGTTGACTTGGTCAAAAATTTTTAAAATAAGTTGTTTTCTTGTTAGTCAAGTCAAAATTTCAATTTTAAAAATCTTATCTTTTCAAAACTTTTTCAAAAATTAAATCTTTTTCATTTTTCTTATTAATTTTCGAAAATTCTTTAAAATATTTTTCAAAAATATTTTTCTTAATTTTATCTTTATTTTCGAAAATTATGCTAACAATTAATATGATTGATTCAAAAATTTGAAGTTTGTTACCTGTTAAAAAATGTTTAATCTTTAAATTCTAGAATCTTATCTTTTAGTTAGTAATTAATTTTAATTTTAAAAATTAAATCTTTTCCAACCATATCTTTTTAATCATATCTTTTTATCATATCTTTTTCAAAATTTTATCTTTTTCAAAAATTTGATTTTAAAATATCTTTTCTAACTTCTTATCTTCTTATCTTTTCAAATTTGATTTTCAAATCTTTTTCAACTAACTATTTGACTTTTTGTTTGTTTCTTATCTTTTTCAAAACCACCTAACTACTTTTCTATCTCTAATTTTTAAAAATATCTCCCTATTTTTCAAAATTCTTTTTAATTAACTAATTATTTTAAATTTTAATTTTAATTCTATCTCACCTTTAATTTTTGAAAATCATTAACTGCTTTTCAAAATTAATTTCGAAAATTTCTCCCTCTCTCATCTTTTCCTATTTATTTATTCATTTACTAACACTTCTCTTTACCTCTCTTCATCTCAAGTCACTACCCCTATCCTCACCCTTCTGTTTGGATTCTCCTTTCTTTATTCTCTTTCTTCTTCTACTAACAATAAGGAACCTCTTTACTGTGACATAGAGGATTCCTCTTCTCTTCTTTTCTTGTTCTCTTCTCTTTCATATGAGCAGGAACAAGGAAAAAGGCATTCTTATTGAGGCTGACCCTGAACCTGAAAGGACTCTGAAGAGGAAACTAAGAGAAGCCAAATTACAACAATCCAGAGACAACCTTACTGAAATTTTCGAACAAGAGAAGGAGATGGCAGCCGAACCTAACAACAATAATGCAAGGAGGATGCTTAGTGATTATACTACACCTACTTCCAAGTTTGATGGAATAAGCATCTCAATCCCTACCATTGGGGTAAACAATTTTGAGCTGAAACCTCAACTAGTTGCTCTAATGCAACAAAACTGCAAGTTTCATGGACTTCCATCAGAAGATCCCTATCAGTTTTTAACTGAGTTCTTGTAGATCTGCGAGATTGTAAAGATGAATGGAGTAGATCCTGAAGTCTACAGGCTCATACTTTTCCCTTTTGCTATAAGAGACAGAGCTAGAACATGGTTGGATTCACAACATAAGGATAGCCTGGACTCCTGGGATAAGCTGGTCACGGCCTTCTTGGCTAAATTATTTCCTCCTCAAAAGCTGAGCAAGCTTAGAATGGATGTTCAGACCTTCAAACAAAAAGATGGTGAATCCCTCTATGAAGCTTGGGAAAGATACAAACAGATGACCAAAAGATGTCTCCTTCTGACATGTTTTCAGAATGGACCATGATAGATATATTCTATTATGGTCTATCTGAGTTCTCTAAGATGTCATTGGACCATTCTGCAGGTGGATCCATTCACCTAAAGAAAACACCTGCAGAAGCTCAAGAACTTATTGACATGGTTGCAAATAACCAGTTCATGTACACTTCTGAGAGGAATTCCGTGAATAGTGGGATGCCTCAGAGGAAGAGAATTCTTGAGAGTGATGCTCTGAATGCCATATTGGCTCAGAACAAAATGTTGACTCAGCAAGTCAACATGATTTTCCAAAGTCTGAATGGATGGCAAAATGCATCCAACAGTACTAAAGAGGCATCTTCTGAAGAAGAAGCTTATGATCCTAATAACCCTGCAATAGCAGAGGTAAATTATATGGGTGAACCTTATGGAAACACCTATAATTCATCATGGAGAAATCATCCAAATTTCTCATGGATGGATCAACAAAAGCCTCAACAAGGCTTTAATAATGGTGGACGAACTAGGCTCAGCAATAGCAAGCCTTTTTCATCATCTTCTCAGCAACAGACAGAGAATCCTGAGCAAAGCACTTCTAATTTAGCCAATCTAGTCTCTGATCTGTTTAAGGCCACTTTAAGTTTCATGAGTGAAACAAGATCCTCCATTAGAAATTTGGAGGCACAAGTAGGCCAGCTGAGCAAGAAAGTTACTGAAACCCCTCCTAGTACTCTCCCAAGCAATACAGAAGAGAATCCAAAGAGAGAGTGCAAGGCCATTGATATACTCAACATGGCCGAATGCAAGAAGGAGGGAGAGGACGTGAATCCCAATGAGGAAGATCTCATGGGACGTCTCTCAAGCAAGAAGGAGTTTCCTATTGAGGACCCAAGGGAATCTGAGGCTCATATAGAGACCATAGAAATTCCATTAAACCTCCTTCTGCCATTCATGAGCTCTGAAGACTATTCTTCCTCTGAAGAGGATGAAGATGTAACTGGAGAGCAAGTTGCTCAATATCTAGAAGCTATCATGAAACTGAATGCCAAGTTATTTGGTAATAAGACTTGGGAAGGTGAAACTTCCTTGCTCATTAGTGAACTAGATACCTGGATTCAGCAAACTTTACCTCAAAAGAGACAAGATCCTGGCAAATTCGTAATACCCTGTACCATAGGCACCATGACCTTTGAGAAAGCTCTGTGTGACCTAGGGTCAGGCATAAATCTTATGCCACTCTCTGTAATGGAGAAGCTGGGGACCACTGAGGTACAGCCTGCCTTATTCTCATTACAAATGGCAGACAAGTCAGTAAGACAAGCTTATGGATTGGTAGAGCACGTGTTGGTAAAGGTTGAAGGCCTTTACATCCCTGCTGATTTCATAATCTTAGACACTAGGAAGGAGGAGGATGAATGCATCATCCTTGGAAGACCTTTCCTAGCCACAGCAGGAGCTGTGATAGATGTTAACAGAGAAGAATTAGTCCTTCAATTGAATGGGGACTACCTTGTGTTTAAGGCTCAAGGATCTTCTTCTTTAACAATGGAGAGGAAGCATGAAAAGCTTCTCTCAGTACAGAGTCAAACAGAGCCCCCCCACAGTCAAACTCTAAGTTTGGTGTTGGGAGGCCACAACCAAACTCTAAGTTTGGTGTTGAATCCCCACAACCAAACTCTAAGTTTGGTGTTGGAACTATACAACATTGACCTAATCACCTGTGAGGCTCCATGAGAGCCCACTGTCAAGCTATTGACATTAAAGAAGCGCTTATTAGGAAGCAACCCAATTTTTATTTATCTAATTTTATTTTATTTTCATTGTTCTTTTATGTTTTATTAGGTTCATGATCATGTGGAGTCACGAAAAAAATATTAAAATTAAAAACATAATCAAAAACAGCAGAAGAAAAATCACACCCTGGAGGAAGAACTTACTGGCGTTTAAACGCCAGTAAGGAGCATCTGGCTGGCGTTCAACGCCAGAACAGAGTATGGATCTGGCGTTGAACGCCAGAAACAAGCATGGAACTGGCGTTCAACGCCAGAAACATGCTGCAGTTGGGCGTTGAACGCCCAGAACATGCATCACCTCGACGTTTAAATGCCAGAATTGCATGCAAAGGTATTGTACATGCCTAATTGGTGCAGGGATGTAAATCCTTGACACCTCAGGATCTGTGGACCCCACAGGATCATCTCAGGATCTATGGACCCCACAGGATCCCCACCTACCATATTCTCCCCTCTTTTCAACATTCATCCTCTCTTACCAATAAACACTCTTTCCCAAAATCCTTCACCAATCACCTAAATCTCTCTTCCCAATTACCCCCTTCACCACTCACATCCATCCACTCTTCCCCATAAACCCCACCTACCTTCGAAATTCAAAATTTCTTTTCCACCCATTACCATTCTTCAAAATTTTTTTGTTTTTCCATTACCATTGATGGCACCTAAAGCCGGAGAAACCTCTAGAAAAGGGAAAGGGAAGACAAAAGCTTCCACCTCCGAGTCATGGGAGATGGAAAGATTCATCTCCAAAGACCATCAAGACTACTTCTATGATGTTGTGGCTAAGAAGAAGGTGATCCCTGAGGTCCCTTTCAAGCTCAAGAAAAATGAGTTTCCGGAGATCCGACATGAGATTCAAAGAAGAAGTTGGGAAGTTCTGACCAACCCCATTCAACAAGTCAGAATCTTGATGGTTCAAGAGTTCTATGCCAATGCATGGATCACTAGGAACCATGATCAAAGTATGAACTCGAATCCAAAGAACTATCTTACAATGGTTCGGGGGAAATACTTAGATTTTAGTCCAGAAAATGTGAGGTTGGCATTCAACTTGCCCATGATGCAAGGAGATGCACACCCCTACACAAGAAGGGTCAACTTTGATCAAAGGTTGGACCAAGTCCTTAGGGACATATGTGTTGAAGGAGCTCAATGGAAAAGAGACTCCAAAGGCAAGCCGGTTCAACTAAGAAGACTGGACCTCAAGCCTGTGGCTAGAGAATGGTTGGAGTTCATCCAACGCTCCATCATCCCCACTAGCAACCGATCTGAAGTTACTGTGGATCGGGCCAGCATGATTCATAGCATCATGAATGGAGAGGAAGTAGAAGTTCATGAAGTCATCTCCCTTGAATTCTACAAAATAGCCGAAAAGCCCTCTACCTTGGCAAGGCTAGCTTTTCCTCATCTTATTTGCCATCTATGTTACTCAGCTGGAGTCATCATAGAAGGAGACATCCCCGTTGAGGAGGACAAGCCCATCACTAAGAAAAAGATGGAGCAAACAAGAGAGCCCACTCATGGAACCCAAGAGACACACGAGGAAGCCCATCACTAAGAAATCCCGGAGATGCCTCAAGGGATGCACTTTCCTCCCAACAACTATTGGGAACAGCTCAACAATTCTCTTGAAGATTTGAGTTACAATATGGATCAATTAAGGGTGGAACATCAAGAGCACTCCATCATTCTCCATGAAATTAGAGAAGATCAAAGAGCAATAGGGAGGAGCAACAAAGGCAAGGAAGAGACACAGAAGAACTCAAGGACATCATTGGTTCTTCAAGAAGAAAGCGCCACCATCACTAAGGTGGACTCATTCCTTGTTCTTAATTTTTTTTGCTTTTCGGTTTCTTTATGTTAAATGTCTATCTATGTTTGTGTCTCTGTTACATGATCATTAGTATTTAGTAACTATGTCTTAAGGCTATAAATAATTCCATGAATCCTTCACCTCTCTTAAATGAAAAATGTTTCTAATTCAAAATAACAAGAAGTACATGAATTTCAAAATTATCCTTGAATTTAGTTTAATTATATTGATGTGGTGACAATACTTTTTGTTTTCTGAATGAATGCTTGAACAGTGCATAATTTTGATCTTGTTGTTTATGAATGTTAAAATTATTGGCTCTTGAAAGAATGATGAACAAAGAGAATGTTATTGACAATCTAAAAAATCATGAAAATTGATTCTTGAAGCAAGAAAAAGCAGTGAAAAAGCAAAAGCTTGCGAAAAAAAAAGAAAAGTGGCGAAAAACAAATAGAAAGAAAAAGAGAAAAGCAAGTAGAAAAAG
The DNA here is from genome assembly GCF_014773155.1 of Arachis stenosperma. NCBI lineage: Eukaryota > Viridiplantae > Streptophyta > Magnoliopsida > Fabales > Fabaceae > Arachis > Arachis stenosperma. The sequence goes on from NC_080383.1 coordinate 10,729,056, forward strand.
CCAATAGCCCTTAAAACCAAAAGGCAAGGGTAAAAAGGATCCAAGGCTTTGAGCATCAATGGATAGGAGGGCCCAAGGAAATAAAATCCAAGCCTAAGTGGCTAAATTAAGCTGTCCCTAACCATGTGCTTGTGGCATGCAGGTCCAAGTGAAAAGCTTGAGACTGAGTGGTTAAAGTCGTGATCCAAAGCAAAAAGAGTGTGCTTAAGAGCTCTGGACACCTCTAACAGGGACTTTAGCAAAGCTGAGTCACAATCTGAAAAGGTTCACCTAGTTATGTGTCTGTGGCATTTATGTATCCGGTGGTAATACTGAAAAACAAAGTTCTTAGGGCCACGGCCAAGACTCATAAAAGTAGCTGTGTTCAAGAATCAACAAACTTAACTAGGAGAATCAATAACACTATCTGAAATTCTAAGTTCCTATAGATGCCAATCATTTTAAACTTAAAAGGAGAAAGTGAGATGCCAAAACTGTTCAGAAGCAAAAAGCTACAAGTCCCGCTCATCTAATTAGAATTAATATTCATTGATATTTTGGGATTTATAGTATATTTTCTTCTTTTTATCCTAATTGATTTTCAGTTGCTTGGGGACAAGCAACAATTTAAGTTTGATGTTGTGATGAGCGGATAATTTATACGCTTTTTGGCATTGTTTTTAGGTAGTTTTTAGTAGGATGTAGCTACTTTTAGGGATGTTTTCATTAGTTTTTATGCTAAATTCACATTTCTGGACTTTACTATGAGTTTGTGTGATTTTCTATGATTTCAGGTAATTTCTGGCTGAAATTGAGGGACCTGAGCAAAACTCTGATAAAAGGCTGACAAAGGACTGCTGATGCTATTGGATTCTGACCTCCCTGCACTCGAAATGAATTTTCTGGAGCTACATAACTCCAAATGGCGCGATCTTAACGGCGTTGGAAAGTAGACATCCAGAGCTTTCCATCAATATATAATTGTCTATACTTTATTCGTGATTAGATGATGTAAACTGGCGCTTAACGCCAGTTCCATGCTGCATTCTGGAGTCAAACGCTAGAAACACGTCACGAACCAGAGTAGAACGCCAAAAACACATTACAACTTGGCGTTCAACTCCAAAAGAAGCCTCAGCTCGTGTAAAGTTCAAGCTCAGCCCAAGCACACACCAAGTGGGCCCCGGAAGTGGATTTCTGCATCAATTACTTACTTCTGTAAACCCTAGTAGCTAGTCTAGTATAAATAGAACATTTTACTATTGTATTAGGGGTCCTTCTCCTTTATTTTTGAATTCACATCATATTTTGGGGGCTGGCCATTCGGCCATGCCTGGACCACTATCACTTATGTATTTTCAACGGTGGAGTTTCTACACACCATAGATTAAGGGTGTGGAGCTCTGCTGTACCTCAAGTTTCAATGCAATTACTACTATTTTCTATTCAATTCCGCTTGTTCTTATTCTAAGATATTCGTTGCACTTCAACATGATAAATGTGATGATCCGTGACACTCATCAGCATTCTCACCTATGAACGCGTGACTGACAACCACTTCCATTCTACCTTAGACCGGGCGCATATCTCTTGGATTCCTTAATCAGAATCTTCATGGTATAAGCTAGATTGATGGCGGCATTCATGAGAATCCAGAAAGTCTAAACCTTGTCTGTGGTATTTCGAGTAGGATTCCGGGATTGAATGACTGTGACGAGCTTCAAACTCGCGATTGTTGGGCGTGATGACAAACGCAAAAGAATCAAGGGATTCTATTCCAACATGATCGAGAACCGACAGATGATTAGTCGTGCCGTGACAGAGCATTTGGACCTTTTTCACTGAGAGGATGGGATGTAGCCAATGACAACAGTGATGCCCTACATACATGTTGCCATGGAAAGGAATAAGAAGGATTGAAGGAAGACAGTAGGAAAGCAGAGATCCAACAGGGACAAGCACCTCCACACACTTATCTAAAATTCCCACCATTGAATTACATGAGTAACTCTATCTTTATTTTCTGTTTTATTTATTATTCGAAAACTTCATAACATTTATTATCCACCTAACTGAGATTTACAAGATGACCATAGCTTGCTTCATACCAACAATCTCCGTGGGATCGACCCTTACTCACATAAGGTATTACTTGGACGACCCAGTGCACTTGCTGGTTAGTTGAGCGAAGTTGTGAAATTATGTTTGGACCATGGTATTGAGCACCAAGTCTTTGGGGCCATTACCTTGGACAATCAATTTCGAACAACAATTTAAGTATGAATCACAATTTCGTCCACCAGTGGGCTATTGCAACCTCTGCTGATACCACAACAGGTTTGGGATGATATTTCAATGGATTTTATCACAGCCCTTCCACCTTCCAATGGCTTTACTATGATATTAGTTGTAGTTGATCATTTGACAAAATATACTCATTTTATGATGTTAAAGACTGATTTTTCTAGTAAAAGTATGGTTGATGCTTTGTTGCTAATATTGTTAAATTTCATGATATGCCTAAATCCATTGATTCAGATCGAGACAAAGTCTTCATCAGTACTTTTTGGCAACATCTATTCATGTTGCAAGGTATTGTTCTAGCCATGAGTTCAGCTTATCATCCTACCACAGATGGCCAGAGTGAAGTGGTGAATAGAGATGTGTGAAAATGTATCTCTGTTGTTTCTCTTTTGATCATCCTAAAACCTAGAGCAAACACTTACCATGGGCTGAGTTTTGGTATAACATCAATCATCATAGGATCATTGACATGTCTCATTTTAAGGCATTGTATAGTCATGACCCACTGGGAGTTGCTCGGTATGAACGCTCGCCTATTGATCCTCTACAGTTACAGCAATTATTGTCTGAAAGAGACTCACTTCTGAATAGACTTAAGACTTCATTGTAAAACTCACAGGCTTATATGAAGTCTTAGGCAGATAAAAGACGTCAAAATGTTAATTTCGAGCCCGGAGAGAAAGTGTTGGTTAAGATACAACCATATCGACAACACTAACCTGGATTGAGGAAGAACCAGAAATTAGACCTCTGATATTTCGGTCCCTTTACAGTGCTTGAAAAGGTGGGACACGTTGCCTATAAGCTGGACTTACCTGAGCATTCGCGGATTCATCCCATTTTTTATGTTTCGATCCTCAAGAAGTTTCATAATGATTTAAACTATTGATATCTGTCATTTCCTAAGGAAACTTTTGAAACTGGTCCAATTTTGCATTCTCAGAAAGTATTGACAAAATGAACTATAATAAAGGGTCAAGAATCTACTCCTCAATTTTTGATCCAATGGCAAAACACTCATAGTTCAGAAGCTACTTAGGAGGATGCTTCATATATTATGAATGCTTTTTCAGCTTTCAACCTTGAGGACAAGGTTGATTCTTATGGAAAAGGTAATGATGTGCAAATGGGTCAAATACTAGTACAATGGGAAGATTATGATAATGAGAATGAAAATAACGCTGTTAAAAAAAATGAATACGTGACTAATGCCCCTGAAATTGTGACAGCAAGAAAGAGCGAAAGAAGCAAAAAAATACCTACAAAACTAAAGGATTACATCCTATAGAAGAGAAGAGAGTGTAAGCATCTCTTCTCTTTTCTAAGTCGTTATCTCTCCTTCTTATTCTTTTTAATTCTTCTTCTCTCTCCCGGAGACACTTGCCACCATACGACCTCCGTGGCTTGTCATTAAGCTTCCATCCCAACAATTATTACTATCATTATGAATTATTTTTTCTTTTCTTTTCATCAATTATAAAAAATCCTAACAACATTGCAATACCTTTTATTTTCTATTTTAATTTATTCAATAATTTCTTCAAACACTTGCCTTCTACTAGGAAACCACACTACTGTTAGGTGTATAAGGCAAAGAAAAATAGTAACTACAAACTAAATTCTTACCATTCAATTCAATTGGGAACTTTTTTCTTTCTCATTTCACGGTCACGTAACTTCTTCTGGGTTTGAATGGAGTTTAGTAAGGTATATAAGACAAAGAAAAAGGGAGCAACACGAGAATGTATTTTCATGGTGGAACTATTATTTTAAAGATAATCCAATATTGTTCTTAAGATTAGAATCTCCAAGGATCAGAATTTTGTACATTTTATCATGATACCGAGCAACAGAAGATGAAGGAGAAGAAGGGATTTGAGAAGAAAATAAATAAATAGATATACAATTTTTGTTAAAAAGCATAGAAATTTTAGTTAAAAAACAAAAAATTTAATTGCATAACACAAATATTATTTTGATTGGGTAAATTTTTAATTGAATAACAAAAAATAAAAATACAAATTTTAATTACATAACACAAATTTTAGTTATATAACACAGAAATTTTAGTTAGATAATACAGAAATTATTTTAAATAGTAAAAAATTTTTATTTGAACAACACAAAAATTTTAATTAAATAACACAAAAAATATAGTTAAAAAGCACAAAAATTATTTTAAATTGCACAAATTGTTTTTCTAATTTTTGTTCTTCCTTTCTATATGTTTCTTCCCCTATCTTCTTCTCTCTCTCCATTTCTCTCTCCCTCGCTTTCTCCATGGTTTTTTCCGTTGAATCTAGCTGGCAAGTTCTTTTTAATAAAACTAGGCTTTGTTTTTGGTGGAAAAAGTATTTTCTAGACCTTAATGGACTAAGTGAAAAGATGTTAATTCAATGGCTAGGATTACATCCAAACAACAAGTGTTAAAAATTCTATGTTTGACCCAAAATTTAATAAATTTACACACCGGTTCAATATGGTTTGATTGGATCGGACCAGCTATTTAAAGACCGATTTTTTTTTTGAAAATTTTGATTTTTTTTACCAACTACTTTTTTTTGCAACATGGGCTTAAAATAATGTAATACAAATCCATACTCCTAAAAAATAGTCTGAATTATTACCCATATTTTAATGATCAAACACTACATATTTTTAGTCCAAAAAAAAAAACACTACATATTTTAATGAAACACATATTCTCATGTACAACTTCATCTTTCATATTGACATGATTTTTTTTTCCGAAAAAATTTTAAAGAAATAAAAAAAAGAATTTGTAATAAATCCCAAGTGATTTAATTTATCATTTTTAATAGAAACAATAATATATATTATAAAAAAATTAGAATAATAAACAATACACAAAAATTTCAATGATAAGTTTTATAATATCAAACAAAAAATATTCTATAATTGTTTTAATATTTTTAATATTATTTTGGACAATAACATTTTATTACTTATGATTTTTTTCTTATGTATGATCAGTTTTTTATTTATTTTGTCATTTTTAATAAAATCAATAATTTATATTATAACAAAATTATAATAAAAAATTTAATTAAAAATAAAAAATCAAAATATAAAAGAAAGTATTAAAAATGATAAAAAAAATTATGAAAAAAATTATTAAAACCAATAATGACCAACAACAAACCTAAACACGCGGTAAATGCGCAAAAGCTACAATTGAGTCACAAGGTAAGGAAATGCCTCTTTTCAAATTGTAGCTCTTTTCAACTTTTATCATTTCTTACCTCAAAACGATTCTAAAAGTACAAGATAAGATGTTGCATAAAAGCTGCTATAGTAGATAGAGCCAAATATAAAAAACCTGGAACTTTTTAAAAAAAATATTTCCAGATAATATTTAATTAAATTGCACTGAGAAAAATAAAACATTACAAACATTACCATATGAATAAGAGAAGAAATATATGTGAAAGACCAGAAAATACAACAAAAAGAAGCAAGGAAAGAACTTCATTGAAATTGGCATTCGGACACTGCATGAAAGATAGCAAAACCATATCAGAAATCAGCCAAACACTTTCTTAATCACACGTATGTTTAAGAAAAGTGCAACAGACAGGACTATTTGTCATTTCAACAATTGCATAAGGATTCAATTAATTAATGAAGCTTCATATGAACACCAGTCAAGAGAATCTATAATTATGGCCAATATATTTATTAAACAAAAGTAGTGCTACTTAAGCGGTAGCTCCTTATTACAATTTTCTATTTGGCCAAGAACATTCAGACTAGGCCTCAAAAGAAAATAGTTATCCAATATAGTCAAAAACAAAAATCAAACAGTGAATATCTAAAGCCAAGACCATAAGAGAGAGAGAGAGAGAGAGAGAGAGAGAGAGAGAGAGAGGAGAGAGAGAGAGAGAGAGAGAGAGAGAGAGTTCGCACAACCAGACAAGAATCAAGACCATGAAGGCAAGCAAGTGATCGTCATAAAACTCAAAGAGAAAGAACAGAATACCAATCATAAACTGAAGAAATAACCCAAGAAAAACAAAAGAAAACTATTAGCATGGCTAAGACTAAAATGAAATTGCACAACTGAGCATTCAGACAAATATTGTTTATTAGTTAAAATGAGTGCTTACAGGAACAAAAACCAGTGATTCAATTACATGTACAAAGATCAACTGAAATGTCGAAAGGCGATGCCGAGCATGGTGTTGAAGCTGCACTGCAAAGAGTCAAAGACTAGAAGATGTCAAAAGGGAATCTCTTCCAATGTGCACAACACCATGTACTACTAGGACATATTAGATAGTGCCAAAGCTCAAATGAAGATGTTCTTATGGTTAGCACACTTAATCCAAAAAACATACTTGACAAAAAATCTTTTGAATAAACATTCCAATTGCAAGGTGATAGCAGTCTTGTACAATCCTGATTGCCTCACATTTTAGGTGAATTTAGAAAAGCAAGTATCAATGGAGAAATGGCTCATAAATTATTGTCACCCTTTTTCACAATAACCAAGTTCAAATCAGAGAGGTTATTGAATATGGAAGAAAGAATCAAAATATAGCACACAAGACTTGAATGAATGCTCTAATATGAATAAATCAGGTTGGGGACAAGGTTTACTAATTTCATTTTCACTATCAATTCTCAATCTGAGTAAACATGTGAGATGTTCAAAGTATGTCTAATTCAGTATCTTTAGTACAACTATATTGCTTTAATTTAGATGTCCAAAGCAAATAACAAACATATTCTTTCCTGTATGATTTTCTCCAGAGCCTCCAGCTCAATGAACCTCCTCTGTGGCCTGTGAAAAAGCTGCTCACAGTAAAATTTGTGTCACTTCTTGAAATCATCCTTCATCTACAATCATTTGAACTAAGCTAGATACATAATTAAATAATTTATCAAAAGTCTAGAAACCAACAAAGAGATCAGACTAAAATTTTGAGCTTCTTGAATGTTTAAGAAATTATATTCTAAACTTTAAAGTAAGCACAAAACAAACAAAGAAACATGAATGATAGAAAACTAGGAATTTAAAAATCCTAAATTGAGGAAAAATATGAAAAGATGTAAAAAGACCTAATATGCACTGATGGATGAACTTGGCCATGCCGGACTTGAAGACAAGAATATGGAAGCGGTGCTCGAGGAAGTTATCAACAGTGAGAGAGAGACGGGGATGTAATCGAGCTTGTTATGCGTCTCGTCGGAACATCCTCAGAGGCTTGGGCGTTGCGACCAGATTTGGAGAGGCGATGAACTGCGGTGGCGACGGCAACGACGATGGCGAGGCGAGCTCTCTCTCCTATCTGAACTTCTCTATTTTGCTCTTCTCTCAGATCTTCTCAGCCAGTGGTACTGAGTCCACGCCCAACTTGCCGGGGAAGACAACGCAGCTATGACACCGAGCGGATTTCCTACACCATGACGCGCCGTTGGTGCTTTCTTGTAATAAAGAATTCTGAACTTTTTTCAAATTCTTATGTAATGAGTAAAATATAGGCCAAGGCCCAATTCATTAGTAATTGATTTACTATAAATAGATATAACAGAAATATAATAGGGGATCATGAATTGAGTAATGAATATAGTTCCTTTTCTGGAATTCCTTTCATGGAATTATCTCTCTTCCTCTTAATTCTCTCTAAATTCCCTCTGATTGATTAATTCTTCTCTATTCCTAAATCTTAACCCTTACATTGGTGCTTTCATTGACCACCATTTTTCCATTTTCTTGGTGGTTTGGCGATCTCACCTCTAATGGAACAAATTGGAAGTGTAGCTGAATATTTTACTGCCTTTTTGTGTTATGTTCAAAGAGTATATTTGAATGATGCTGACATATTGAAGACATTTCTCAATGGATTGGAAACTTATATCCATAGAGAAATTATCTTTGATGATCCTAAAACTCTTTTTGATGCATTTTATTTGGCAAAGTATTATGAAGAACGCTGGAGCAATCCATTTTCAGAAATTTCAAAGCCAAAATTATCATCTCAACACCAGATCCAGAAAAGTTCATCAACAAAAATTTCCTATCAATCACTGTATCAAAGTCCAGAATCAGCATTTCAAGCAAAAATTCAAATCCAGAATTCCATAGTAGACGCCACAGAAAAATCATCAACAGAACAAGAAATCAGAAATTCAGAAGCAGAATCATCAATCCAAACTCAAGATCAAGCAAAATTACAGACTGCGGATACAGATTTTACATCCTCAAGAATTCAACTATCTAATTCAATACCTCAACAACAGTTTTCAGCATCAACAACAGCACTTCCAGATCTGCGAAGGGAGCGTCAGATTCAAGAAACGACCTCCCTGAATGCCGGACTGCGACCTCTGAACGCCAGCGATCGTACGTGGAGGGAAACAGCACCCGTTGCGGAGGACGACGACGTCCACGTCGACAGAATCGCTCGAAGTAGTGACGGCAGGCTCAGCAAGGCCAACAGTGGCGCCGAGGACGGCGCCGTCGCGAAGGGGAAGGTGGATGACACAGATCTATGGGATCGGAAACCGACACCAAAGGCGCCTTGCAGGTTTACGGACGCGGTGGTCAGAGGCGGAGCAGCTGCAAGAAAGCCCGCACCAGAACCAAGGAAGACGAACGACGCGGTGGTAGCAAGCGGCGCCTCCGCGAAGGCGAAGCTCGCGACGACCCGAGTTGACGAAGCGGCGAAGGTTAGAAGAGGCGTTCTGTTCCGTTGTGTTCCCTCAATCGTGGCCAAGCCACCACCACTTACGATGGCGGTTTTTCCATGGGACCGCGAGCGTAGATGCGGCACAGAGAAGAAGCGGGACGAGGTGTTGTCTCCGTGGGTGGCGATGGACCAAGCAGCAACACAGGAGTCTACCCAGGCAAAGCAGACGGCGGAGATGCAGAGTGGTCAGGAGATGAGTGGTGGCTGTTTTGGAATGGTGCCCTCTCTTCTCAAGTGCAGCAACGAGAATGAGAAAGCAGAGAATGAGGAGCTGTTCCTTCCTCAAGGGTTGGGCCTTTCCCCAATGTGCCAAGCCCAATTTACTTCAACAAGAGTCCAATTCACATCAAATAGATTTAGGCCTACCAAAAAATTTTAAAAAGATGGAGGGCCTAGTTTTTTTAAACAGTGGATCCTGGAGGTAATTTTTTTAATTTAGACAGTAGAATAGGAATAAAAAAATGTTACTTTAAGATTAATTGTTACTTTTATTAATTGTAAATTAGGGTTTATAATTTTTTTTTTTTAACAACCTTGAGGGCAAGGTTGTCGTTAAGGGGAATGTAATGTAATGAGTAAAATATAGGCCAAGGCCCAATTCATTAGTAATTGATTTACTATAAATAGATATAACAGAAATGTAATAGGGGATCATGAATTGAGTAATGAATATAGTTCTTTTTCTGGAATTCCTTTCATGGAATTATCTCTCTTCCTCTTAATTCTCTCTAAATTCCCTCTGATTGATTAATTCTTCTCTATTCATAAATCTTACCCCTTACATCTTATCAATCGATATTCTGCTTTATTTATGAACCAATCTATGCATTTTTGATTATTTGAATTTATAACTTGGTCCTTCAAGATCCAGATTATTCTTTCCCCACCGAAAAAAGCTCCAAACTTCTAAACGCATTTATAAGTTTTAAGATGTGTCCATTTTTAATTAGCCATGAAACGAATAAGATTGACAACTTGTCATATACATTCACATATTATAACATAACATGTCAATCAACAAAAACATTGTGGGAAGGATATTATAGACTGTTTTCTAAATATAAAAAAAGAAAGAAAAAAAAAAAGAGAAGAGCGCGTATGAAGAAAAAAAGAATAAATTACAACGACTTTTTTATTTTAAGAAAATTTAGTTATTAGAACTTAGTTATAAATGGACTTGTTTGTCTAACATTTCTCGTATTCTATGGGAATTAAGGGAACATGCCACACTGTGCACTTTATACGTTAGTTTGGGTTTAGACTATATTTTTTGTATGTGGCAAAAAGATTTGAATATCTGAAGAAGAATTTCACTTTAATTATTTCTAGAGTTCCACTTTTTCATCAAACTAATTTGGTTATTAACTTGCACATTTTCGTCCACTCACAATAGGAAAAAGTGGAAGAAAAGGTTGGCTCATGCGCAACTTTATCAGGGTCAAACCTAAAGTCATAAACCAAGGTTTTTTAGATATAATAATAGGGATTAACTTATTATAATTATAATAATGATTTCTGAAAACAATAAATAAACGAACCAGCTAAGATTTCTAACAACGGTTAAAAGGACCACTTCTCCACTTGGACAAAATGGTCAAGCCAATTCTTCACAGGCTACAGTTAGAAATACTGGATAAATTTATTTAAATCTTTTTTATCAATCAATTGAAAAATTATGATAAAGAAGAGATCAGACTCAAAAAAGAAAAGAAAATATATATTATAGAGAATATGTTTTCAGGTAATATATAGCATATAGGAGGAATTTTCTGATACGATAGAATAAAGAGAGCCGTAAAAGTTGGGTGGGGGCATCCGGCAAGAATGTTAAAAAGCAAGAAAGAAAGAAAAAAACAGAGGGTAATATTGCAACAAAACGAGTTAATTATGTAAAAGATGTTTTTACATTCAAAAATATCTCGGAATCACTTCGATATACTTTTGAAAAATTAGAGAATAAAATACTTTTTTATACAGTATTGCCTAATAATTTTGTTTGCGTACGTAAGATTATTAATATTCGCGTCAAACGATCCGTTAACTATTCGCGTCAAATTTATTAGTAGAATAATATTAAATTTTTTTAAAAAATTTTAAAATTAAAATAAGACGTTTAAAATTTAAAAGATTTAATTAAAATTTAACACGATTAAAACCAAAATAGTATACTTTACTCTTTTAATTGATATATACTTCTAAATAAACACCCTTCTAATAACTATTATAAGAATTGTATTTCTTAAAACTTTCAAACTATTAGTATCTATTTATTACTTTATTTAAAATTTAAAATGTCATATAATTAATTAAAAATGTTTTATAGAATAAATATTATATCATAAATTTTTTAATATTTAAAAATATTATACTTCATGCTAATATTTACTTTTCTAACTTTAAAAGTATAAAGAATTTCTATTATTTAATCTTATTAATTTTTAAATATTAAAATAATACTACACAATCAAATAAAATTGTACTACAATATATAGTGCTAGAATCAAGAAGAATCATGAGTCATAAAACCAGGGTATATATATATTGGTACTGGACAAATATTCAAAATATATATGCTTATCTGGGAAGAATCTTTTCCTCTGTGTATGTAAACAATGAATTATTGCTTTCAAGCATCAGAATGCCGGGAACATTATTAACATTATTTGAAACAGTAACTAACATTTTTGTCCCCATAAGGTTGCTGCTTTTTGCAGTAAAGAGCCAGCCACTACACTCGCTAAGGCCACATAATATTCTAATCTTACTCTTTCTATGTGTCTTCTTCCTCTTCATTTTCAATTCCTCTTAATTCTCAAGTAACTACTCTCTTTTCTTCTTTCTTAATTTCTTAATTTCTTTACATCAATATATTATTTTACAATCATTTATGTATACTTAAAAAATTAATTACCAATCAAATATTCGTATAAAATATATTTTAAAATATATAAAATAACATATATATAAATGAATAAATATTTAAATTAATTTTTAAAAAATTTTATTAGATCAAATACTTTAATTTAAAAAAAAATATTTTATATATATTTTCAAAAATTATTTTTTCGACAGATTGATTCATTTATTATTTTTAAGGACTAATTTATTTTATACTAATTTTAGATTTAATTATCTTATAATAAAATTTTTTAAGAATTTATTTGTCTAATATATATATATATATATATATATTAAAAATTTGATTAAAATCTCTAACAGACAAATCTATACAACAAAGATAATTCTCGGAGAATTTTGTGAAATAAATATTTATTGGTGATTAAAATATTTGATTTAATTTTTTTTTTTTAAATTAATCTAGATTTTTATTCTAAAAATTAATTTATATATTTATTAAATATACATAAATATATAATAATTAATTTTTTTACCTATATAAATATTTTTTATTATTTTATTCTCCTAGCTCTCAAACACACTGCCACATAAGTCAGTTCTTTTGATGACTTTCTCATTCTTTATTCTCATCGGTATATATGTCTCTTTGTACTGCCAAATTCTATCTTTAACTAAACCCCATAAAGGTTGTTATAAGCATTTCATATCCACTACTCATATACAGTCACAAACAGCCTTTTACTGTTTTCGAATATAAAAACCACTGTTTATGATATAGGGAGTTGTAAACCCTAATTAAAATATATTATATATAATTCAGCTACAATTCTCTATAGCTTAGTACAAGATATAAATCCCGGCCCTAAAACAACCAATTATTGATGAGTAATATTTTAGTTATATAAAAGAATATGAGACTACTAAATCAAGAAGAGTAGCTATATTAATAAAGTAAGTACAATTTTCTTAGCTTTCTTAAAATTTTTACAACCTTTTCAAAAACATGAAATTGTAAACTAGTTAAGATGTTAGAATGATCATCAAACCTAAGAGTAAGAAAGTCAATCAAATAAGCTAACAACATTATTCATAAGAGATCGAAACAAATAAATTTTGATTTATTTATTAGGAATCATCAAATAATGTTTGATATTATTTTGTGTTGAAATCATCATGAGAGCTGAGGAAAGAAGTTCTGAAAAAGAAAATATCCCACACACATGCGCCTAAATTTGATTGGATGTCACAGTGTGGACACAGCAAAGAACAGTGGCATGCATCAGAAGGTGGTGATAATTTCTCCATGGAAAATGAAAGAGAATGGGGTCATGTTTCCTTTTCCTCGCGAAACAAGAGCTGGACGCCATACAAAAGTGTTGGCACCACCATTTTCCTTATATATTCTCCGTTTCATGCTCTAACATCACAAATCTTCTTTGCTGAATGTCTAGACCCTAAAAGCCTAAATAACAGAGATAGGGGTAAACAACAAAAACAGATATAACGACAGATTGTGAGATTTATTACTAGTGTCTTCAAAAATAAAGGGTTCAAATTTAAATATGTAATGAAAAAAAATTTAAAGATAATTAACTAATATTTTTAATTGGCAGTTTAATATTAAATTTTTAACTAATGCATGCTAACTGCTACTAAAAAATAACAAATTATATTAATCTTATAACATTACTCATATATCATTAATAATTATTTATAATATTATAATTTATACATATGCACAAAAATAAATTATTAATTAATCACTATATAAAAATATATATTTGGTATTTATGAAAAAAAATTGATTGTATATTTTTTCTAATTTAAAATTATTTTTTAAAATTGTCAAAAAAATTTAATTTTCAATGCGGAAATTTAACTATTATTTTTCTACATAAGTAATAAAAACCTGAATTAAATAAATAGATAATAATTCAAAGTGTACAAATTAAGTAACATTATATACTTTATATTTTTATATCATGAATTCATGATAATAACTAGAGTAGCTAGTGTCTTTCTCTTTCTTTATTTGGGTGGGAGAGAGAGAAGGGGAGGGAGGTGGGGATGATGATGATGGGCAGGAAGTAGGTTGGATTTTTGTTAAACCTTTCAACGCTATTCACCAATACACACAGAAAACAGCAATCATAATCATCATGGCCTCCTCAGCCTCTCTTCTTCTCTCTTCATCATTACCCCCTCACTACTCCACTTTCCTTTATCACAAACATCATCATCACCACCACCACCCCCACAATCATCACCCTTTCCTCATCATCTCCCTCTTCATCCCTCCTCTTCACAACAACAACATCAACATGATCATCAAGCCAAAGAAGGAGGAGTACTTCTTGTTCCTACTCCTTTCCTTGGTTTTTTGAGAAAACCCTAGCTACTACTACATACTTTCCAGGATCTTGCTGTGCTCTTTATATAACAAGATCCAATTATTGTTAAGCATATCTATCAACTTCTTCTCGGGGAATCAAGCTTCTCGGTCCGATCCATTTTTTGTGCTTTATATAACAAGTTCGTTCGTATATTCCATGTTTTAATTTGTTGTTATCGTTTTAATTACACCAGATATTATTATTTACTTTCAGGATTCGCTGAATTAATTAAGGATTTATGTTACAATATTATTAATTAGCTTAGCTTGTATCTCTTTCTGGGATTATTGCACTATTGGAACTGTTATTAATATTGTTGTTGTTGTTACTTGTGCCGTAGTTTATTGATGAATAATAATCTTTGGTGCAACATATATTTCATTTATCTTAGCCAGGAAATCAACAAGGTGAGTGAAGGACATGTTAATTATCATTCAACGTTTAATATAATGATTGTGTTCAAGTACTATTGGATGGTTGTTTTCTTTAATTAATTTCTTTGATATTATCATGCAACTTAAAGTTCTGATGATGAGTGAGGAGAATCTCTGATTATTCTCTTTCCCTGAAACACTACTTTAATTTCTCATCACTGTGTCCATTATTCCGATCCATTCGATAAAGAGACATACATATATTAGTAATATTAAGTTAATGCGATAGATACACCTATTTTTCTTTGCTGGGTCTAGCTAGGGTTTGCCTATAGATACAGCAGTATATAATAATATGTATCATCATTTTCAATCTTCAATCATTTGTTACGTTCTTTACACTAGTTTATGCTTCATTCTTTCTGATCTGTGTATAGATCTGAATGGTAATGATGATGGAGGATCTTTCATTATTGTTTCACATTTTTAAGTTATTAATTATATATAAGCACCTATCTATATAACGAAAAGGCATGCTTTGATTTCAATACTCTAAAATTAGTATGTTGCACACATACACATACATCGTTTCTTTTCTCTTGTTCTTGTTTGAATGACTATATATGATTAACAAGATTTTATCCTTTATTATATATATTTACGTCTTCGAGGGAAAGTTACACTATGATTAGGTGATGGAGCTAAAGTCCTAATTAAGAGTCTTGGGTAATGATGATAATCAACGTACGTACGCATGACTGATTAATTAGGCAGTACAAGTTTGTATATATGCCTATGGTATCATTCATCTCTAAGTCAAGAAATAAGAAACTAGAGAAACAACATTCTTCTCCCTATCATTATTCCGTGTTTATGGCTGGTCAGTTGTTGTACGTATAGAATTTAAATTTTTAATATTTATTAAATTATTAAATTAAATATTTAACTAATTTAAATTAATTTTTCTATCTCACTGTTAATTTCTACTTTTTTGAATTCTATTATGATGACTACATAATGGAATCGTTAGATATTTGACTAAAATTCTCGTTATAATATTTATTTATATTTTAATTATTATATCTTTATAAAATATCTTTGCATAAATAATTATTTTCAAATAATAATATTTCTAATCAAATACATCGATAGTGGAGCGACCTGTTACGGTTTTGGACACACTATAACGCTACTGTGCCGACACTCGAATTTACTCAACCTCTTGAGTTAAGACCAAATCAGCCTAACCCTCAATACTTAACAAGAAAGCTAAGAACACAAGAGAACATAAGAGAAAGGAAGCTTGGTGGAAAGAACACTTTATTACTCAAGTGTGGTTACAAATGATTCACACCCACCTCACACTAACTCTAACCTCCTATTTATAGCCATCCACCTTCTCAATGGATGGTTAGGATTAAATCTAATCAACGGCCTAGATTAATCATCTAGAACCTTCTTTACAAATATCCATCATACCACAACTTTCTAAATACTTCTAGATTCTTCCATACTACTCTTTATACTCCTATATACATCCACACTCTTCTAGAATACTCTATGATCTTCTAGAGTATTCTAGAACCTTTTAGAGTATTCCAGGACCTTCTAGGGCATTCTAGAACGTTCCGGAACCATCTAGAGCATTCTCAAACACTCCAGAAAATTATACAAACGATATTAAATCTAACCTTCTAAAATTTACCGTGACATTCTCCCCCACCTAATGCGCAGACATTCTCGTCGCGTTCTGTTCATGATAGCGTTGTAGGTGTTCTTGGAATTGCCACAGATCTTCACGAGCTTCCCAGCTAGCTTTGATTATCGGAAGTCCTTTCCACTTGATCAAGTATTGAATACTTGGTGGTACCCCTCTTCGTCGTACAACACGATTAGCTAAGATCTCTTTGATTTCTTTATCAATGGATCTAATCACCACGGACGGAGTACGACTCAAGTTACCTCTACTCGGTTCATCTTGGTCTTCATGATATGGTTTAAGCATACTCACATAGAAGATCGGGTGGATCTTCATAGAGCGAGGGAGTTGTACTTTGTAAGCAACTTCCCCAACACGTCCAATGATCTCAAATGGCCCTTTGTATTTGCGAATTAAACCCTTACAAACCTTGCGAAAGGCTTTGAATTGTTGTGGAAGAAGTTTGATCATTACCTTGTCTCCCACTTGATAGCTTGCATGCCTCCTCTTCTTATTTGCCCATTTCTTCATCCTCTTGGCATCTTTGTTGAGGTAAGAACAAGTGACATCTGCTTATTCTTCCCAAGACTTAATCATATGATAAGCTCCAAGGCTCTTCCCTGAGTAAGACGAAGAAAGAGAGTGAGGTGTAAGCGGCTGTTGTCCAGTCACAATATCGATCGGGATCTTCCCTGTAGACTCACTTCTTTGCAGATTGTATGAGAATTGAGCAATGTCTAGGAGTTTTGTCAAATCCTTCTGATTAGCGCTTACAAAATGCCTCAAGTAATACTCGAGTAAGGCGTTCACTATCTCAGTCTGTCCATTGGTTTGAGGATGGAAGCTAGTTGAAAAATGAAGCTCCGACCCAAGGAATTTGAGCAGCTCTGCCCATAGTCATCCTGTGAAGCGTGGATCTTGATCACTAATGATGCTCTTATGCAATCCCCAATATTTTACTACATTCTTGAAGAATAGTCGTGCTGCCTCCTCTGCAGTCAGTAGTGGCGGGTATAAAGGTAGCATACTTCAAAAATCGATCCACTACCACGAGAATAGATCCAAACCCCTCAGACTTCGGTAAGGCAGAGATAAAATCTAGAGAGACACTTTCTCACGGTCGCTCTGATGGAGGCAGAGGTTCCAACAACCCACTTGGTGTCTTGTTTTCAATCTTATCTTGTTGGCACACAAGGCAAGTCTTCACATAGCTCTGCACTTCATGTCTCATTTGAGGCCAATAATAAGAAGATTCAATGAGTGCTAAGGTCCTTCGCTGATCTTGGTGACCAGCCCACTTGGTGTCGTGGCATTCTCTTACCAACTTCCTTCTCAGATTTTCCCATTTAGAAACGTATAGTCTTCTCCCTTTTGTGTAGAGAAGGTCGTTTCTAACCAAAATCTTTTAGTCTTACCTTCTCTAGCCAACTCCACCAAATTCTTGGCTAATGGACAGTGATGCAACCCTTCCTTGATGGTATGCACAATATCTCCTTCAACCATAGAAATGGCCGCCATCCTGTATGGTTTTGAGATAGGCAGTTTTGCTCCTAACTCCAATTCAATGTTGTCATCCATCTTCCTTCTAGGTGGTAACTGCTTTGGTAATAACTCGAGAGGTATCACATCCTTATTTTCTTCAAGGACTTTCTTGATTTTAGGGGGAACATCTTCTCCTTTGGCTGTTGACTCCTCTTGTAGTAAAGCTAAAGACATCATCTCCTCTTTCTTGAAACCTTTTTTGAGTTGCATGGTCGAGAGCATCAAAATTTCTCCAGCCTTTGAGATTATAGGGACCATGCATGGAGACCCTTTCTCCATGATGCATACTATATTGTAGTATGGCATAGGTATTATATTTGCCTTTCTTTGCAAATCAAGCCCAATGACTATTTTAAAATCGTTCATAGGTGCTACTGATAAATCCACAAGGCCCTTCCAAGAACCAAGAGTCATCTCAACCCCTTTTGCTACTCCCTTAAGGGGTTCACCCTTAGTGTTCACGGGTTTGAACTAGTTATTCTTTTTGGTGATCTTCAACCCAAGCCTCTTTGCTTCATCCGGCGTGATGAAGTGTGTGTAGCACCAGTGTCGATCATAGCCATGATAGGTTTTTCATTGATAAAGGCCTTGACATACATCAAGCCTTTCTTTTCTGCGGTGCTTGTCTCTTTGCCTTTCACAGCATTCATGAGTTGGATAGATCTAACACACTCATTTACTTGAGTTTGGGCTTCTCGTTCCTCAGCGATAGATGCCAGAGTTCCTAACTTGGGATAGTCCTTCATTTGGTGTGGTCCCTTGCACACGAAACATCCTTATTTGGGCACGAAAACCTTCTTCTTTTCCTCGTACTCTTTCTTTGAAGAGTATTTTTCTTCCTTCTTAGTTGAGAAACTCTTCCCCTTGTCTCCCCCACCTTTAGTAGAACTAGGTTTGGTGGAAGACTTGGGTTTAGAGTCTCCCCTATGATACTCAGTGAGTGATTCGGCCACCACGATGGCCTCATCGACATCCTTAACATTTCTTCTTTGTAGTTCTTGTTTTGCCCAAAGTTGGATTCCATCAATGAAGAAGAACAATGCATCCTCTGATGCTAAGTTGGGGATTTGAAGCGTGAGAGTAGTGAACTCCTTTACGTAGTCGCTAATCGTACTCTTGTGCTTCAACTCCCTCAACTTCTTCCTTGCTTCATAAACCACATTCTCGGGGAAGAACTGTCTTTTTAACTCTCTTTTGAAATATTCTCATGTGGCTATGTTGCAAGTACCCTTTTCCATATTTACGCACTTTCTTCTCCACAACAAAGTAGAATTATCAGAAAGGTAGAGAGCTGCAGTGCGTATCTTTATTGCTTCTTCGACCACCCCTTGGCCTTCAAAGTACCTCTCCATTTGCCATAGGAAGTTCTCTACCTCTCGAGCGTCCTTCAAGCCCTTGAACTCCTTTGGCTTTGGGAGATCAATCTTTGTCGTCTCCCTTATAATGGTTGGTCGAGATTTTGCCTCCTCGAACCAAACTCGAACTTCCTCAAACAGCTTCAAGGAATTCTCAAGCTTCTCTTCGAATTGGAGCATGCTCTCTTTCAAAGCATCTAGTTCTCCCAACACATGAGCCTCGAGGGTCTCCTTGTCATGTTCTATCCTTTGGAAGCGCTCATCCATAGAGGATAGAACATTTTCCAACATAGAAACTCTTTCTTCTAAGAAGTTAGAGTCCTTACCTCTAGGCTCACTTGAAGAACAGACCTTCTTGCCTCCCCATTGAGAAGGAATAACATCCCTTCCTCTTTGAGACTCAACATGCTCCATAGTGATACTAGAAGCCATACCTATAAACCACTTGTGCTCCCTCTCAAACCAGGCTCTAATACCAAGTTGTCACGGCCTTGTACACACTCCAACACTACCGTGTCGGCACTCGAATTTACTCAACCTCTTGAGCTAAGACCAAGTCAGCCTAACTGGTGGACGAAATTGTGATTCGTTCTCTTTGTATTTGCATGAGATTTAAATATTGGCTCTATCAAAAATACACCAAAGAGATCATGGTATGATGAATTGGGATCCTGGTAATGGCACGTGTGATCACAACTCCGTTCAACTTAACCAGCAAGTGTACTGGGTCATCCAAGTAATACCTTACGTGAGTAAGGGTCGATTCCACAGAGAATGTTGGTATGAAGCAAGCTAGGGTCACCTTGTAAATCTTAGTTAGGCAGATTAAATGGTTTATGATGAGTTCGAAAATTAATAATAAACAGAAAATAAAATAGGATAGAAATACTTATGTAAATCAATAGTGGGGATTTCAGATAGGCGTGTGGAGATGCTAGAATCCTCTCGAATCTCTGTTTTCCTATTGCTTTCATCCAATCCTTCTTACTCCTTTTCATGGCAAGCTGTATGTAGGGCATCACCGTCGTCAATGGCTACATCCCATTCTCTCGTGAAAATGGTCCAAATGCTCTGTCACAGCACGGCTAATCATCTGTCAGTTCTCAATCAGGTTGGAATAGAATCCCTTGATTCTTTTGCGTCTATCACTAACGCCCAGCCTTCAGGAGTTTGAAGCTCGTCACAGTCATTCAATACCGGAATTCTACTCAGAATACCACAGACAAGGTTAGACTTTCCAGATTTCCGGGATCCTACTCGGAATACCACAGACAAGGTTAGACTTTCCGGATCCCCATGAATGCCGCCATCTATCTAGCTTATACCATGAAGATTCTGTTGGGGAATCTAAGAGATATGCGCCTGGCCTAAAGTAGAACGGAAGTGGTTGTCAGTCACGCGCGTTCATAGGTGAGAATGATGATGAGTGTCACGGATCATCACATTCATCAAGTTGAAGTGCAACGTATATCTTGGAATAAGAATAAAAGAGAATTGAATAGAAAATAATAGTAATTGTATTGAAACTTGAGGTACAGCAGAGCTCCACACCCTTAATCTATGGTGTGCAGAAACTCCACCGTTGAAAATACATAAGTGAAAGGTTCCACAACTAGAAAATGGATTAATACAGACAGATTTACAGACAGATTTAGTCTTTATTACAGACGGATTTTTGGTTACCGACGAAATTACCGACGGATTTTGTCCCTCTATAAAAGCCCCGTCGGAAATTATTTACCGACGGATTTTTTTTCCGTCGGAAAATTACAGACGGATTTTTACCAGTTACCGACGGATTTTCCCTCTGTAAATTCTCCCTCTATTTCCTGAAGGCGACGAACTTACAGACGGATTTTCAGACAGATTTTTTGTCTGTAATTACAGAAGGATTTTCCGACGGATTTTTCGTCTGTAATTACAGACGAATTTTCAGACGGATTTTTCGTCTGTAATTACAGACGAATTTTTCGACGGATTTTCCATCTGTAATTACAGACGGATTTTCAGACGGATTTTCCGTCTGTAATTTAAACTTTGGAAAATCATGATTACAGACAGAAAATCCGTCTGTAAATCTGTCAGTAAGGTAAAATAGAAAATTTTTTAATTTTTTTATTGGAAAATAAATACTTTAGATTTGTTTTCTAAATTTACTCCATCAAACACACTGTAAATTGAAAAAATGAAAGCCAAAAATCACATAGATAAACATAATATTCATTACATGATACCTATAAAATTGGATGTTATTTTTCAACACCATTATTCAATATCTCACTGTCTCGATAAAAAAATATCCCAAAATTTCTTTTAAACTACAACAGAGAAGGGCAGGACTTTTAGCCTAAATTTTAAAACTATTTCCTCATGCTCTCTTTAAAATTTAAACTCTCCAATCTAATCTGAGTTACATGATTCTTTACTCCATGGTAGACTCTTGTGTGGCTGAAACTTGAAAGTATTTGTTCATCTAGTTCTTCTTCTTTGATTTGTTTACATTGGACTGAGCATATGCAATTCCCTGGTGTCAAAAAATAGGATATGGACAGATTTCAGAAGCCTAGCAATGTTTTATAGGATTAAGAAAAAGTGAAGGAGGATAACAAAAACACAACTTTAAAATAGAACTGCAAGAGAGAGAGATGCTTGCATGCTCTTGAAGCACATTTAATTTGTTCTTCAGGAACACTCACATTTAAGAGAGATGCTTGCATGCTCTTCAATCATGGTCATGCACAGAATGCATAAAAACAAACATGCATACAAGTTATTTGTCAGATTGAATGAGATCCAATTCTTAGGGAATGAGAGCAAATATCTCTGCATAGCAAACCTGAAAAGATTCAACCAAGATCACAAGTTAACTAGATAAGCTTTCTAGAAAAAGGGGGATATATACAAATTAATAATTTAAGGGACTAGCCATTGACCCTGAAGAAGGAATCTCAAGCATAATAACAGTTTGAAGTTATTTAATTCCATGCAGATGTATCATTTAGTTAGCTACTGCCAGCAACAGTTAATCGTAGATGCAACTGTGCCATAACAAACTATAAAAATTAATTCATGCATAAAACTCAATCATCACAATTAGCAAAAATTATTCCAATACCAAAATTATAAAATAAAAAGAGGTATTAAAGTCTGGTACACAAGCATCCCGCATAATGCAGGGTCCAAGCAAGGGGCATGCTCAAAGAAGAAAGGGAAAAAGATAAATAATAATTGATACTTGATAGCATTACACAGGAAAGTATTGGAACACAGCAACAAACCTTATCAGCAGCTGCCTGCAATGTCAAATGATCTCCCCATTCTCCAGACCTGTTATAGTGGACAGAAGATGAATGAGTAAGTTGGAGGAAAAAAGCCCACTAAATATGACGACAAAGGTCACTCATTCTAGGGTAAATAATAAAGGTAATAAGTACAAAAAGCTTAAATAATAAAGGTAATAATAATAACAATCAATAGTGTAAATCAAAGAGGTGGTAGCCAGAGATACCAACATCAGCTGCAAAATGAACCAATATCGTGTTATTTTAGGAACTTGACCCTGAATAATTGGAGCATAGTAGTTTAGAGAAAGCATTCAAGTGCAAACGAACAGGCCCATTGCAAAACTAAAGCTATATATATATATATATATATATATATATATATATATATATATATATATATATATATATATATATATATATATATATATATATATATATATATCTTTCACCGGATTTTGAATTCACAAGTCACATGAACCCACATATTAAAATATAAACATATACACACACATTAACAATATATAATGTAGTACCAGTAAAATAAAAATAAAAAAAGGAAAAAAGAAAAGATGATTATGCCGCAATTACTAATTAAATAAGAACAGGCAGGAGAATGTCAATGATGCGAAATATATAGCAAAACCAAATAACAGAAAACTGCAAATAACTATTCCCTATTGAAAATTATTTTAGTTTACTTCCATTCACCAAATCATTCAGATATTTAGGCAGTGAAACAATTTTATCTACTGCACTAACCCCAACAGATGAAATAGACAATGACACTTCTGAATATCTTTTTCACAAAATTTGACACCAAGAATGAAAGCATAAGGTTTGTTAAAACATGAGAAAGACATACCCCTCCATTCTTGCTCTGTATAGGTCCATGAGAAGCCACAACATAAGGCTGGAAATAATTCGGCACTGACATGTTGGATGGAGAGAGACCATATTGTTGAAAGTAGGCAGGTATGGAAAGAGAGAAAAACAATGATAACCCAACAATGATGATATTTCGAGAGCTTCCAGCCTCACGAGAAAAACAATGGAACACAGTAGTTGGCAAGTCCTGCAGTAAATGGAATGGTACACAATGTGTTATGTGTTCAAAGATATTCTTGTACCTCCAAATTTTATTTTTCTAAAGAACACAGTGGAGCATATACAATAATCCAATAATGAAAACAAAATAATCAAACTCAGATTGAGTTCACCTAAACTTAGCAAAAAGTTGAGTTAATTCAAGAGTTTGATACACCTTCATTGCTAATAACAAGTTTTAGAAGCTGGTAAGCACACTTACCCCTCCATTGGCAAGAGCAATTGCCATTATAGCAGCAGCCTCCATAACCCAAGAAAGGGGATTTCACATAAATCCCAAGAACTTCAAAAACTTGCTCTCCTGAAAAACACAACCCAGAACAAGATAATTTACCAAAACAAAAAAGGAGAAAGAAAAATTCATGTGGGGGTCAATGAAATGAGAGAAGGGTTAGACCTTTTTCTCTTCAAGCTTGTTGTGGCAAAAAATGGCGAGTCTTTCCTCAGCAGCCTTGCTGCTGAGACCTTCTCTGCTACATCTCAGATTCTCAAAAACCTCCTCAATAGGTATGTTTTCCTACATTCATTCATCAAAACAAAAAAAAAACAAAAAAAACATCAATGAGGATAACAATTAGACCAAAAGAGACCCAATAAATGATAGTGATTCAGATCTATGTTACCAAATCAACAGTTTCTTTGAGAATAGCCTCTAACTCCACGGATTTGTCCCCCACGGTTTTGTCCCCCTCTCCAACTTAAACTACAAACTCTGACAAGCTTTATTTTCAATGTATGTTTCAAATTATTCAGTATCACTAGAAAGAGTTTTATCCAACTAATATCATTAACTAAAGGTTGCCTTGGAAACCTCTTCTGCATTTAATCGTGCCAATGTCCAAGGACTAATTTTGACTGCTCCAGGATTCTTTCTCTTAGATGGTTCTTCTCTAATACTCTTCTTTTCAAGTTAGCTTACGGAACCGGTTTCTGGTAGAATTACATCAAACTGCAGCCGATGAAAGCAACATATGGTGCCATGTAAGAAAATGGAACACACATATCAAACCCTTTTACTATTAAATAATTGAATGATAAAACCTACTAAAGTGTGACCTTATTCATATCAATTGCAAATGTTTTCCCCCAATTCAAATTCAGAATAAATGAACATTTGGTTCTTAGTTTTGACTCATAATTATTTAGCACTGAACTTTATGCACTGACATTATTTTCAGTTCAATCACACACGCTATCAGCATCTCTATAGGTCAAAGAAGAGCCACACACCTTATTCTTCACTGAATAAGACCTATGACCATGGCTCCAGCGTGTTCCACGCACATTTCCTACCCATACATCAAAACCTTGATCTGCAAGGATGAAGCTCAATGATTGTTCAGGAGTATTTAGAAACCATGCATCACCTGCCTGATCACGTCAAATAGCATCAACATATCAAAATGGAGATTCAATCAGATTGTTTAAAACTTCAAAAAGGGAACTTCACTAAAGCCTGAACAAGTAAACTTGTAACATTAATCTATATATATATAGTACCAGTTGGTGGGAGAATATTGGAAGAAGATGATAAAAGGGCAAAGCATGCCTGAAGCAATCAAAGAGATACTTGTTGTTGAGGATCCACAAATATCATCATCAGATTCATCAAAAACCAAGGATAATTTCATTAGGGACTTTGATATAAAGCCTAATGTCATATTATATCACTCCCACAAGTAGAAGCAAAAGCACAATTTGGTTATTGCACTACATGAATTAGAAAGGAAGTAAAGAGACAAGCATAAAGGTTCATGAATCCTTCTATTTTCAATCAAGCAAATTCTAAAATCAAAGAAAGAAACAATATCCTTCTTACAGAAGTAAAATAGTATCATGTTTCAATTTGATATTCAGAGCTTAATCAGAACAAAAAAGAGAAAGGAAAAAGAAAGCAAGAGACAAGGAAAGGGGATGCAATGAGAAAAGTGAATGGAATTGACTATGGACTAGCGAATTACCTGCCTGCGCGAACAATAAGTGAGGAGAACATCCCAACTGATCCATCGCCAATGCCTAGCCTTTCTGTTCTAGTGCAGCCACTTCGACTTTGTTCCTGAATATTTGATAGAATAATAATAAACACCCTGTATTGATCCTAGTAACCGCACAAAATTATTTTTTAGTTAAAACTTAATTCATCCATCCTAAATATAATACTTCTTCGTAAGAGTGAGTTTGTTTTTTTTAGACCTGACAAGAAAGAAAGCAAGTATTAAGTATACTATGCACATTCTCTTCATGTCTCAGCTTGTCTTCAATTATCAACCTGTCAAGTTTGAAAACATTAATTTACTCTATGTATTGAAAATTTATTTCACTAATAATTATCACATACATTGTATCAAAGCCATTCCTTTCTTGATTTGATCGACGCCCATTTTTCTGTGCAGCCATTGCTTGCTCCTTCTACTTTCCATCTGTCCTACTTTGCACATTCAGAGATAGAATATTTGAAAAGCAGCAAAAAGAAAGAACTAGCTTGAGTCTCTGATATGTTTTTATGACAAGTAAAAGAACCAAGCTTCCACTTCCAGATTCGATAATATTCAAAAGAGGAAGAGAAATTCTATCTACATACTACAGTTAAAGTAGTTTAAGCATTGAAATCAAAACTCTTTTAGTGTATAGTGTAACTGATTCTATCTTACAAATTGCCTAAACCTAAAAAACTGGCGTAGAAAAATTGAGCCCTAAGGTTTATCGGCGTAATTTAAACATGCATACCTAAATCAGCGTAATTTAAACAGCTACTGGTAGATGCTCTGGTTCTCTTTGGAGCAGGAACGATTGGGATCGGATCGAATTCCATCGATTCGCTTGCGACAGAGCGCGATAGAGCAGCGACGGTGATAGAGCAGCGACGGAAACAGAGCGTGACGACCTTGAGTCTGAAACGCCCGCGAGAGAAGCGATATACCGGAGAGATAGAGAGAGGTCGACGGCGAGACCAGCCGTGAGAGAGGTGAGACTCAGTGAGCTTGAGGGTGAGAATGGCGAGAGAAGAGCGAAGAAACTCAAAGGAGGGTTAGGGGTTCTTCGTCGCGGTTAGGGGTTCTTCGACGGAGGCATTGCAAGCGCCGGCGACCGGCGACGATCTTCGTGGTGGTTAGGGGTTTTTCGTGAGGCACAATGAAGAGATGGTTAGGGTACAGTGAGGCACAATGAAGACAGGTTAGGGTTAGCTAGGTTAATCGTCTTCCTGAGGCACGATGAAGACGGTGTTCATCTTCATGGAATGCTTTGTAAATTGAGTCGAGAGAGAGAGAGAGGGGGGGTAGATTAGGTTAGAGTTATTTGTGAAAGGTGCTCGAGAGTTCCGTCTGTATTTCAGTGGGATAAAATCCGTCGGAAATATCCGTCTGTAATAACTAGTTTTTTAGTAGTGTTCAGGCATGGCCGAATGGCCAGCCCCCATAAAGGTGATCAAAAGACCGAATGGTCAAAAGATATCTAATACAATAGTTAAATGTTCTATTTATAATAAACTAGCTACTAGGGTTTACATGAGTAAGTAATTGATGCATAAATCCACTTCCGGGACCCACTTGGTGTATGTTTGGGCTGAGCTTGATCTATCCTCGAGCTGAGGCTTTTATTGGAGTTGAACGCCGAGTTATAGCATGTTTCTGGCGTTCAACTCCGGGTTGTGACGTGTTTCTGGTGTTTAACTCTAGACAGCAGCATGTACTTGGCGTTGAGCGCCACTTTACGTCGTCAATTCCCGAATAAAGTATGGACTATTATATATTGCTGGAAAGCTCCGGATGTCTACTTTCCAACGCCGTTGAGAGCGCGCCATTTGGAGTTTTGTAGCTCCAGAAAATCCATTTTTAGTGCAGGGAGGTCAGATTCCAACAACATCAGCAGTCCTTTTGTCAGCCTTTTTCAGAGTTTTGCTCAAGTCCCTCAATTTCAGCCAGAAATTACCTAAAATTACAGAAAAATACACAAACTCATAGTAAAGTCCAGAAATGTGAATTTAGCATAAAAACTAATGAAAACATCCCTAAAAGTAGCTTGAACTTACTAAAAACTACCTAAAAACAATGCCAAAAAGCGTATAAATTATCCGCTCATCACAACACCAAACTTAAATTGTTGCTTGTCCCCAAGCAACTTGAAAATCAATTAGGATAAAAAGAAGAGAATATACTATAAATTCCAAAATATCAATGAATATTAATTCTAATTAGATGAGCGGGACTTGTAGCTTTTTTTTTTGCTTCTGAACAGTTTTGGCATCTCACTTTTTTCTTTGAAGTTTAGAATGATTGGCTTCTCTAGGAACTCAGAGTTTCAGATAGTGTTATTGACTTTCCTAGTTAAGTATGTTGATTCTTGAACACAGTTACTTATGAGTCTTGGCCGAGGCCCTAAGCACTTTGTTTTCCAGTATTACCACCGGATACATAAATGCCACAGACACATGACTGGGTGAACCTTTTCAGATTGTGACTCAGCTTTGCTAGAGTCCCCAGTTAGAGGTGTCTAGAGCTCTTAAGCACACTCTTTTTGCTTTGGATCACGACTTTAATCACTCAGTCTCAAGCTTTTCACTTGGACTTTCATGACACAAGCACATGGTTAGGGACAGCTTGATTTAGCCGCTTAGGCCTGGATTTTATTTCCTTGGGCACTCCTATCCATTGATGCTCAAAGCCTTGGATCCTTTTTACCCTTGTCTTTTGGTTTTAAGGGCTATTGGCTTTTTCTGCTTTGTTTTTTCTTTTTCTTTCTATTTTTTTTGCCATTTTCTCCCCTTTTTTTTTCGCAAGCTTTTGTTTTTCACTGCTTTTTCTTGCTTCAAGAATCAATTTCATGATTTTTCAGATTATCAATAACATTTCTCTTTGTTCATCATTCTTTCAAGAGCCAACAGTTTTAACATTCATAAACAACAAGATCAAAAATATGCACTATTCAAGCATTCATTCAGAAAACAAAAAGTATTGTCACTACATCAATATAATTAAACTAAATTCAAGGATAAATTCGAAATTCATGTACTTCTTGTTCTTTTGAATTAAAGCATTTTTCTTTTAAGAGAGGTGAAAGATTTATGGAATTATTCATAACTTTAAGACATAGTTACTAAATACTAATGATCATGAAGTAGAGACACAAAACATAAATAAACATGAAGCATAAAATCAAAAAACAGAGAAATAAGAACAAGGAATGAGTCCACCTTAGTGAGGGTGGCGCCTTCTTGTAGAACCAATGGTGCTCTTTGAGCTCCTCTATGTCTCTTCCTTGCTTCTATTGCATGATCCCTAGTAATTTTGGTGCTCCTATCCTTAGTTGCTCCCAATAATTGTGTGGAGGACAATTTATCCCCTGAGGTATCTCAGGGATCTCTTGATTTGCAGTCAAATATTCTACCACTGAGCTATAAACCCTTTAGATGAGTCTTTCCATCTCTCATGACTCAGAGGTGGAAGCTTTTGTCTTCCCTTTTCTCTCTCTCTTTTTTTTTGAGGTTTCTCTGGCCTTAGGTGCCATCAATGGTTATGGAAAAACAAAAACCAATGCTTTTACCACACCAAACTTAGAAAATTGCTCGCCCTTGAGAAAGAGAAGAAAGAAAAGATGAAGAATAAGAAGAAGAGATGTAGGAGATGGAGGGATGTGTGTATTCGGCTATATGGGTGGGATTGGGTGGAAAAAAGAATTTTGAATTGTGAAGGTAAGTGGGCTGTACGGGGAAGAGTGGATAGATGTAGGTGGTGAATGAAAAACAGAAGGGATTACCATGAATGGAAAGAGATAGGGCGAGGTAGGTGGAGATCCTGTGAGGTCCACAGATCCTGAGGTGATCCTGTGGGGTCCGCAGATCCTGAGGTGTCAAGGATTTACATCCCTGCACCAATTAGGCATGTAAAATGCCTTTGCATGCAATTCTGGCGTTTAAACGCCGAAGTGATGCACACTCTGGGCGTTCAACGCCCATGTGCAGCATGTTTCTGGCGTTGAACGCCAGTTCCATCCTTGTTACTGGCGTTCAGCGCCAGCTTTCCTCAAGGTACATTCCTGGCATTCAAACGCCAGGATGTTGCTTGTTTCTGGCGTTCAGCGCCAGATCCATGCTCTGTTCTGGCGTTGAACGCCAGCCAGATGCTCCTTACTGGCGTTTAAACGCCAGTAAGCTCCTCCTCCAGGGTGTGCTTTTTCTTCTGCTATTTTTGATTCTGTTTTTAATTTTTGTATTTTTTTTGTGACTCCACATGATCATGAACCTAATAAAACATGAAACAACAATAAAATAAAATTAAGATTAGATAAATAAAAATTGGGTTGCCTCCCAATAAGCGCTCTTTTAATGTCACTAGCTTGACAGTGGGCTCTCATGGAGCCTCATAGATATTCAGAGCATGATGAAGGCCTCCCAACACCAAACTTAGAGTTTGAATGTGAGGGCTTCTCAACACCAAAATTAGAGTTTGGTTGTGGCCTCCCAACACCAAACTTAGAGTTTGATTGTGGGGGCTTTGTTTGACTCTGTCTTGAGAGAAGCTTTTCATGCTTCCTCTTATTACCAAATAACTTGGCATTCAGCTTCATGATGGCTCCTAGATATTGAGCAACTTGCTCTCCAGTCACATCTTCATCCTCTTCAGAGGATGAGTAGTCTTCAGAGCTCATGAATGGGAGAAGGAGATTTAATGGAATCTCTATGGTCTCTATATGAGCCTCAGATTCCTTTAGGTTCTTAATAGGGAACTCCTTCTTGCTCAGAGGACGTCCCAGGAGGTCTTCCTCACTAGGATTTTCGTCCTTCTCCTCCCTTGTGCATTCGGCCATATTGATTATATCAATGGCTTTGCACTCTCCTTTTGGATTCTCTTCAGTATTGCTTGGGAGAGTACTAGGAGGAGTTTCAGTGACTTTCTTACTCAGCTGGCCCACTTGTGCCTCCAAATTTTTAATGGAAGACCTTGCTTCACTCATGAAACTTAAAGTGGCCTTTGACAGATCAGAGACTAAATTTGCTAAATTAGAAGTGCTTTGTTCAGAATTCTCTGTCTGTTGCTGAGAAGATGATGGAAAAGGCTTGCTATTGCTTAGCCTATTGCGTCCACCATTGTTAAAGCCTTGTTGAGGCTTTTGTTGATCCTTCCATGAGAAATTTGGATGATTTCTCCATGATGAATTATAGGTGTTTCCATAAGGTTCACCCATGTAATTTACCTCTGCTATTGCAGGGTTCTCAGGATCATAAGCTTTTTCAGAAGCTGGCTCTTTAGTACTGTTGGATGCATTCTGCCATCCATTCAGACTTTGAGAGATCATGTTGACTTGCTGAGTCAACACTTTGTTCTGAGCCAATATGGCATTCAAAGCATCAATTTCAAGAACTCCCTTCTTTTGAGGCGTCCCATTATTAATAGAATTCCTCTCAGAAGTGTACCTGAATTGGTTATTTGCAACCATGTCAATAAGCTCTTGAGCTTCTGCAGGTGTTTTCTTTAGGTGAATGGATCCACCTGTAGAATGGTCCAATGACATTTTTGAAAATTCAGATAGACCATAATAGAATATATCTAATATGGTCCATTCTGAAAACATATCAGATGGACACCTTTTGGTCAGCTGCTTATATCTTTCCCAAGCTTCATAGAGGGATTCACCATCTTTTTGTTTGAAGGTTTGAACATCCACTCTAAGCTTGCTCAGCTTTTGAGGAGGAAAGAATTTATCCAAGAAGGCAGTGACCAGCTTATCCCAGGAGTCTAGGCTATCCTTAGGTTGTGAATCCAACCATATTCTAGCTCTGTCTCTTACAGCAAAAGGGAAAAGCATGAGCCTGTAGACTTCAGGATCTACTCCATTCGTCTTAACAGTCTCACAAATCTGCAAGAACTCAGTTAAAAACTGGTAAGGATCTTCATATGGAAGTCCATAAAACTTGCAGTTCTGTTGCATTAAAGCAAATAGCTGAGGTTTCAGCTCAAAGTTGTTTGTTCCTATGGCAGGAATGGAGATGCTTCTTCCATCAAATTTGGATGTGGGCTTAGTAAAATCACCAAGCATCCTCCTTGCATTATTATTATTGGGTTCGGCTACCATCTCCTTCTCTTGTTCGAAAATTTCTGAAAGGTTGCTTCTGGATTGTTGTAATTTAGCTTCTCTTAGTTTCCTCTTCAGAGTCCTTTCAGGTTCTGGATCAGCTTCAACAAGAGTGTCTTTTTCCTTGTGTCTGCTCATATGAAAGAGAAGAAAACAAGAAAAGAAAGAGGAATCATCTATGTCACAGTATAGAGATTCCTTTATGTTAGTAGAAGAAGAAAGGGGAGAAGAGTGAAGAAGAATGAATAGTCTGTATAAAGAGTAAGGATAGGGGAGGTGATAAGAGATGAAGAGAAGTGTTAGTAAATAATTAAATAAATAAAAGAAGAGAAGAGAGAGAGAATTCGAAAATAATTTTGAAAAAGTGGTTAGTGATTTTCGAACATTAAAGATAAGATATAATTAAAATTAAAATTTAAAACAATTAAAAAGGATTTTTGAAAAAGAGAAAGGTATTTTCGAAAAATAGAGAGGGATAGGTAGTTAGTTGGTTTTGAAAAAGATAAGAAACAAACAAAAAGTCAAAAAGTTAGTTTGAAAAAGATATTAAAATTAAATTTGAAAAGGTAAGAAGATAAGATAAGATAAGATATTTTGAAATCAAATTTTGAAAAAGATAAAAATTTTTTGGAAAAGATATTTTGAAAAAGATTTTAATTTTAAAATTAAAATTAATTACTTGACTAACAAGAAACTAAAAGATAAAATTCTAGAATTTAAAGATTGAACCTTTCTTAACAAGAAAGTAACAAACTTCAAATTTTTGAATCAATCACATTACTTGTTAGCTAATTTTCGAAAATATGATATAAAGATAAGAAAAAGATTTTGAAAATAATTTGAAAAAGATTTTTGAAAATTTTCGAAAATTACAAAAAAAATGAAAAAGATGTGATTTTTGAAAAAGATTTTGAAAAGATAAGATTTTTTAAAATTGAAAATTTGACTTGACTTGTAAGAAACAACTAATTTTAAAATTTTTTGACCAAGTCAACCCAAAATTTCGAAAATTTGGAGAGAAATAAGGAAAAGATATTTTTTTTATTTTTGAATTTTTAAAGATGAGAGAGAAAAACACAAATATGACCCAAAATATAAAAATTTTGGATCAAAACACATGATGCATGCAAGAACACTATGAATGTCAAGATGAACACCAAGAACACTTTGAAGATCATGATGAACATCAAGAACATAATTTTGAAAAATTTTTGATGCAAAGAAAACATGCAAGACACCAAACTTAGAAATCTTTAATGCATGGACTCTAACAAACGAAAAATGCACATGAAAAACAACAAACAACACAAAACAAGAAAACATCAAGATCAAACAAGAAGACTTACCAAGAACAACTTGAAGATCATGAAAAACACTATGAATGCATGGAATTTTCGAAAAATGCAAGAAAAATTTTTAAATCATGCAATTGACACCAAACTTAAAAATTGACTCAAGACTCAAACAAGAAACATAAAATATTTTTTATTTTTATGATTTTATGATTTTTTTATTAATTTTTTTCGAAAATAAAGTTTGGAAAAACGAAAAAAAAAAGAAAATATTTGAAAAAGATTTTTGAAAAGAAAATTACCTAATCTGAGCTACAAGATGAACCGTTAGTTGTCCAAACTCGAACAATCCCCGGCAACGGTGCCAAAAACTTGGTGGACGAAATTGTGATTCGTTCTCTTTGTATTTGCATGAGATTTAAATATTGGCTCTATCAAAAATACACCAAAGAGATCATGGTATGATGAATTGAGATCCTGGTAATGGCACGTGTGATCACAACTCCGTTCAACTTAACCAGCAAGTGTACTGGGTCATCCAAGTAATACCTTACGTGAGTAAGGGTCAATTCCACAGAGATTGTTGGTATGAAGCAAGCTATGGTCACCTTGTAAATCTTAGTTAGGCAGATTAAATGGTTTATGATGAGTTCAAAAATTAATAATAAACAGAAAATAAAATAGGATAAAAATACTTATGTAAATCAATAGTGGGGATTTCAGATAGGCGTGTGGAGATGCTAGAATCCTCTCGAATCTCTGTTTTCCTATTGCTTTCATCCAATCCTTCTTACTCCTTTTCATGGCAAGCTGTATGTAGGGCATCACCGTCGTCAATGGCTACATCCCATCCTTCGTGAAAATGGTTCAAATGCTCTGTCACAGCACGGCTAATCATCTGTCGGTTCTCAATCAGGTTGGAATAGAATCCCTTGATTCTTTTGCGTCTGTCACTAACGCCCAGCCTTCAGGAGTTTGAAGCTCGTCACAGTCATTCAATACCGGAATCCTACTCGGAATACCACAGACAAGGTTAGACTTTCCGGATTCCCGGGATCCTACTCGGAATACCACAGACAAGGTTAGACTTTTCCGGATCCCTATGAATGCCGCCATCTATCTAGCTTATACCACGAAGATTCTGTTGGGGAATCTAATAGATATGTGCCCGGCCTAAAGTAGAACGGAAGTGGTTGTCAGTCACGCGCGTTCATAGGTGAGAATGATGATGAGTGTCACGGATCATCACATTCATCAAGTTGAAGTGCAACGTATATCTTGGAATAAGAATAAAAGAGAATTGAATAGAAAATAATAGTAATTGTATTGAAACTTGAGGTACAGCAGAGCTGCACACCCTTAATCTATGGTGTGCAGAAACTCCACCGTTAAAAATACATAAGTGAAAGGTTCAGGCATGGCCGAATGGCCAGCCCCCATAAAGGTGATCAAAAGACCGAATGGTCAAAAGATATCTAATACAATAGTTAAATGTTCTATTTATAATAAACTAGCTACTAGGGTTTAGATGAGTAAGTAATTGATGCATAAATCCACTTCCGGGGCCCACTTGGTGTATGTTTGGGCTGAGCTTGATCTATCCACGAGCTGAGGCTTTTATTGGAGTTGAACGCCGAGTTATAGCGTGTTTCTGGCGTTCAACTCCGGGTTGTGACGTGTTTCTGGCGTTTAACTCTAGACAGCAGCATGTACTTGGCGTTGAGCGCCACTTTACGTCGTCAATTACCGAATAAAGTATAGACTATTATATATTGCTGGAAAGCTATGGATGTCTACTTTCCAACGCCATTGAGAGCGCGCCATTTGGAGTTCTGTAGCTCCAGAAAATCCATTTTTAGTGCAGGGAGGTCAGATTCCAACAGCATCAGCAGTCCTTTGTCAGCCTTTTTCAGAGTTTTGCTCAAGTCCCTCAATTTTAGCCAGAAATTACCTGAAATTACAGAAAAACACTAATGAAAATATCCCTAAAAGTAGCTTGAACTTACTAAAAACTACCTAAAAACAATGCCAAAAAGCGTATAAATTATCTGCTCATCACTAACCCTCAATACTTAGCAAGAAAGCTAAGAACACAAGAGAACACAAGAGAAAGAAAGATTGGTGGAAAGAATACTTTATTACTCAAGTGTGGTTACAAATGATTCACACCCACCTCACACTAACTCTCACCTCCTATTTATAGCCATCCACCTCCTCAATGGATGGTTAGAATTAAATCTAATCAACGGCCTAGATTAATCATCTAGAACCTTCTTTACAAATATCCATCATATCATAACTTTCTAAATACTTCTAGATTCTTCCATACTACTCTTTATACTCCTATATACATCCACACTCTTCTAGAATACTCTATGACCTTTTAGAGTATTCTAGAACTTTTTAGGACATTCTAGAACATTCTGGAACCATCTAGAGTATTCTCAAACACTCCAGAAAATTATACAAACGCTGTTAAATCTAATATATATATATATATATATATATATATATATATATATATATATTGTTGAAGAAATTATTATTATTATTATTATTTAAAACAAAAAGGAGTACTAGGGGATTAGTAGAATTTGTGATGTATAGTAATTAATTAGTTATTATCAATATTTTTAATAGTATGAGATAATATCTAATAATGTAAAATTATTCATTTTTTTATTTTTATAATTAAGTGTTGGTTAAATTTTAATAAAAGGACTGACTCTAAACTTTTTTAAAAACAAATATGGATAGAATATATAATGCAAATTTAACAGGGGGAGGAAAGAAATTAATTAATTAAATAATGATATAAAGATATATAAATAATTTTGATCGAAAGATTTGATAATATTAAAGAGATAAATTATTATATTTTGTTTAATATTTATAATTTTATGTATATAATATTTATAATTATATATTTATTATATCTAATATTATATAATTATTATAATAATAATAAGTATAAAATAAAATAAAATAAAATAAAATAATATTATAAAAATATAAAATAAATTAATTTTAAATTATTTCAAACTAAATTTTTATTATCTCCTAAATGTTATTGGACGGAATTAGCACTCCATATGTTCTAATAATTAAGGGATGAGTAGGTGACAGTGGACCTATCTATAGCATTATACGCATATGTGATGTTTTTTCAAAGTAAATTATCTATTTCCATTTTTAACATATCTCAATATTTCAACCTAATTCATGATGAGTGGTACCAATCTGACCTAATAATTAATTTGACCGTCCTCCTGCCCGCGTCACAACAAATTCAAGAAAAAGGTAAATTAATTTAAAAACACGCAAAACTAATTTGTTAGATCAAATAAAGAAATAATTTCACAAACAAATTAAGTAGGAATAAATTAATCTTTTATTGAGTTGAAATAAATTGATGAATGATTTTTCTTTGTGGTTGTCCTTTGGTGGGAAAACATGAATAAGGACTTTTATGTAAGTACTCTCAAAATGAAAATACCACACTAACTATGTAATTAGGAATTTGATGGAACATTACGAGAATTATTTGGGAAATTAAAAGTATATTTGAAATAAAAAACAAAAAGATAATTTAGATAAAAGAAAAGAAAAATAATTCAAAAAGAAAAAATATTTTATATATTAATTAATAGTTAATTATTATCACATAAATATTTTCTTCTATTTATAATATTTTTCTAAAACATATGATGAGTATACTAAAATAAATTTAGTTGTCAAATAAGTTATCATATATTTATTATATACAAAAATTATATATATTGTTTAATTTATTTTTAATTATATTTTATATTTTAAGGAAAGATTTTATGTGTATTAATTGTGTAAAATATAATACAAGTATTACCTATTTATAGGAGATAAATAAATAAAAAAATCACATAATAAATATCTAATATCTTGTTATTAATAAGAGTATGTATAATCAATATCTATCTAATTAATATACAAGTATCCTAAAGTATCTTGGTGGTTAAGAAAAAATTAAAGCGTATATTTGTCTAATTAATATAGAAATATCATGAGGTATCTTGACGATTAAGAAAAAATTAAAGAGTATATGATGAGAGATGATATTTTATAATAATAATTGAAAAAAATTTTAAAAAATATATTTTCACATCCTTTTAAATTTAAGTGGGACTTAACGAGATCATCTTAAATTTAGACACAAGATTTTAAAATTTAGTAGAATGATGAGCTCTTATAAAGATATATATTAGCAGTTTAATCTAAAGTTGCAATAGAGATTAATATAAACAAATAGCACTAACGACAAAATGACAATCATTCTCAATGTGTTTGGTGCATTCATAGAAGATATCGTTATGAATAATAAAAATGGAACTTTTGTTAGTCACAATAAAAATGAGTTACAAAAGATGAACAAGGCCCCTCTGTTTTTAAGAAACCAACAAATTGAGACTACTTTAACATAGGTGCACGTCAACAAGAGTATGATACTTAGTTTTGGTGCTTGATCGAGTTGTAAAAGTCTATTTTTTGACATGCTAAAAAATAGAAGAGAGTTATTATAAGATTTCAAATTTTTTAAAATTAAATTATAAGTTATTTTAGATTTATGATATTTATTTATGATTTTATTTTTAAAAAATTATCTTACAAAAAGGTAATTAAAGTAAAGTTACGAGGCTTTGAGTTTAAAATTTGTTATAACTCATAATTTTTATAGTAAATGAGTATTTTTTTATTTATAACTTAAAGTTTTAGTAATTAAAAAATAATAAAAATTTTATATGGCTTAACGTGAATATATTGAGATTTTGAATTTTATCTTATGAATAAAAGAAAATTAATTTGATTATCTCTAATTTTTGAATTAGAATATTTATTTAAAAATAATTTGTAAGTTGATAATCAATAGTACTCTTAAAGATAACTTTATTAAAAATACCTACCATAGTCCTAATTTTTAATTTGATGCACACAAATCCTAATTCCATAACAAACACACACTCCATTCACCCTCACAAATCCTAGCCGCCACTCACCTCACCCCACCCCTTCACCCCTTACTTGCGAGAAAAAGAAAGAAAAAAAAGGAAGAAAAGAGGGAGAATGGAGAGGGAAGAGAGGGAGGAGAGAAAGAGGACGGCGCTAATCGGGCTGGAAGCCGTCATCGCTATCACTATTAAAGGTAAGAGAGAGCCCGAGCGAGAGAGAGGGGGACGCGGAAGGAGGAGCTGCCGCCACCGTCAAGCCATGCCTCGTCGCTGCTGTTTGTGCTCCTCATCACTGCTGCCGATTCCTCCATCAACGTCGTTGCACGCGAGCTGGAGGAGAGGAAGCCGCCAATGCTGCCGTTGAGGAGCTTCGAAGGGAGTGACACGCGATAGAGGAGAAAGGGAGTTGCTCCTGCCGCTGCTGCTAGAGCTCGCCAGAACCCGTTAGAAGCCTCCGTCGTCATCGTTTGGGTTTGACCGAAAGAGAGGAGGTGACGGTGGTACTTGTTGGTGCTGTTGCATGCGAGAAGGAGGGGGTGGTATGCTGTCTCCAGGCTGCTGCATTACTGTCGGAGTTAATGTTGCTCTGTTCTGTCATTTCTTCTTTATTACAGTAAGTTGTTCTTGTTTTGGAACTCTCATGGAGTCGTAGTTAGCATTCTATTATATATTATTGAGGATTTTGCGACGTTAATGTCTTAGGGTTGAGTCATGGTGCTTGCTGTAAGAACTGGAGTTTTTCACGTAAAATCGTTTTCATAAAATAGTTTTAGTGTTCGCAGTATATTCAAAATTTATAAGTTTTAATTTGAAAATATAAAGGTGAAATTTGATTTTAATGAATTTTTCTGAGTTAAAAAATGTATCTTTTTTTGAAGAATTTCTGTAAAAATGCGTATTGCCGCTTAAGCCGGCAGTACCGGTTCTAGTCTGTCTAGTACCGCGTATTTTGAAAAATAAGATTTTGAAAATTGATTTGTTATTTTGAAAGGACAAAAATAATTTAGAATTGAAAATCGGGCACTAATCTTAAAGGTTTTGGCCCAAAGTGGGCCAAACGGGCTAAAAACAATAACGGGTTAGAACGGGTCCAAGTTGGGCCCAATGCCCAATTTATATAAACCCGTTAATGAGCATTTCAGCTCATTTTGATGCATAGAGTGTGAGAGAGGCGCGGTTTGAGAGAAGAGAGGAGAAGAGGTGATGTTACTATTCATCATCACCTTTTGTGAGCCATAACTTGAGCTACGGAACTCCGATTGACTAGTCGTTTGTGGCCACGCGAAGCTCTCGTCAAGCTCTTCATTTCTATCTAAGAAAATCTGGTAAGAATTTGAAGCTCAAGCTTCAATTTCCAGCCCTATATTTCTGCATTTTGGGTTAGAGTTTTTGAGTAGATTTTGTGATTTTGCTTGTTTAGGTGATCTCTAGTAGCGGGTAATTATCAAGCTTTGCCCCAATCACTGTTGGATAAGGTAAGATTTTACTAAACCCTTGTATTTAGTTGTTTTTTGTATCTTAGGTTTTGATTTTGGTATATATATGATGTTAGTTTGAGCTTTGGTGGCTTGTTGGTGAGTTGAAGGCTTGTTGGATTCCAATCTCGGTGCGGTGTGCATTTTAGGGATCGACCAAGGTATGATTTCGGTCTCCTCTATGTAATATATAATATCTCAAGACACTTAGACTAGTAGACCATAGGATAGGATTGAAATTGGATATCGATGAATATGATTTATGATGACTTTGAGTATATGTAGCATGATGATGGATTATTGACGTGTGTTGAGATAGGTGTTGGGTGATTATTATGATAATGATGGGTGGTAAGTGATGGATCTATGTATGAGAAATTATTGATGTGTAATGTTTTTGTGAAATGTTTGGGAGCTTAATGATTTGATGATGAATGTTGAGAATTATTATAGTTGTTGAGAGTTGTTGGTGTTGTTGATGATTGATGATGAGTTATGAAAATGTTATTGGTGAATGAGGAGAATTATGAGTCCTTATGATTATTTTGGATGTTGTTGAATAATGATTATGATGTGTGATGATATGTGTTGATGATGATCTTGGGGTTTTGAATCTTGTGGTTGGTGTTGATATTGAATGGTGGTTGAAAAATTTGGATGTGATATTAGGTTGAATTTAGAGTTGGAATGAGGTGAGTATTAAACTGTTTAATGATTGAGAAGGTTGTGTGATTGACAAAATGGTTGAAGGAGTGTTTGGTATGAATGTTGGGTTGTTTTGGTATAGTCAAAAGTGGGTTTGAGTTGGTCTTGGATTGAGAGTTGTGGCAAAATTGAGTTTTTAGTGTTTTTGGTAAAAACAGATTTTTGTGAACTTTGATGGATCATAACTTGAGCCTCAATTTTCAAAATTTGTTGAAATTCACTTTAAATTAAAGTTTATTGAAAAATCTTTAACTAAATGTAAAGTTTGTAGGAAATGAATTTTTGTAGAGGAAGTTATGATCATTCAAAGTTTGTGTCAAAATCTGAATTCTGTGCATGCTGCAGAATTTGTGATTTTTGGTTTGTGTGCGCACGCACAGCCGTGTGCGCACGCACAGCCTTGTGCGCCCACACACCCCTGTGAGTTTTTGAACCTGTGCGCACGTACACACAGGGGAAGGCTTGCTGTTGAAAGCGCTAGCACGACCTGTGCACACACATAACCAGCAAAGTTTTGCAACCTGTGCACATACACAGACCTGTGCGTACGCACAATGATGAGCGGATAATTTATACGCTTTTTGGCATTATTTTTAGTATGTTTTTAGCATGTTTTAGTTAGTTTTTATTATATTTTTATTAGTTTTTATTTAAAATTCACTTTTCTATACTTTACTATGAGTTTGTGTGTTTTTCTGTGATTTCAGGTATTTTCTGGCTGAAATTGAGGGACCTGAGCAAAAATCTGATTCAGAGGCTTAAAAGGGCTGCAGATGCTGTTGGATTCTGATCTCCCTGCACTCAAAGTAGATTTTCTGGAGCTACATAAGCCCAATTGGTGCGCTCTCAATTGCGTTGGAAAGTAGACATCTTGGGCTTTCTAGCAATATATAATAGTCCATACTTTGTCCGAGATTTGATGGCCCAAACAGGCGTTCCAAGTCAGCTCAAGAATTCTGGCGTTTAACGCCGGAACTAGCACAAAAGCTGGAGTTAAACGCCCAAACTGGCACAAAAGCTGGCGTTTAACTCCAAGAAAAGTCTCTACACATGGAAGCTTCAATGCACAGCCCAAGCACACATCAAGTGGGCCCGGAAGTGGATTTTTATGTCATTTACTCATTTATGTAAACCCTAAGTTACTAGTTCTCTATAAATAAGACCTTTTGCTATTGTATTTTCATCTTGGTTCTTCTGATTCCCTCTCTGGGGCCGAAGCCAATGATCACCATTATCACTTATGTATTTTCAACGGTGGAGTTTCTACACACCACAGATTAAGGTGTGGAGCTTTGCTGTACCTCGAGTATCAATGCAATTACTACTATTTTCCATTCAATTCAGCTTATTCTTGTTCTAAGATATTCATTCGCACCCAAGAACATGATGAATGTGATGATTATGTGACGCTCATCATCATTCTCACTTATGAACGCGTGCCTGACAACCACCTCCGTTCTACATGCAAACAAGGCTTGAATGTTTATCTCTTGGATTCCTTAATTAGAATCTTCGTGGTATAAGCTAGAATCCATTGGCGGCCATTCTTGAGAATCTGGAAGGTCTAAACCTTGTCTGTGGTATTCTGAGTAAGACTCGGGGATTGAATGACTGTGACGAGCTTCAAACTCGCGATTGTGGGGCATTAGTGACAGACGCAAAAGAATCACTGGATTCTATTCCGACATGATCGAGAACCGACAGATGAATAGCCGTGCTTAGACAGAGCGCGTTGAACATTTTCACTGAGAGGACGGGACTGTAGCCATTGACAACGGTGATGCCCAACATACAGCTTGCCATGGAAAGGAGTAAGAAGGATTGGATGAAGACAGTAGGAAAGCAGAGAGACGGAAGGGACAAAGCATCTCCATACGCTTATCTGAAATTCTCACCAATTAATTACATAAGTATCTCTATCTTTATTTTATGTTTTATTTATCTTTTAATCATTAATCCTCCATAACCATTTGAATCCGCCTGACTGAGATTTACAAGATGACCATAGCTTGCTTCATACCAACAATCTCCGTGGGATCGACCCTTACTCGCGTAAGGTTTATTACTTGGACGACCCAGTGCACTTGCTGGTTAGTTGTGCGAAGTTGTGATAAAGAGTTGAGATTGCAATTGAGCATACCATGTTGATGGCGCCATAGATGATCACAATTTTGTGCACCAAGTTTTTGGCGCCGTTGCCGGGGATTGTTCGAGTTTGGACAACTGACGGTTCATCTTGTTGCTTAGATTAGGTATTTTTCTTCAGAATTTTTAAGAATGAATTCTAGAGTTTCAAGGTGATGTTCTTATCATCACAAAAGCTGATTGATTCTCATCAATTTAGCTGTTGAATGTAATGTCCTGCTGAAGCTTGGCTAGCCATGTCTAATTTCTTTAGACTAAAGCTTTAGACTAACATTGCATGATTTCTGGAATTCTTATTAAAAATTTTGAACCTCTTTATTTTCGTTTCCATATAATTTTTGAAAAATCCAAAAAATTATAAAATCTTAAAATCAAAAATATTTTTATGTTTCTTGTTTGAGTCTAGTG
The DNA here is from genome assembly GCF_014773155.1 of Arachis stenosperma. Taxonomy (NCBI): domain Eukaryota; kingdom Viridiplantae; phylum Streptophyta; class Magnoliopsida; order Fabales; family Fabaceae; genus Arachis; species Arachis stenosperma. Next base: position 10,771,739 of record NC_080383.1, read on the forward strand.
TCTAATTTTAAGTTTAGTGTCAATTGCATGTCTTTATTCCTCTAATTTTCGAAAATTACATGCATTGTGTTCTTCATTGATCTTCGAGTTGTTCTTGATGATTTCCTTGATCTGATCTTTAAATTCTCTTGTTTTGTGTGTTTTGTTATTTCTCATATGCATTCTCAATTTGTTAGTGTCAATAGTATACAAACTTCTAAGTTTGGTGTCTTGCATGCATTGTTTATTTGATCTTAGTTGCATTTTGATTATTTCTCATCATTAAAAATCCAAAAATTTTTTAATTTGTGTCTTTTCAAGTCAATAATACAGAGAATTGAAGATTCAGAACATGCAGCAGAGGAATTATACAGAAAAAGCTGGGCGTTCAAAACGCCCAATGAAGAAGGAAAACTGGCATTTATACGCCAGCCAGGGTACCTGGCTGGGCGTTTAACGCCCAAAAGGGTAGCATTTTGGGCGTTAAACGCCAGAATGGATACCATTCTGGGCGTTTAACGCTAGGATGATACAAGAGGGAAGATTTTGTTTTTAATTCAAATTTTTTTAAGTTTTCATAATTTTTCAAAATCAAATCTTTTTCAAACCATATTTTTTCAATCATATATTTTCAAAATCAATTTCTTTCTATTTTCAAAAATACTTGCTAACAATTAATGATTTGATTCAAACATTTCAAGTATGTTGCCTTTTCTGTTGAGAAAGGTTTAATGTCTGAATCATAACTTTTAAAATTTCTTGTTAGCCAAGTTATTAATTTTAAAAAATCAAATATTTTTAAATTATTTTTCAATCATATCTTTTCAATCATATCTCTTTAAAACCATAACTTTTCAATCATATCTTCTTAATCACATCCTTTTCAAAATAGTTTTCAATCATATTCTTTTTGATTTCTAAATTCAAAATCTTTTTCAAAAATCACTTTATTTCTTTCCCAACTTTAATTTTCGAAAATCATTCTTCAAATTTTCAAAATTTCTTCAAAAATCTTTTAATTTATTTTCGAAAATTCTTCCCCTCTTCTCACATCCTTCTATTTAAGGACTAACACTCCTCTACTATCAACAATTCGAACTCTATCTCTCTTGATAAGTTCGAATTATTCTTATTCTACCTCCTCCTTCTATTCTTCTTTTCCTCTGACATCTCAAGGAATCTCTATACTGTGACATAGAGGATTCCATATTTTCTTATTCTCTTCTCTTTCATATGAGCAGGAGCAAAGATAAAAGCATTCTTTTTGAGGCTGACCCTGAACCTGAAAGGACCTTGAAGCGAAAACTAAGAGAAGCTAAAGCACTACTCTCTGTAGAGGACCTAACAGAGATCTTCAAACAAGAAGAAGACATGGCAGCCAAAAACAACAACAATGCCAACAATGCAAGGAAGGTGCTGGGTGACTTTACTACACCTACTCCTGACTTCTATGGGAGAAGCATCTCTATCCCTGCCATTGGAGCAAACAACTTTGAGCTTAAGCCTCAATTAGTTTCTCTAATGCAACATAATTGCAAGTTCCATGGACTTCCATTGGAAGATCCTCATCAGTTTTTAGCTGAATTCTTGCAAATCTGTGACACTGTCAAGACCAATGGGGTTGACCCTGAGGTCTACAGACTTATGCTATTCCCTTTTGTTGTAAGAGACAGAGCTAGGATATGGTTAGACTCACAACCTAAAGAAAGCTTGAACTCTTGGAAAAAGCTAGTCAATGCCTTCTTGGCAAAGTTCTTTCCACCTCAAAAATTGAGTAAGCTTAGAGTGAAAGTCCAAACCTTTAGACAGAAGGAAGGTGAATCCTTCTATGAAGCTTGAGAAAGATACAAACAATTGATCAGAAAGTGTCCTTCTGACATACTTTCTGAATGCAGCATCATAGGTATCTTCTATGATGGTCTGTCTGAATTGTTCAAGATGTCATTGGATAGCTCTGCTGGAGGATCTCTTCATCTGAAGAAGACGCCTGCAGAAGCTCAAGAACTCATTGAAATGGTTGCAAATAACCAATTCATGTACACTTCTGAAAGGAATCCTGTGAACAATGGGACAAATCAGAAGAAAGGAGTTCTTGAGATTGATACTCTGAATGCCATATTGGCTCAGAACAAAATATTGACTCAGCAAGTCAATATGATTTCTCAAAGTCTGTCTGGAATGCAAGCTGCACCAGGCAGTACTAAGGACGCTTCATCTGAAGAAGAAGCTTATGATCTTGAGAACCCATCAATGGAAGAGGTGAATTACATGGGAGAACCCTATGGAAACACCTATAATCCTTCATGGAGAAATCATCCAAATCTCTCATGGAAGGATCAACATAGACCTCAATAAGGTTTCAACAACCATAATGGTGGAAGAAACAGTTTAGCAATGGCAAGCCTTTTCCATCATCTTCTCAGCAACAGACAGAGAATTCTAAGCAGAGCCACCCTGACTTAGCAACCATGGTCTCTGATCTAATCAAAACCACTCAAAGTTTCATGACTGAAACAAGGTCCTCCATTAGAAACTTGGAGGCACAAGTGGGTCAGCTGAGTAAGAAAGTTACTGAACTCCCTCCTAGTAATCTTTCAAGCAATACAGAAGAGAATCCAAAAGGAGAGTATAAGGCCATCAACATGGTCAAATTTGGAGAGGAGGAAGAGGCAGTGATCGCCACTGAGGAAGACCTCAATGGACATCCACTGGCCTCCAATGAGTTCCCTAATGAGGAACCATGGGAATCTGAGGCTCACACTGAGACCATAGAGATTCCATTAGATTTACTTCTGCCATTCATGAGCTCTGATGAGTATTCTTCCTCTGAAGAGGACGAAGATGTCACTGAAGAGCAAGTTGCTAAGTACCTTGGAGCAATCATGAAGCTAAATGACAAGTTATTTGGTAATGAGACTTGGGAGGATGAACCCCCTTTGCTCCCCAAAGAACTGGATGACTTGACTAGGCAGAGATTACCTCAAAAGAGACAGGACCCTGGGAAGTTCTCAATACCTTGTACATTAGGCACCATGACCTTCGAGAAGGCTCTGTGTGACCTAGGGTCAAGCATAAACCTCATGCCTCTCTCTGTAATGGAGAAGCTAGGGATCTTTGAGGTACAAGCTACAAGAATCTCACTAGAGATAACAGATAATTCAAGAAAATAAGCTTATGGACTTGTAGAGGATGTTCTGGTAAAGATTGAAGACCATTACATCCCTGCTGGTTTTATAGTCCTAGAGACTGGGAAGTGCATGGATGAATCCATCATCCTTGGCAGACCCTTCTTAGCCACAGCAAAGGCTGTGATTGATGTTGACAGAGGAGAATTGATCATTCAAGTGAATAAAGAATCTTTTGTGTTTAAGGCTCAAGGATATCCCTCTGTAACCATGGAGAGGAAGCATGAAGAGCTTCTCTCAAAACAGAGTCAAACAGAGCCCCCACAGTCAAACTCTAAGTTTGGTGTTGGGAGGCCACAACCAAACTTTAAGTTTGGTGTTGAACCCCCACATTCAAACTCTAAGTTTGGTATTGGGAGGTTCCAACATTGCTTTGAGTATCTTTGAGGCTCCATGAGAGCCCACTGTCAAGCTACTGACATTAAAGAAGCGCTTGTTGGGAGACAACCCAATGTTATATTTATCTATTTTCCATTGTTATTTTATATTTTCTATAGGTTGATGATCATGTGAAGTCACAAAATCAATTGAAAAAGCAAAAACAGAATAAAAAACAGAAAGAAAAATAGCACACCCTGGAGGAAAACTTGCTGGCGTTTAAACGCCAGTGAAGACAGCAAAATGGGTGTTTAAACGCCAGAAAGGGGCACAAGACTGGCGTTTAACGCCAAAAAAGGGCAAGAAACTGGCGTTTAACGCCAGAAAAGGGCAGCAGCCCGGCGTTTAACGCCAGGATTAGCAGAAAAGGCATTTTGCACACCACTTGGTGCAGGGATGAGCTATCCTTGACACCTCAGGATCTGTGGACCCCACAGGATCCCCACCTACCCCACCACTCTCTCTCTTCTTCACCCATTCACCAATCACCTCAATACCTCTTCCCAAAAAAAATCTCTCACCTATCAAATCCCACCATTCTCTTCACCACTCACATCCATCCTTCATAAAACCCCACCTACCCCACCATCCAAATTCAAACCACTTTCCCTCCCAAATCCACCCATAATGGCCGAACCCTACCCCTCTCTCCACCCCTATATAAACCCTACTTCACTCCTTCATTTTCACACAACCTAAACACTACTTCTCCCCCTCCATCTCCTCTATTTCTTCTTCTTCTACTCTTTTCTTTCCTCTTTTGCTTGAGGACGAGCAAACCTTCTAAGTTTGGTGTGGTAAAAGCGTTGCTTTTTGTTTTTCCATAACCATTTATGGCACCTAAGGCCAGAGAAACCTCTAGAAAGAGGAAAGGGAAGGCAAAAGCCTCCACCTCCGAGTCATGGGAGATGGAGAGATTCATCTCAAGGGTGCATCAAGACCACTTCTATGAAGTTGTGGCCAAGAAGAAGGTGATCCCCGAGGTCCCTTTTCAAACTCAAAAAAGGTCAACTTTAATCAAAGGTTGGACCAAGTCCTCATGGATATCTGTGTGGAAGGAGCTCAATGCAAACAGGAGATCCCACTCATAGACATGAGCATGAGAAAATTCCTCATCATGAAATCCCTGAGATGCCTCAAGGAATGCACTTTCCTCCACAAAACTATTGGGAGCAAATTAACACCTCCCTAGGAGAATTAAGTTCCAACATGGGACAACTAAGGGTGGAGCACTAAGAACATTCCATCCTCCTCCATGAAATTAGAGAAGATCAAAGAGTCATGAGAGAGGAGCAACAAAGGCAAGGAAGAGACATTGAGGAGCTCAAGCACTCCATAAGATCTTCAAGAGGAAGAACAAGCCGCCACACTAAGGTGGACCCGTTCTTTAATCTCCTTGTTCTTTATTTTTCTATTTTTCGAAAATTATGCTTTATGTTTTATTTATGTTTGTGCATTATGATCATTAGTGTCTTAATGTCTATGCCTGAAAGTTATGAATGTCCTATGAATCCATCACCTTTCTTAAATGAAAAATGTTCTTAATTGAAAAAGAGAAGAATTGCATGAATTTCGAATTTTATAACAGATTAATTATTTTGATGTGGTGGCAATACTTTTGATTTCTGAATGTATGCTTGAACAGTGCATATGTCTTTTGAATTTGTTGTTCATGAATGTTAAAATTGTTGGCTCTTGAAAGAATGACGAAAAAGGAGACATGTTACTGAGGATCTGAAAAATCATAAAAATGATTCTTGAAGCAAGAAAAAGCAGTGAATTCAAAAAAAAGAGCAAGTAGAAAAATCCAATAGCCCTTTAAAAGGCAAGGATAATAAAAAGGATCCAAGGCTTTGAGCATCAGTGGATAGGAGGGCCTACAGGAATAACATCCTGGCCTAAGTGGCTAAACCAAGCTGTCTCTAACCATGTGCTTGTGGCGTGAAGGTGTCAAGTGAAAACTTGAGACTGAGCGGTTAAAGTCGTGATCCAAAGCAAAAAAGAGTGTGCTTAAGAACCCTGGACACCTCTAATTGGGGACTCTAGCAAAGCTGAGTCACAATCTGAAAAGGTTCACCCAGTTATGTGTCTGTGGCATGTATGTATCCGGTGGTAATACTGGAAGACAAAGTGCTTTGGGCCACGGCCAAGACTCATAAAGTAGTTGTGTTCAAGAATCATCATACTTAACTAGGAGAATCAATAACACTATCCGGATTCTGAGTTCCTATAGAAGCCAATCATTCTGAACTTCAAAGGATAAAGTGAGATGCCAAAACTATTAAGAGGCAAAAAGCTAAAAGCCCCGCTCATCTAATTAATACTGATCTTCATAGAAGTTTTTGGAATTCATTACATATTCTCTTCTTTTTATGCTATTTGATTTTCAGTTGCTTGGGGACAAGCAACAATTTAAGTTTGGTGTTGTGATGAGCGGATAATTTATACGCTTTTTTTGGCATTGTTTTTAGTATGTTTTTAGCATGTTTTAGTTAGTTTTTATTATATTTTTATTGGTTTTTATTTAAAATTCACTTTTCTGGACTTTACTATGAGGTTGTGTATTTTTCTGTAATTTCAGGTATTTTCTGGCTAAAATTGAGGGACCTGAGCAAAAATCTGATTCAGAGGCTGAAAAGGGCTGCAGATGCTGTTGGATTCTGACCTCCCTGCACTTGAAGTGGATTTTCTGGAGCTATAGAAGCCCAATTGGCGCGCTCTCAATTGCTTTAGAAAGTAGACATCTTGGGCTTTCTAGCAATATATAATAGTTTATATTTTGTCTGAGATTTGATGGCCCAAATAGGCGTTCCAAGTCAGCTCAAGAATTCTGGCGTTTAACGCCGAAACTGGCACAAAAGCTGGAGTTAAACGCCCAAACTGGCACAAAAGCTGGCGTTTAACTCCAAGAAAAGTCTCTACACATGGAGGCTTCAATGCTCAGCTCAAGCACACACCAAGTGGGCCCGGAAGTGGATTTTTATGTCATTTACTCATTTCTGTAAACCCTAAGCTACTAGTTCTCTATAAATAAGACCTTTTGCTATTGTATTTTCATCTTGGTTCTTCTGGTTCCCTCTCTGGGGCCGAAGCCAATGATCACCATTATCACTTATGTATTTTCAACGGTGGAGTTTTTACACACCACAGATTAAGGTGTGGAGCTCAGCTGTACCTCGAGTATCAATGCAATTACTACTATTTTCCATTCAATTCAGCTTATTCTTGTTCTAAGATATTCATTCGCACCCAAGAACATGATGAATGTGATGATTATGTGATGCTCATCCTCATTCTCACTTATGAATGCGTGCCTGACAACCACCTCCGTTCTACATGCAAACAAGGCTTGAATGTTTATCTCTTGGATTCCTTAATCAGAATCTTCGTGGTATAAGCTAGAATCCATTGGCGGCCATTCTTGAGAATCCGGAAGGTCTAAATGTTATCTGTGGTATTCTGAGTAGGATTCAGGGATTGAATGACTGTGACAAGCTTCAAACTCGCGATTGTGGGGCGTTAGTGACAGACGCAAAAGAATCACTGGATTCTATTCCGACATGATCGAGAACCGACAGATGAATAGCTGTGCTGTGACAGAGCGCGTTGAACATTTTCACTGAGAGGACGGGACTGTAGCCATTGACAACGATGATGCCCAACATACAGCTTTCCATGGAAATGATTAAGAAGGATTGGATGAAGACAGTAGGAAAGCAGAGAGACGGAAGGGACAAAGCATCTCCATACGCTTATCTGAAATTCTCACCAATGAATTACATAAGTATCTCTATCTTTATTTTTTATTTATCTTTTAATCATTAATCCTCTATAACCATTTGAATCCGCCTGACTGAGATTTACAAGATGACCATAGTCTGCTTCATACCAACAATCTCCGTGGGATCGACCCTTACTCGCGTAAGGTTTATTACTTGGACGACCCAGTGCACTTGCTGGTTAGTTGTGTGAAGTTGTGATAAAGAGTTGAGATTGCAATTGAGCGTACCATGTTGATGGCGCCATTGATGATCACAATTTCGTGCACCACACACGTTGGAAGGTGCACTCTGTTGAAGGCGTTCGCATGCCTTGTGCGAGCGAATAGAGTTGGAAAATTTTACACTTGTGCGTATGCACACCTCTATGCATACGCACACATCTTAAAAATTTTCTGGGCGTGCGTACGCACATGCGCTATTTCTCAACTAAAATCTTGTTTTTAACTGCTTCACCTTTCCAACAAGCTTGTAAACTTCTGTGATACCTATTTAAGACTTTTCGGCTTATTTCTGGATGTTAAACATAGAGAATACTATAAGTGAGTATAACTAGATATTTCTAGCAACAGTTAGAAGACGGAGACTTAGGTTTCTGGAGTACTGAGGGTGATTTAGATGAGTGAAGTGGTAGAGTGCTGTAAAGACGATTGGTATGGTAAAATTGTGGCATTGTAGATTTGACGAGGAACTTGAGACATTGAGGATAATGATTGTGGACTATGAGATGGATATAAACGGACTTGTGCTATGAACAATGATCTCTGAGATTGAGAATGTGATTATGATATGCATTGTTCTCTGTCGTAGGGGCTGTGGCAGTCTCCCGCTTATGTTTGGATGTGAGGGTTGAAGCTGGGCTTCTCACTCATAATTATCGCTCAAGAAGAAGGTGGTAGAACACTCTCCCTCGGAATATTTCCCTCTGAAAGGAGAAGGTGGTAGGGCACTTATCCCTTGAAATTTTCCTCCTGAGTGTGGGTTTCTCTCTAGTTGCAAGGTGGTAGGGCACTAACCCACATAATCATGTGGCATCCAGAGGAAGGTGGTAGGGCACTCCCCCTCGGAACGTTTTCCTCTGAAAGGAGAAGGTGGTAGGGCACTCATCCCTCGGAATTATTCCTCCTGAGTATGCGCAATAGAGAGACTAATCCGGGAGTTGCCGACTGGATTTTGTGTTGGGTTTGGCACTACGACTGACATGTGATATCACAGCCAATAGGGTAGACATTTATCATATGCATCTTCTATATGTTTGCTTGCTTTGATTACTTGAGTTTGCCTAATTGTATAATTTGCATATTTGTTTCTTACTTGTTATATATATGAATACTACCTGTGTTTTCCTTACTTGCATTATCTGTGTTTGCCTGGTGCTGAGGAGGTTAGGTAGGTGGTGGCGATGGGATCGCACGGAAGTTAGGTTGGCGAAGGCTGTTGGATACAGCGATGTGACTAGTATTAGTTAGAAATCCTTTAAGTTTAGAAAACCCTGTTTATTATTTTATAGTTCAAGTTATTTATTTTGTTAAGCTTGAATATCTGTTTGGTATGAAGCTCTAGGATTGCCTCTGGCATCCCGGGGCCTTACATCTTATATTACTGGGTACTGTTACCATACTGAGAACCTCCGGTTCTCATTCCATACTTTGTTATTATTTTTCAGATACAGGTCGTAATTCACCTTCGTGAAATTGCAGACATGGTGGCAGAGCAGAGTATGGGCTTTTCCTGGGTTATTCCTGTTTTATTTTGTTGTAGTACTTTCTTTCATCCTTTTTGTTTTAGACTTTATGGCCTTAGAGGCTTTCTTGAGAGATAAGTTATATAAGTTATTTTAACTCTAAAACTCTGTATTTTTCTGTTTATAACTAGTCGGCTTAAACTCCACAAGCTGTGGCTAGTTCCCTATGATTATTATACTCTGATATCTATATATGCCCTATTCTCTTGCATCTATACCGTGTGTCTTGTGCGTTAGCTTCATGTGAACGTTTCGCACTTTTGTAATTCGGTTTTTGAGCTTAATCCTTCATTGGGCTTCTAGAATATATTATTTCCTTCTATATAAATACGTATAAGCCTTAAAATTGTCGTAACCTTTGATTAACCTTTACTTTATGCCTAGAGGTAAGGCTTAGGGTAATTAGGGTGTTACACTTTCATGCTGTGTTTAATGGGTGTTGTTGTCGTGGGAAAACGGTCAGAATTGATGCCGCCTCTGCGAAATAAGGACAAAAGGGATTTTGTCGTGTAGTCGAGTCACGATTGAGGTAGGAATTTTTCTTAAAACCTATTTCATTTTAAGAAATTGTTATAAATTGATATCAATATGAAAAATGCATTTTTTTGTGATTGTGCGAGTCTTATGGACTGAGTTGAACTGCTTTGAATAAATGAAACTGGTTAAATGATTTTAAATTTTTAAGCAATAAAATTAAATGAGGAGTTGGATTGTTTGTGGTTATGAACTATGATTGTTTATCTGATAGTTTGAAAGTGATTGGTTGCTAGAATTCTTGATTTGTTAACTTTTTTGAGTTGAGCTGGTGTTGTGGTGGTTAATGAAAGTTTGATGGAAATGGTTGAGACACTATTTGGTTAAGACAGGATTCTTGAAGGGTGGCAAAATCCAAATTTTAGAGGATATGCTGTCGAAATTTTTATAAAAATTTGAGTAAAATAATAATAATAATAATAATAATAATAATAATAATAATAATAATAATAATAATAATAGAAATCGGTCACTAAGGATTTTGTTTTAAAGTTTTATTGAGAAAATTTTAATTGAAGAATTATGTTTTGGGAAGTTTTAGTGAATTTAAAGCATCTGAATTTGATTGATAAAAAAATAATTTTTGGGGTTTCTTTGAGAAGTTCTTAAACTTGAGAATAAAGTTAAAAGTATTTTTGTATGCTTGGTTAAATCGAAAGTGAGTTTTATTTAATTAATTCTCATTTAAGAGTTATATATGTTATTGGGAATTTCAAATGGATTTAAAGGAATGAATTATTGAAGTTAGTTTAATAACTTGGTCAAAGAAAATTGGAATTTTTGTGGTTTTGTTAATTTGAAAAATTGATTTGTGATTTTCAAGAATTATAAAGTAAAAGTTGAGGACCTTGTGAGTACTTTAAGTTGAACGTAAGAAGATTGAAAGTTGGGTTTAGTTAGGCCTTAAAGTAATTAATTAAAGAATGACATATGAAAGTGAATGAGAAGAATATTAAGGTTGATTAGTAATGATTATGATAATGTTAATTATGATTTGACGATGAAAGTGATTATATTTGATGTCGGGGGTAGATATGATGAATTTTTGTAAATCATTCCCTCACGGTAAAAATAGTAGTTTTATCCCACTCACGGCTTGAGAATTTGTGATAAATGTGAACATAATGAATTACGATTATGGTTGAAATGTGATTATGAATTGGCAAGGATGAATGTCTTATCCCGCTTATGTGTTTACGATTGATAATAATTACGATTGAAAAGTGTGCTGAGCACTATCTTAAAAGTGTGACGATACTATATGTAACATTCCGAGTTTTTGAATAACTAAAATTTATTATATTTGTTGAGGATTTTATTTTAAGAAAATTATTTTACTGAAAGTAATTAAATAAAACTTTATGAAACTTTGAGTTTAAAATAATTAGGAGTTATATGTAATTTTTTTATGATAATTGAAGTTTAAGTTAATTAGAATTTTATTATAACATTTATTATAATTGAATATTTTATAATTTGAAATTAAAGTTCCAGTGATAGAAAAATAATAAAAAATTATATCATTTAATTTGAATAATTAATATTAAGTTTAAACTATATTTTATAAAAATGTGATATGTTCACCTTATAATTTAAATTAGAAATAATTAATTGAACTTAGCAATATATTGATAAATAATATTCTTACATATTTTTAATGGAGTATAGTTGGTTTTAAAATTACTTTACCCTCCAATTTTTTCAAAATATCTATTCATATCTATCTTTATTCTTTTATAAAATTCCTAATTTATAACCCTAAATTCCCAAATTAACTCAAAAACCCTAATTTTCCCAATTCACTAACCCTAACCAAAGAACCTCCTGATAAACTCCATTTTTAGGATTTATCTTGTGTTGAATTTAGAGGATTTTATTAACTTTTTTCACATTTATTCACTAAAATAGCATGGTTTTGTAATTCTCCTTAAATTGTGCTTAAGAGTGAAAACATGCTTTTTAGGGCTTAAAATAGCTAATTTTAATTCACTTTGATTTTATTCGATACCTTGATATGTTTGTTGAGTGATTTCAGGCTTATAAGGCAAGGATTGGATGGAAGAAGTGAAGAGAAAAGAATGCAGAGTGGAGAATTCATAAAGAAATGAAGATTTGCTGAATTCATGGCGACGCATACGCGTGACTTACGTGTACGTGTGATAAGGATATCTGCCTGGTGACGCGTACGCGTCACCCACGCATACACGTGACAAGCGGCACGTGACCAACTTAAAGGCAATACACTGGGGACAATTTCTAAGCCATTCAGGCCCGAATCCAGCTCATTTCTGAAGCTATTAGAGGATGAATTAAAGATGAATCAAGGGAAGAACAATGAGGAGTAGATAGAAACATGCTTTAGGTTATATTCTAGAAAGAGAAGCTCTCTCTTCTTTCTAGAATTAGGATAAAATTAGGTTTAATTCTTATTTTCATTTACTTTCCCTTGCCATTTATTGTTCTTACAACTTTGTTCTTTAGTTTTATTTGCTATTTCCTTTATTTTGTTGCTTCTATGTTGATGCATTCGTGTTGATTTTGATCTTTATTAATGTAATTTATATTTTCATGTTATTATTGCTTTTTGATGGTAATCAATGGCTAAGAGAAGGGGTGTTGAATCTTAGCTCCCTTTTTACTAAATATAATATCTGTATTTTCAAATAAACTTCAGGAGATATTTCTGCTTTTGTATCATAACTAGTCAAGAGACATTTTCTTTTTGTCTCGTAACCGGTTAGGAGATATTTTTCATTTTTGTCTCCAACACAACATAAACAGAATAGGAGTAGAAGAAAAAGAGAGAATCACACCCCGAAATATCCTGGTTTAGCTGCTAAGTGCAATGCATCCTATATCCGGTCTCCATCACAACAGTGATGGAATTTCACTATAATAATCTGATTACATACACCAATTCTTCCCTAGGATCTATCTAATCCTATCTAGGACAAATCCAGATTCTATCCCCAAATCTGAACTTGACTTGGACACCTACCAAGCTTTCAACTGCAAAGTGCTAACCCAACTTGCAAGGGAATCCTCACAGGATCATAAAACACAACAAACAGATGTACAAAGAAACTCTGAGACATCTATGGCTTTTTCTTTAATTTTGCTTACTTCCTTTTTCCTCTCACTGGATTTTTCTTACAAACCTCACCTTGTTTGCCTTCTACCATGAGACTCAGACATACAAAACTAAAGAAAAGAAAATAAAATGAAACTCATTGAAGGAGAAGAACTTCTGTTAGCTTAGGGTAGCTATGAGAACTCTGTGCTTTCTCTCCTTGATCTCAACCCTTAGCTGTTCACCTTTATTATAAAAGGAAAAACTTCCAAGGTTGAAACTAGTTCAACCAACTATGCAACTTCTTCTCCATTCCAGAGTAGCAACAGTTCGAGAGAAGAGAGAGGGAAAACTGAAACAAAACCAACATGCATGTACCTCTCTCAACTCTTCTCAACAAGTTTTTTCATTCTGAGCCCTTGATGTTGACTTTGGCTCCAAGAAAGAACTCTGACCCTTGATGAACCTCTGATCCTTGACAGCTCCATGCTTTCCATTTTTGCTTCTTCCTATGCGTAGCTCAAGAGGCTATTTTCTTTCTTTGATGGACAAAAACGGAAATTAGCTTTTGCACTAAGATCTTCTTCTCTGACCGAGGCAGATCTTTTCTATTCTTGGCTTGGAAGATCTTGAAGCTCTTCTTCAAAATCTTGCCTTCAATGGCAAAGATCTAGCCAAGCCTTGCTTCAGATCTTCCTTTTTCGAAAGCCATCATCAACCTTGCCTTTTCTTCTTCCAAAGCTTCACTGTTACTTTCTCTGATAACTTGTATTTTCTTCTTTTCTGTTTGAAGTGACCGAATGAAAAGAGAGAGAAGAGAGAGAGAAGAAATAAAGCTTTCAATGCAAAATTAAATGATATTGAATTATGAGTTTCGGTTACCTATGTGTGCATTTTACCAAATTAGAATTTGAGTTTCAGTAACCAATGCATGCAATTAATTGAATTGAGATTTGAATTCCTCTATAAAAGAAAATTGGGTAACCGAAGAGTCCATCATCAAATTGAAACCCTTTTGTTTTATGATCACCATGGGTCATTTTCTTCATCATTTTATTTTACCAAAATGGCCTGAGATTTGGGCTTATCTCCAATTCAAGTCTTAGTAACTTGAGTGATCTAATTTGGCACAAAGCAAATTTATTCATTTATCAAGTTGGGCTTATGTGATTTTGATCCAATACAAAAATTCATTTTATTTTTCCTGCACACTAACAAACACATTAACCAAACAATTGGAAGCAAATATTGAAATAACAATTTTCAAATTAATTTTTTTAATAATGTTTGATCATCATAATTATTCAAGTTTTCCAAGCTCAACAATCTTCCCCTTAATGACAAACATGATTAAAAATGAATTGAAAAGGATTAGGATTAGAAAACTTCCTTGAAGATTTGGCCTAATCCTCTCCCTTTCAATTGATCAAATTGCTCCACCTTAATGTGTGCCTAATTATCCGTCAATATTTATGGAAGCAATACCTGTAAACATGCTCAAACATTTCCAAAAAATTTTTATATTTTCAAAACATGGAATCTTAAGAAGCCAAGCCATATTTAATCAAAAAACAAAAAACTTGTACTTGAGCAAACACTTTTATCAAACAACGATCAAAGCTCAAGTTCTAACACACTGCTGAAAGTAACATATTCAAAGCAAAACATCAATCTAAAAAAAAGTGTTTCCTGCAACAAACTATAGCAACCAAAAAATAGAGTGTTCAGCCACAAAAACAGACCACTAAATCTGATTAGATTAGAAACAGAGGGCTCAAGAACAGAGCACAAGAATTAGAGCAACTGGCAGCCCCAATTCTATTTTTAATTCAGCCCCGCCCCTTTTTAATCTTTTCCTCCCCCTTTTGTCATCAAGGAGGGAACCTGCTAAATAGATGAAACAGCAATGCAATTCATAGCATAAATATTAAAACATAAAGTATCACAGTGATTAAGTACAGTCATCCCAAAATAAAACAGTTTAAATTAAACTAAGTCCAAAAGTAACAAAATAAATTGTGTCCAGAGGTATAAGCAGCTGTGAGTAAATCTTTAGGCATCAGAAAGATTGATATCAGAATAAAAAAAATCTTGTTCTCCTTCAGAATGAGCTGTGTCCTTGTCAGTAGTCTCCGAACTCGTAATCAGCAAGTTCACCATTTCACGGCATTTAGTCCAGGCTTTTTCAATCTCATAGGCTTGCTTTCGAGCCTTTTTATAGGACTTGATCATTAAACTTGACATGTTGGAGAACTCATTGAGAACATCCTTGATAGTTTTAGAAAACTGAGAAGTTTCAGGAGGAAGGCTCTCACTTTCACTATCAGAATTCATTGATGCCATTGAACTCTTGGCCTTTTTTCCTTTTGCAGATTCGGGAACTCCTTCACCTTTGATTGTAGAGACCCTGTTCTCAACTGGCTCATTGGTGAAATCCACATTAAAATGCTCAAAAATGCATGTTAGGAACATACCATATGGTAGATTGGATTTCTTTTCACTACGGACACAGTCCCACATATGTCTAATCATAAGATAAGCAAAAGAAATAGAAGCAGAATTTAGAATTGCAAACAGCACAAGGGTATCAGAAATAGTAACCCTCTGGTAAGAACCACTTTGAGGCATCAAAATATGAGTGATGATTCGGTGCAACAAGGCTCGCATAGGACCGAGAGTCTTATGGATGAGCTTTGTGCCTTCAAGAGCAGAAAAATTTTCACACACCCGAGTCAGAGCAACTTGAAGCGAAACCCCAGTATGATTATCCCATTTACTAGACATATATGCCCTAGCCCTATCATCTTGATACCCCAGAGCAGCACTGAAGGTATCACGATTCAAAGTAAGATGAACTCTTTTGACATAAGAATGCAGTGCACCATCATGAAACAACATGTTTGCATAAAATTCACATACCAAGTTTGGGTAAATTAGTTTTCGAATTTTGAAAATAAGAGTCCATTTTAGATCATCAAAATATGTAGTAAAATCAATGCCTTTTTCAGAAAGATTTTCAAGGTTAACTACATAAGAAGCACAGAGATACCGATTTACCAACACTTGGGAGTGGAACTCAAAAGCCGCACATGATATAAAGCGGGAAGGATCAAAGTGGGATTGGCTTTTACCATATTTATTTTTGAAGTCCAATGAATCAAGGTTGGACAGTTCTTTGGTGTCATAAAGGATAGGCTTCTTTGAACGTTGTGTGGGGGCCGAGCGACCTGAAGGATGAGGGGTAGAACGCCGTGGTGGTGGCGACGGACGAGGAGATGGAGGTGGTAAGTCTTCTTCTTCTTTGGGTACTTGCTCCTTTACTTTTGAATTTCTCTTTGATGATGCTGCTTCCTGCTCTGTTGAAGCCATCGCATGGATTCCTTTCCTTGCCATAGAGTCAGTGGAGTGAGAAGAGGGTGAAGAGGACGAATGGGAATGAATATGTATGTGTGTATAGGATTGTGGACCTTTAGATGATGGAAGATTTTTGGTTATGGGGGTTTGGGTGCTTCGGCGAGTGGCAAGTTTCTTTCTCATGATGAAGAGAGTGAAACGGAAAGGGAGAAGTTGATGAGAGGGCCGAAGAGAGTGAAAGGTGGAGAGAGGTTACACCATCATAAATGCTTAGTGGAGGAAGACTCATTTAAAGTAATAAGCATTTAATGAAAAACAGTTTTAACAAGGAATTTAAAAATAAAAAAGAATAAATAAAAAGACCTTTCTTTGAAAAGTGGGAGAAGATATAGGAAAAAGATTTGATTTGACAAAAATTCTCTTTTTGAAAGATATGATGTGAAACCTTTTTCAAAGAAAAAAAATAATTTATTAAAAATATGATGCCAAAAAAATAATGAGCCAGTATCATGGAATGGGCTCAAAGGTGGTTTAAACGGGCTTGAGTCCAAAGTATCAGATTTCAGTCTCCCCTTGTTAATGACTTGTTTATCATGTGCCTAGATTTGTCTCCTTGCTGCCTACGAGACAAAAACAAACAGAGGCATGAAAATTACATTTTTTCAACAAAACTTCAATGAACAAAATCTATCTTCACACAGTGGTTTAGTGAAAATGTTAGCAAGTTGCTCTTCAGATTTTACAAATTGGATACCAATAGTACTTTTTTGCACATGTTCCCTAATGAAGTGATATCTCACTTCAATGTGCTTAATTCTAGAGTGTAGTACAAGATGTTTTGAAATATTTATTGCACTTATATTATCTCAAAACAAAGGTATACTATTGATTTTTAATTTGTAATCTTCCAATTGAGTTTTAAGCCATATAAGTTGAGAACAACAAGCAGCCACAGAGATATATTCGGCTTCAGCAATGGATAAAGCAACTGTGACTTGTTTCTTGCTTGACCACATATTGAATGAGGTTCCAAGAAAGCAACACATTCCGGAAGTGCTTCTTCTATCCACTCGGTCACCCGCATAATCTGCATCATAAAAATCTACTGCACAAAATTCATTAGATTTAGGATACCACAAGCCAAGATCACATGTGCCTTTAATGTATCTAATGATTCTTTTAACGGCCGAAAGATGGGATTCTTTTGGGTGAGAGTGAAACCTAGAGCACACACCCACACTTTGAACAATATCCGGCCTAGAGAATATAAGATACATGAGGGATCCTATCATTCCTCTATACTTTGTTTCATCGACATCTTTTCCATTTTCATCCTTGTCAAGTTTTGTGTTTGGATGCATAGGAGTTCCCATTGGTTTGGAATTTTCAAGACTAAATTTCTTGATTAAATCTTTGGCATATTTACCTTGGTGAATAAAAATACCATTAGGAGTTTGTTTAATTTGAAGACCAAGGAAGAAGGTTAATTCTCCCATTAAACTCATTTCAAACTCACTAATCATAAGTTTTCCAAACTCTTCACACAAGGCTTCATTAACCGAATCAACCACAATGTCATCCACATAAACTTGAACAAGCAAGATATCATCATTAGATTCTTTTATAAACAAAGTAGTATCGGTGGTACCCCTTTGAAAATTATTTTCCAACAAGAAGGCACTAAGCCTTTCATACCAAGCTCTTGGAGCTTGCCTAAGGCCATAAAGGGCTTTTGAGAGTTTAAAAGCATGATTTGAAAACTCTTTGCTTTCAAAACCGGGGAGTTGAGCCACAAATACTTCTTTATCTATAAAACCATTAAGAAAAGCACATTTGACATCTATTTGAAATATTTTAAAGTCCTTGTGGGTAGCATAGGCAAGAAGCAACCTAATTGCTTCCATTCTTGCTATCGGAGCAAATGACTCATCAAAATCAATACCTTCCTCTTGGTCGTAACCTTGGGCCACTAGTCTAGCCTTTTTACGAACAACACTACCATTCTCACCTAATTTATTTTTGAAAATCCATTTTGTACCGGTTACTTTTTTACCGCTTGGATTTGGTACAAGAGTCCAAACCTCATTCTTTTCAAATTGTGCTAGCTCTTCCTCCATGGCTTTAACCCATGAGGGATCTTCAAGAGCTTGCTTTACATTGCGAGGTTCTAATTGGGACAAGAAGGCAACATTGCTTAGTTCCATTTGCTTCTTGCTTGAGGATCTAGTGGTTATGCCTTGTGAAGGATCACCAATGATGAATTCATGAGGGTAACCCTTCAAAAATTTCCATTCACGTGGCCTTTGAGGAAAGGTTCTGCTTTGATGAGTGTCAATAAACAGCTCTGTTATGGATTTTCTGGCTTGTTCAGGAGACAAAATAGAAATGTCTCCTTCATTATGAAGAGACAGTTCTGGACATATAGGTTCAACAGATAGGACAGACTTGGGATTTTCTTGACTGGCTTGTTGATTCACATCAGTTTCACTTTCTACATAATCATCTAAGACAACACTTGGAATAGAGTTAGAATCACAAAAAGACACATGTATGGATTCCTCAATTATTCTATATTCTTTGAGGTAAACCCTAAAAGCTTTGCTAGTGGTGGAGTATCCAACAAACATTCATTCATAAGATTTTGGATTAAACTTTTCAAGATTTTCTTTATTATTAAGCACAAAACATTTGCATCAAAAAATGTGGAAGTACTTAAGATTAGGTGGGTTCCTTTTCAAAGGTCATATGGAGTTTTCTTTAAACCTTTTCTAATAATAGTTCTATTAAGAATATAGCAAGTTGTGTTTACAGCTTCAACCCACAAAAATTTTAGTACATCATTTTCACAAAGCATTGCCCTAGTCATTTCTTGAAGGCTTCTATTCCTTCTTTGAGGAGTTCTAGGACATGAAAAGTTATGAGCAATACCAACATCATCACAAAATTTTTCAAAATCTTGATTTTCAAACTCCTTTCCATGATCACTTCTCAAGTGGGCAATTTTCAAATCTTTTTCATTTTGAATCTTTTTACAAAGAGAGGAAAAAGTATGAAATGCATCATTCTTGTGAGCTAAGAAAAGAACCCAACCAAATCTAGAGTAATCATCCACCACCACCAAACCATAATATTTTCCTCCCAAACTTTGAGTTCTAGTTGGACCAAAAAGATCAATATGCAACATTTCTAATGGCCTTTTAGTGGAAATTCCATCTTTTGGTTTAAAAGAAGAACCTACTTGTTTGCCTAGTTGACAAGCATCACAAGTAATATCCTTATCAAATTTGATATTAGGAATTCCTCTAACCAAATTCTTTTTAACAAGCTTAGAAATTTGGTACATGCTTGCATGTCCCAATTTCTTATGCCAAAGCCATTTTTCAGATTCAAGAGAGATAAAACAAGTTACTTTTTGATCCTTTAAATCCTCTAGAGTTAATCCATACACATTATTGCATCTTTTTGCTTCAAACAAAATATCACTAGATTTTTCATAAATAACCAAATAACCAAGATCACATAATTGGCTAATGCTTAGTACATTGTGCTTTAATCCATCAACAATCAAAACATCATTAATGAAAGAAGAGAAATTCTTACCCACTTTACCTATGGCCACTATTTTTTCTTTTCCATTGTCATCGAAAGTAACAAAGCCTCCATCATACTCATCAACCTTGACGAAGAATGTTGACTTTCTGGTCATATGCCTAGAGCACCCACTATCCATATACCACATGTTGTCTTTTCTCTTGGATACTAGGCAAACCTACCAAAACACTTAAGTGACCTTAGGTATCCAAATCTTTTTGGATCCTTTAATGTCAAACCATCTCCTTTGTCCCAAGCCATTATAATCACAAACAATCTTGTAAAATTTATCTCCAATCATCCTTTCACTTATGAAACACTGAATAGGAAAATATCCATTCCGATTGCATAATCTACAAAATTTTTTAGTTGCTGTTTTTCTAAAGCTTGTTGGGTTTTGAAACCTTATGTCATTCGAGGTGGATGCCAAGTTGATAAAAGAAGATTTTTCAATAAATTTTCAGATTTGTGAAAACCCAAACTAGCTTTATCACAAAGAGGTTTTAGGCTAGCCAAGAGTTGATTTAAATTTTCAAAACTTTGAGAAAAGCTGGCTAAGTCCTCTTTAAGTCTTTTTATCTCTTTATGCAGCCACACATTTTCCTGAAAATAATTTAGATTTGCAGTCACAGAATGATGATATTCATAGCTCTTAAGTTCAGCTTTTAACCGCTTGTTTTCTTCAACAAGATCAACAGCAGTTTCGGCTTCCCTTAATTTATCTTTAAGAAAATCATTTTCAGCTTTTAGAATTTCTATTTGAGACTCAAGATCTTGGTTTTCATTTAAGAAACATTTAATCTTTTCAGAAAGATGATCAATCATAAGATGAAGGTCTTCAGTGGAGGGATCAAGAAATACTACCTGCTCTATGTGATCAGCCATGAGACAAGTTTGAGATTTGGTGTCTGATTCTTCGTCTTCATCAGTGTCATTTTCCAAGTCTTCCCATGAAGCCATGAGGCCTTTCCTCTTCTCTTTTTTTATTTTGTCGTTCTTCTTCAGTTTTAGACAATCAGACTTGAAGTGTCCAGTTTCCTTACAGTTGTAGCAGATCACCTTGCTTAGGTCCCTTTTTGGTTTCCTTGAACTGCCCCCTTTATTCCGTTCATTCAGCTTCATCATTTTTCTGAGTTTCTTAGCAAATAAAACAAAGTCATCGTCAAATAAATTATCATTGGATTTATCATCCAGAGGTTTAGTGACTAATTTGAGAGCAAGTCCTTTCTTTTTTATATCTCTCTTTAAATAAGTATTTTCAAAAGCAAGTAAGTTTCCTCTCAAATCATCATATGTCATTTCATCATTACCACTACTCTCAGCTATTGTTATAGCCTTGGTTTCCTACTCTTTAGTGAGACATCTCAGTATTCTCCTTACAAGCACAGATTCTGGATATCTGATTCCGATAGCATCCAAGCCAGTGATGATAATGTTGAATCTTTCAAACATTGCATCAATAGTTTCTTCTTCTTTCATTGAGAATATTTCGTAGTCTCTGTTCAACATGTCTATTCTGCATCTCTTGACTTGGGTTATGCTTTCATGAGTGATTTGAAGCTTGTCTCAGATTTTCTTTGCTGTTGTGCATCTTGATACACGTTGGTATTCCTCGAAGGTGACCGAACAGTTGAGCAAGTTGATAACTTTGCGTTGAGCTCTACTTTCTTTCTGTCATCATCATTCCAATCAGCTTCACCTTTGAGAGTAACCACACCATCAACTCCTGTAGTGGTTGGAAATTGTGGACCTTCCAGAATTATCTTCCATAGTCTGTAATCAACAGATTGAACAAATATCTTCATTCTTTCTTTCTAGTAACTATAGTTCTTTCCTATGAAGAATGGAGGTCTGTTGCTTGACTGCCCTTCTGTCAGAGTCTAGGGCACCAGATTTGAACCACTGTCGACTATCGGGATCTTTTCTCCAAGTTGCAAAGCTTGATCTCTTTGAGACCACGCTCTGATACTAATTGATGGTAATTAGTGGCTAAGAGAGGGGAGGTTGAATCTTAGCCCCATTTTTACTGAATATTAATATCTATTTTTTCAAATAAACTTCAAGAGATATTTCTGCTTTTGTCTCATAACTAGTCAAGAGATATTTTCTTTTTGTCTTGTAACTGGTTAGGAGATATTTTTCATTTTTGTCTCCAATGCAACAGAAACAGAATAAGAGTATAAGAGAAAGAGAGAATCACACCCAGAAGTATCCTGGTTCAGCTGCTAAATGCAATGTAGCCTACATCTAGTCTTCATCACAACGATGACAAAATTTCACTATAATCATCAAATTACATACACCAATTCTTCCCTAGGATCTACCCAATCCTATCTGGGACAAATCCAGATTCTATCCCCAAATCTGAACTTGACTTGGACACCTACCAAGTTTTCAACCACAAAGTGCTAACCCAAGTTGTAAGGGAATCCCCACAGGATCATGAAACACAATAAACAGATGTACAAAAAAACTCTGAGACATCTATGGCTTTTTTTTTAATTTTGCTCACTGCCTTTTTCCTCTCACTGGCTTTTTCTAACAAACCTCACCTTATTTGCCTTTTACCATGAGATTCAGACAGACAAAACTACAGAAGAGAAAACAAAATGAAACTCATTGAAGGAGAAGAACTTCTGTTAGCTTAGGGTAGCTATGAGAACTCTGTGCTTTCTCTTCTTGATCTCAACCCTTGGCCGTTCACCCTTATTATAGAAGAGGAAGTTTCCAAGGTTGAAACTGGTTCAACCAACCAAGAAACTTTTTCTCCACTCCAGAGTAGCAATGGTTCGGATAGAGGGAAGAGAGAGGGAAAACCGAAACAAAACCAACATGCATGTACCTCTCTCAACCCTTCTCAACAAGTTTGTTCACTTAGAGCCCTTGATTTTGACTTTGGCTCCAAGAAAGAACTCTGGCCCTTGATGAACCTCTAATCCTTGACAGCTCCATGCTTTCCAATTTTGCTTCTTCCTATGCGTAGCTCCAAAGGCTATCTTCTTTCTTTGATGGACAAAAATAGAAATGAGCTTTTGCACTGAGATCTTCTTCTCTGACCGAGGCAGATCTTTTCTATTCTTGGCATGGAAGATCTTGAAGCTCTTCTTCAAAATCTTGCCTTCAATGGCAAAGATCTAGCCAAGCCTTGTTTCGGATCTTCCTTTTTCAAAAGCCATGATCAACCTAGCCTTTTCTTCTTCCATAGCTTCACTGTTACTTTCTCTGATAACTTGTATTTTCTTCTTTTCTGTTTGAAGTGACCAAATGGAAAGAGAGAGAAGAGAGAGAGAAAAAACAAAGCTTTCAATGCACAATTAAATGATATTGAATTATGAGTTTCGATTACCTATGTGCATTTAACCAAATTGGAATTTGAGTTCCAGTAACCAATGCATGCAATTAATTGAATTGAGATTTGAATTCCACTATCAAAGGAAAGTGGGTAATCGAAGAGTGCATCATCAAATTGAACCCTTTTTGTTTTATGATCACCGTATGGTTTTATTGGGTCATTTTCTTCATCATTTTGTTTTATCAAAATGGGCCTGAGATTTGGGCTTATCTCCAATTCAAGTTTCAGCAATTTGAGTGATCTAATTTGGCACAAAGCAAATTTATTCATTTATCAAGTTGGGCTTATGTGATTTTGACCCAATACAAAAATTCATTTTATTTTTCCTGCAGACTAACAAACACATTAACTAAATAATTGGAAGCAAATATTGAAATAACAATTTTTAATTAATTTTTTTAATAATATTTGATCATCATAATGATTCAAGTTTTCCAAACTCAACACTTTCTTTAGTTGTTATTGTTATTTTCTTGCAATTAGGTAGTTGTAGATTTCATTTTTCTTGCAATTTTATCATGCTTTCTCTTTATGTCTTCCAAGTGTTTGATAACATGCTTGGTTTAGGTTTAGAGTAGATTTTGTGCATTCTTGGCTTGGAAAGAGAAATGAGGTGATCTTGAATCATTAATATCCAATTTATATTGGTGATCTAGAGTGATTAGTTAATCTTGTCTCCATTAACATTACTTATGGATTGGGGTTAACTAGGCTTATTTAACTTTCTCCCGATGTTGGAGATAACAAAATAGGATTATCTCTTGTTGATTATTGTCTTATGATTAATGACTAGGATAGAAAACCTAGATTCTCAATCCTTGCCATGAATGCCTCTTTTTAGATTCTTGTCTTATCTTTATTGTCATTTAAATTCTTATCTTTTTAATTTCTTGTCTTATCATCAACCCAACCATGTGAAACTCATAACTAATAATTGAGCACTCGATTGTAATTCCTAGGAAGAACGACCTGGGACTAATACTCTCAGTTATTTTTATTGGGTTGGACTTATGACAACCAAAATTAAACTTTGATTGAAGATTATTTATCGATTTGGAACTATACAACGGAATTATTTTATGAAAATTCTAGACCGACGGTAACCTTCTTTCAAGTTTTTGGTGCCGTTGCTAGGGAACTGCAAATGTGTGTTTTATTATTGGTTATTGTATTTAATGTGAATATGTTTGCCTTTTGATCCTTTGTTAGTTTTTGTTAGTTTTAGGACTTTGTTTTCTTATTTTTGTCAGCTTTTGTTTTTATTTTCTGTTGCTATTATGAATTCTCACCCCTTTGGCTATGAGTGTGGTTATTTCCTTTTGTTTTTATTTTTTGTCAGCTTTTGCTTTTTTTATTTTCTTTTTTATTTTTGTTTTTGCATAAGTCCTACCAATTTCCTTCACTCTTTTGGTTCCCTTGAGCTTAGCATGAGGACATGCTAACATTTAAGTGTGGGGAGATTTGATGAACCACTATTTCATGACTTATTTTGGATCGAATCGAGGGAATTTTATCAACTTTACTCACACTTATCCATATAATTTGCATGTTTTTAAGTTCTCTTCCGAATTTTGTGCTATGATTGAAAGCATGCTTCCTAAGCCTTTCAATGACTAATTTTTAATCCTCTCTTTTTACCATTTGATACTGTGATATGTTTGTTAAGTGTTTTCAGAGTTTATAGGGCAAGAATGGCTTAGAGAATAGAAAGGAAGCATGTAAAATGGAAAGAACACAAAGAACTAAAGATTTGAGAAGTTGGTATCGACGCGTACGCATGGCTAAAGCGTGCGCGTGACCAGGAAGAACAAAACCTAGCATTTTAAATGAACCAGAGCCGGAACCCAAACTGGAGGGGAATGGGGTTTGGCAGCTGCACGGGCGTCCTCTGGCGGCTACAACCGCAGTTTTCTGGCAGCGGGGCTATGGCGGCAGTGGGCATCTCACCGGCGACAGTGACAAAACACAATAGCAGTAACGATGAACCCAACAATGATGGCACAACTTCCATCCCTTCCATCGCGTTCTGGCAGCGATGACAGATCTGATGGCGGTTCTCTGTTTGCGATTCGACGCGGCGGCAGAGGCGAGTTCAGCACCAGAAATCTGACGAAGCTGGCGGTGATATCTCCCTCCCGCTCTGGCTCGTGGTTGGCGGCAACGGACGCGAAGGTGGTGATAGCTCCTCCCTTGTGCGCATCTCTGTCCTCCTCCGACGACAACGGCAAGAGAACGGGGTGGCTTGGCGAGGCAGCGGTCCGGAGCAGCACGGCGGTGGTGGTGAGGCACGGTCTTCCTCCAAGGTCTGATGGCGGCGTGACTTCTCTTTCTTTCCCTCTCTCAGATCTCTTTCTCTCACAGCAGCGGCGACGGTGGCAGTGACACCCACCACGCCGCCTTCCCTTCTCCCCCCTCTGCTTCTTTCTTCGGTCCCCTTCCCTCTTCCCTTTTCTTTTCTTTTTCTTTCTTCCTTTTGTGGGTATCTATGTGTGTGTGAGGGTGAGCCGTGGGTTAGGGGTGGGGTGGGGAGAGTGTCGGTTAATTAGGGTTTGGGGTAGATTAGAAAATTTTAATAAAGATAGGGGTAATAATATAATTTCATAAAATAAATGAAAAGATAAACTAATAATTAAAAATCAAATTAAATGTAAAGTATCCATCTTTAAAAATATCTTTTAATTACCAATCTGTAAATTATTTTCAATTAAATATCAATTTAATAAAAATTAGAGATAAGTAAATTAATTCTCCTTTCTTTATAAAATAAGGTTAAAAATATATATATTAAAATTAAGGCATACAAAATACTCATTATTTTTTTCAATTATAAGGACTCTAAGTAATAAATAAGATTTTACTCAACTTTTATATAACAATATCTAAAATTTAGTCTTAAATAAATATAATACATCATAATAATTTATTAACTTTTAAAAATTTAGGGATCTTACATCATGGATTTTCTTACTAAAATTAATGGAGGAAAAAAAATCTTTATGGTTATATATCAATTTCAATCACAATAAATAAGATGAATCGGTTGAGCAACTAACAAATTTAACAGGTAAATGTTATTTTCTTTTTATACAAAAAATGAGGTAACATGCATGCGTATATTAATATAGGAAGAATATATACTCAGCTTTAAGATCTTCAAGAATATTTGATTGTATTATCCTTCAAGCCAAAAAATCCATCCTTTATTTTCATTAAATATTTATATTAATTCAATTAAATAAATATTTTAATAAAAGGAAAGATTATTATTATTATTATTAATATTAAATTGGTCATTAAGATATATATTGAATTATCATTAATATTAAATTAGTTATATATATATATATATATATATATATATATATATATATGTTGCTTCTACAATTAATCGTGTAATAATATTTCTTTTTATTTGTTAACTAATTAAACTTGGTATATTTAATGATTACTAAAAATTAATCATATAATTATCATTATTAATAACTAATTTATATTTATCTAAAATCTAATGTTCTATCTTATTATTATTATTATTATTATTATTATTATTATTATTATTATTATTATTATTATTATTATTATTATTATTATATTAGGTCACTATTAAGATAATAACTTGTTATTAATAAAATTTTAGGATAATGAATAAAAAATAGAATTATATCAATATAATTAAAATTAATATAATTAAAATAGTTAAAAATATTTCTGATTAATAATTAGGTTAATAATGGCGGCTTTGACACTCGGAAGAACAAAACCTAGCATTTTAAATGAACCAGAGGTGGAACCCAAACTGGAGGGGAATGGGGTTTGGCAGCTGCAGGGGCGTCCTCTTGCGGCTACAGCCGCGGTTTTTCGGCAGCGGGGCTATGGCGGCAGCAGGCATCTCACCGGCGACAGTGACAGAACACAATAGCAGTAACGATGAACCCAACAACGACGGCACAGCTTCCATCCCTTCCACCGCGTTTTGGCAGCGATGACAGATCTGATGGCGGTTCCTTATTCGCGATTCAACGCGGCGGCAGAGGCGAGTTCAGCACCAGAAATCTGACGAAGCTGGCGATGATATCTCCCTCCCGCTCTGGCTCGTGGTTGGCGGCAACGGACGCGAAGGTAGTGACAGCTCCTCCCCTGTGCGCATCTCTGTCCTCCGACAACGACAACTGCGAGAGAACGAGGTGGCTTGGCGAGGCAGCGGTCCGGAGCAGCGCGGCGGTGGTGGCGAGGCACGGTCTTCTTCCAAGGTCCGATGGCGGCGCGACTTCTCTTTCTTTCCCTCTCTCTGATCTCTTTCTTCCAAGTGTCAAAGCCGCCATTTTTCAAAGGTTGTGTGTAGCGAGATGTAACCGAGTGGTTGGATTGGAGTGTCTCCAAGTCCAAATAAGCTGTCCGGATATGCTCTGAGCTCTTTTTCTTCTAGGCCGAGTTTGTCGAAGGCTGTCTTGAATAAAATATCGGCCGAGCTTCCTTGGTCCACCAGTGTTCAATGTAGATTGGCATTGGCCAACATGATAGTGATGACCATAGGATCGTCATGTCCTATGATGACGCCAGCTGCGTCCTCTTTAGTAAAGGTGATAGTAGGGAGGTCGGGTGCCTCTTCTCATCCAACGTGGTACACTTCTTTGAGGTGTCTTTTGCGAGATGATTTGGAGATTCCTCCTCCCGCAAATCCCTATGTATTGTGTGAACTTGCCTTTCCGGGGTACGAGGTGGTTGTTCTGAGCGGCCAACCTCTTCATCTCTTCTTCTTTTTCTAGGCTCATCTGTCTTACTAGCTAGGTACCGATCTAGTCTCCCCTCCCTTACCTCTTCAAGTTCTTTTTTCATATTTTCTACAAATCCACTTTTACAAGACGCATTAATCTGAAACGCAAAAAATTCATCGCCCGGTTATAAAAGCTACAGATCGGCAGAAAGTGAAAACCAAATTCACTGCACGGTCACGACCAAACAAAGATGAAAGCCAAATTCATCAAAAGATCGACCAAATGGGGATCAAACCCAATTTCTAAAAAATCGGCAAAGATGAAAAAGCGACAAAAACAAAATAATGCGAGAAGTTATCAAAAGTGATCCATGGAAAGGACCTGACGAGGTCTTAATAAAAATGGGTTGCTAAAAATAACTTAAAGACAGGCTGACGTAAAAGAAGTCGGACCAGTCAACCACAATAACCAAAGTTATAAAAAGTAAATCCCTGGAAAGAGGCCTGGCCAGCCCTAAAAAAGAGGATTACTAGAAATAACTTAGAAGGGACCGACGTGATGAAGTCGGCCTCCCACTTACAAAAGTTATAAAAAGCAATCCCTAAAAGAGATCTGACAAAGATAAAAAAAAAGAGGATTACTAGAAATAACCTAGAAGGGACCGACGTGATGAAGTCGGCGTCCCACGAACAAAAGTTATAAAAAGCAATCACTAAAAGAGACCTGACAAAGGTCCAAAAAAAGAGGATTACTAGAAATAACTTAGAAGAGACCGATGTGGTGAAGTCGGCCCGACCAAGATGCCAAAGGTTAAAAGTAAATCCATGGAAGAGGCCTAACAAAGGTCTGAACAAAGTGGATTACTAGAAATAACTTCAGGCCAAGACGAAGAAGTCGGCCGACGGAAGGCATATAAATTGGACCTAGAAATCCACGACCTCAAAAGAATCAAGCTACAAGTATGCAAGTACGAAGGCGATCAAAAGAGGTCAGATGACAAGGCTCCAACACTCGAAAAGCCCTAAAAGGTGTCAGATAGGTGCAGACAAGCATATCACACAAGAAACATGGTTATAATAATAACAGGACTCAAGAGGCCACTTGAAGTCAACCCCAAAGAACCTGAAAAACTACCTTTGTTTTTCAAAAAATAAAGTTGCTAACAGAGAAGCAACTAAAAGTATCCAGCAGACAGAAGCAACAAAATAAAAAGAGTTTAAGGCCCACAGACCGGGCTATACATATCAAGATTCATAAACAAAAACTAAATAGATTCAAAGATTCTCCAGTGGCGGCATCTCGAGGTGAAGGAGGACGAGTCTGAAGAGGGACGACATCAACAGTCCCATCAGGACGGTTCAGGATCTG
This sequence comes from Arachis stenosperma, assembly GCF_014773155.1. NCBI lineage: Eukaryota > Viridiplantae > Streptophyta > Magnoliopsida > Fabales > Fabaceae > Arachis > Arachis stenosperma. Next base: position 10,800,788 of record NC_080383.1, read on the forward strand.
AACATCAGGATCCGACTCGGGATGACCGACCTCAGCTGCAGGCGTTGGAGAAGATGACACGACAGAGACTTTGGTAGCAAGAACAGGAGGAAGGTCGACTTCATCATCATCAGGGTCATCTGGGACAATCTTAACATCTTTTACGATGTTGTCCAAGCTGAAAAGAGTAAGGTCAAGATCAGGCGCAAGAACTCAAACTTGGTCCCTTAGATTCTCATAAGCAGCATCTACACTGCCCACAAAATGACCCTGGAGCTCGGCATAATCAGCTCGGGCAGACTCCAAATCTTCCCTAAGACCCATCATCTCCCTGTAAGTCGTAACATAGCTATCCTTATGCTTCAAAGCCATATCTTCAGACAACTTGGCAGAAGCCGCCAAGGCTACAGCTCGAGTCTTCTCCCCCTCCAACTCTTTCTCCAATTTGGCCACTTTCACCTCAAGCTCTTCCTTCAAGCCCTTAATCCGATCAAATTCCGACTTGGCCTCCTCCATAAAGGCCTTTGTAGCATGGATAGGAAGATCTTGAGCGGTCCGGTATAAAGCTGCTCCCATGTGTACCAGTTTAATGCCACTCCGAGTGATAAAATCCAAATGATGAAGAATGGATACATCATCAGTAGGCATGATACCATAAGGAGTGATTTGTTGATCAACAAACCCGACAGCATTGACGAACTAATTTTCTATCGATAAAGAATTTATAAAAATAAGTTCTCGTTGTAAGTATAGTTTCTAAACCAACAGAGAATCCTTTCGTACAAAAGTTTTGGTTGTCATAAGTAACAAACCCCTGATAAAATTGATAACCGAAGTATTTAAACCTCGGGTTGTCTTCTCAAGGAATTGCAGGGAGTTGTGGTTTATTATTGGTTATGGAAAACAATATTTTTGGGTTTTTGAAATAAGGAACAAGTAATTTAAATGACAAGAAAAATAAATTAATAATAATAAAATCTCTTGGCAAGGTATGAGAACTGGAATTCGTATCCTAGTTATCCTTATCAGGTGTGATGAGAATTGGGTTTTAACCCTACTTGGTCAGCCTTTACTAAACAAAGGAAGGTCAAGTGGAATAATTAGCTTGATCCTCAAGTCCTAGTCAATCCTTATGGAAGGACTAGCTTTAGAGTGATCCAGGTCAATCTGTAATTCCAATTTCAATCAATAGCTGAGCTTGATAACTCAAGTGTCTCCAATTAATCAACCAAAGCTAAGAATGTAAAAAGCTAAATAAAATCATATATCTGAAATACCTCAAATTGCATTAATAAAAAGAAAATCAATCCAAACATAAAGAGTTCATAAACCAAATTGAGAAAATAAGTAAAAGGAACATTGAACCTGAAAATTGAGAAGAAGATGAAATCCTAATCCTAATAGAAATCCTAATCCTAATCCTAAGAGAGAGGAGAGAACCTCTCTCTCTAAAAACTATCTCTAAATTATGAAAAGTGAATTATGAGTCGTCCCCCTTCATTCCTCCACTTTGCAGCATTTAATCTGTGTTTTCTGGGCTTGAAACTGAGCCGGAAATAGCCCAGAAACTGCTGAGGGCGAAATCTGCCACACTGATTTTTGTCACTGCGATACGTCCGCGTGGAGCACGCATTTCCGTCGCCTAGCTGTACGGCCACTATCGCAAATTATATATCAAATCGAATCCCCGGACGTTAGCTTTCCAACGCAACTAAATCTGCATCATTTGGACCTCTGTAGCTCAAGTTATGATCGATTTAGTACGAGATGGTCAGGCTGACAGCTTTGCAGTTCCTTTAATTTCTTGTATTCCTTCCACTTTTGCATGCTTCTTTTCCGTTCTCCAAGTCATTCCTGCCCTATAATCTCTGAAATCACTTAACACACATATCAAGGCATCGAATGGTAATAAGAGAGGATTAAACATAGAAAATTTTGGGCCAAAGAAACATGTTTTCAATCATAGCACAAAATCAGGAAGGAGAAAGTAAAACCATGCAAATAGTATGAATAAGTGGGTAAAGAGTTGATAAAAACCACTCAATTGAGCACAAGATAAACCATGAAAAAGTAGTTTATCAAGCATCAAAGTCGGGAGCGTCTAGATTAAAAGGCTCGACAATCTGGGGTCTTTTGGAGGAGGAACGGCCGTAGGAGAAGAGACAACAGCAGAAGCCTGGGGAGGATCGAGCACGTGGACCCGAAGGGTAGGGATCATCCTCCTCGGTCCAGGAGAGCTCGACACGGGCTGTTTAAGAGGAACCCGGGAAGTCCCTTCCCCAGCCACTTTGGCCGAGATGTTTTGGGCCGCCGTAGCCTTTCTTGCCTTTTTAAAGGCCTTCATAGAGTCATTATTCTTGGCCATCTCTGAAAAACAAAATCAACCATAGAAGCAGGTCACAAACTGGAAAAAGAAAGAAGCAAAGTAAAAATAGAGCAAAATATATTGATCAATACCCAACATAGATCGGACAAGGGATGGATCCCCCCAAAATTTCTTAGTATCAAGATGGGGAGGTTCCCCCCAAGAATCCTCTAAGACATTCAAAAAAGACTGCTCGACCTCGTCAAGCATCTCCCACGTGTACCGCGATACTACCACATTCTTTTTCCAACACAAGGGGAAGGCAGGCTCATTATTTGCTTCCAGGAAAAATGGTCGAGCTCCCTCAACAGCTCGGACCTTAAAGAAGTAATTCTTAAAGTCCCTAAAGGACTCATTATACATAGCAAAAACTTTATGTCCTTGGGCAGACCTAAAAGAAACCCAAGAAGCTTTCTTTTTGGTAGTCCTAGGCTTAGTCAAAACAAAGAGATATAGAAAGAGAGTTTGAGAAGGTGTGACGTCCAACTCTTGGCAAAGCAACTGAAAAATCTTGATAAAACCCCAGGAGTTCGGATGGAGCTACATTACACGACCACAACAAGTCGGTCTCAAAAGAAGTAAAAGGAAAAGTAATATTCAACAAGTCATAAGCATAAAAGAAGGGGCGTTCCCCCCGGGTCAGAGCAGGAAAGCAAACCCTCTCCTCAGAATCAGGCGCTACCAATTCATAATTCTTTTCCTGATCCTTATTTCTACAGAGTCAGTGATGTTTCCTAAGCTCTGCACAGAACTCAGCATCTACCACAGAAACACACATCAAGACAAGGGAGTCTAGCCAATCAGACGTGCCCTCAGAAACTTTGGAGGAGGTCTCGACAATTTTTTTGCAAAGAAAGAGAGAGGATTACTAAATAAGCAGCTCGGGCACAACAAAGAAAACAGCTCAGGTAAAACAGACGTAACTCGATCTAAAAACACACACGACAAAAGGAAAATCCCAAGACGCAACCTACTGGTCCAGACGCATCCTTTGGAGCCAATAACAGAGCGACAAAGCAAGGACTTAAGGAAAACATCAAAAGTTATCCCAGCAAGAAAATAAACCTCCTTTCAATCAACACTCCGAGAAGAAAATTACAAACCAAATAAGTCATCAACAGCCACCTCTTAAACTACAGTTTCAGTCTATCAGTAAAAGGAACTACCAGACAAGCAAGAGCATGCCGAGTGGAAAAGACACAATCTTTCTTCAGAATCAAACAAGCCATTATAAAAAAAATCAAGAGCCCCAAAATAAAAAAATATATATATACATAAATATGCAACAACATGCAAAATCCTAAAAAGCTTCAACCATCAGGGAGGCATCGAAAAAGAGAACCAGAAATCACAGTGGTACACGGAATTGTGATCATCAACAATGGCTCCAATAGTTTGGTAGCTCTCACACGTGAATTACACTTAGTCACAACTCCGCACAACTAACCAGCAAGTGCACTGGGTCGTCCAAGTAATACCTTACGTGAGTAAGGGTCGATCCCACGGAGATTGTTGGTATGAAGCAAGCTATGGTCATCTTGTAAATCTCAGTCAGGCGGATAATGGTTGGTTATGGGAAATATAAAGAGATACTTGCTTAAATAATAAAGGATAGAAATACTTATGTAAATTAATGGTGGGAATTTCAGATAAGCGTATGGAGATGCTTGTCCCTGTTGAATCTCTGCTTTCCTACTGCTTTCATCCAATCCTTCTTACTCCTTTCCATGGCAAGCTGTATGTAGGGCATCACCGTTGTCAATGGCTACATCCCATTCTCTCAGTGAAAATGGTCCAAATGCTCTGCCACAACACGGCTAATCATCTGACGGTTCTCAATCAGGTTGGAATAGAATCCCGTGATTCTTTTGTGTCTATCACTAACGCCTAGCCTTCAAGAGTTTGAAGCTCGTCACAGTTATTCAATCCTGGAATCCTACTCGGAATTCCACAGACAAGGTTAGACTTTCCGGATTCCCATGAATGCCGCCATCAATTCTAGCTTATACCACGAAGATTCTGATTAAGGAATCCAAGAGATATGCACTCGGTCTAAGGTAGAACGGAATTGGTTGTCAGTCATGCGCGTTCATAGGTGAGAATGATGATGAGTGTCACGGATCATCACATTCATCAAGTTGAAGTGCAACGAATATCTTAGAACAGGAATAAATCGAATTGGATAGAAAATAATAGTAATTGCATTGAAACTTGAGGTACAGCAGAGCTCCACACCCTTAATCTATGGTGTGTAGAAACTCCACCGTTGAAAATACATAAGTTAAAGGTCCAGGCATGGCCGAATGGCCAGCCCCCATGATCTGAGAACTAAACATCCCAAGATGTCTAATACAATAGTAAACTATCCTATTTATACTAGACTAGCTACTAGGGTTTACAGGATTAAGTAATTGATGCATAAATTCACTTCCAGGGCCCACTTGGTGTATGTTTGGGCTGAGCTTGATCTATCCACGAGCTGAGACTTCTTTTGGAGTTGAACGCCAAGTTGTAACGTGTTTTGGGCGTTCAACTCCGGTTCGTGACATGTTTCTGGCGTTTGACTCCAGACAGGAACATGGAACTGGCGTTGAGCGCCAGTTTATGTCGTCTAATGACGAATAAAGTATGGACTATTATATATTGCTGGAAAGCTCTGAATGTCTAATTTCCAATGCCGTTGAGAGTGTGCCATTTGGAGTTCTGTAGCTCCAAAAAATCTATTTCGAGTGCAGGGAGGTCATATTCCAACAGCATCAGCAGTCCTTTGTTAGCCTCCTATCAGAGTTTTGCTCAGGTCCCTCAATTTCAGCCAGAAAATACCTGAAATCACAGAAAAACACACAAACTCATAGTAAAGTCCAGAAATGTGAATTTAGCATAAAAACTAATGAAAACATCCCTAAAAGTAACTAGATCATACTAAAAACTACCTAAAAACAATGCAAAAAGCGTATAAATTATCCGCTCATCACAACACCAAACTTAAATTGTTGCTTGTTCCCAAGCAACTGAAAATCAATTAGGATAAAAAGAAGAGAATATACTATAAATCCCAGAATATCAATGAATATTAGTTCTAATTAGATGAGCGGAACTTGTAGCTTTTTGCTTCTGAACAGTTTTGGCATCTCACTTCATCCTTTGAAGTTTAGAATGATTGGCATCTATGGGAACTTAGAATTTCGGATAGTGTTATTGATTCTCCTAGTTAAGTATGTTGATTCTTGAACACAGCTACTTTTATGAGTCTTGGCCGTGGCCCTAAGCACTTTGTTTTCCAGTATTACTACCGAATACATAAATGCCACAGACACATGACTGGGTGAACCTTTTCAGATTGTGACTCAGCTTTGCTAGAGTCCCCAGTTAGAGGTGTCCAGAGCTCTTAAGCACACTTTTTTTTCTTTGGATCACGACTTTAACCACTCAGTCTCAAGCTTTTTACTTGGACCTGCATGCCACAAGCACATGGTTAGGGACAGCTTGATTTAGCCGCTTAGGCCTGGATTTTATTTCCTTGGGCCCTCCTATCCATTGATGCTCAAAGCCTTGGATCCTTTTTACCCCTGCCTTTTGGTTTTAAGGGCTATTGGCTTTTTCTGCTTGCTTTTTCTTTTTCTTTCTATTTTTTTGCCAAATTTTTTTTATTCAAGCTTTTGCATTTTCACTGCTTTTTCTTGCTTCAAGAATCAATTTCATGATTTTTCAGATCATCAATAACATTTTTCTTTGTTCATTATTCTTTCAAGAGCCAACAACTTTAACATTCATAAACAACAAGATCAAAATTATGCACTGTTTAAGCATTCATTCAAAAAATAAAAAGTATTGTCACCACGTAAATATAATTAAACTAAATTCAAGGATAATTTTCAAAATTCATGTACTTCTTGTTCTTTTGAATTAAAAACATTTTTCATTTAAGAGAGGTGAAGGATTTATGGAATTTATTCATAGCTTTAAGACATAGTTACTACATACTAATGATCATGAAGTAGAGACACAAAACATAAACACACATATAGCATAAAAATCAAAAAAACAGAGATAAGAACATGGAAGTTAAGGAATGAGTCCACCTTAGTGAGTGTGGCGCCTTTTGAAGGTTCAATGGTGCTTTTTGAGCTCCTTTATGTTTCTTCCTTGCTTCTGTTGCATGATCCCTAGTGATTTTGGTGTTCCTATCCTTAGTTGCTTCCAATAATTATGTGGAGGAACATGTATCCCCTGAAGTATCTCAGGGATTTCTTGAAGAGGGAATTTCTCATGCTCTCTTGATGTGCAGTCAAATGCTCTTCTACTGAGCTATGGACCCTTGAGATGAATCTTTCCATGACTCAAAGGTGGAAGCTTTTGTCTTCCCTTTTCTCTTCTCTTTCTTTTCTCTTTTTTGTTGAGGTTTCTCTGGCCTTTGGTGCCATCAATGGTTATGGAAAAGCAAGAAAAACAAAAAAGCTATGCTTTTACCACACCAAACTTAGAATGTTGCTCGCCCTCGAGCAAAAGAAGAAAGAATAGAAGAAGGAGAAGAAGATATGGGGGAGAGGGAGAGATGTTTGTGTTTTGGCCATGTAGAGTGGGTTTGGGTGGGAAGGATGGATGGATGTGAGTGGTGAAGAGATGATGGGGAATAGGGATTAAGGTGATTGGGGAAGAAGGGAGAAGGTGAGTTGTGGTAGGTGGGGATCCTGTGGGGTCCACAGATTCTGAGATGATCCTGTGGGGTCCACAGATCCTGAGGTGTCAAGGATTTACATCCCTGCACCAATTAGGCATGTAAAACGCCTTTGCATACAATTCTGGCGTTTAAACGCCGAGGTGATGCATGTTCTGGGCGTTCAACGCCCATGTGCAGCATGTTTCTTGCGTTGAACGCCAGTTCCATGCTTGTTTCTGGTGTTCAACGCCAACTCTATGCTCTGTTCTGGCATTGAACGCCAGCCAGATGCTCCTTACTGGCGTTTAAACGCCAGTAAGTCCTTCCTCCAGGGTGTGATTTTTCTTCTGCTATTTTTGATTCTGTTTTTAATTTTAGTATTTTTTCGTGACTCCACATGATCATGAACCTAATGAAACATAAAAGAACAATAAAAAGAAAAATAAAATTAGATAAATAAAAATTGGGTTGCCTCCCAATAAGCGCTTCTTTAATGTCAATAGCTTGACAGTGAGCTCTCATGGAGCTTCACAGATGTTCAGAGCATTGTTGGGACCTCCCAACACCAAACTTAGAGTTTGAATGTGGGGGTTCAACACCAAACTTAGAGTTTGGTTGTGGCCTCCCAACACCAAACTTAGAGTTTGACTGTGGGGGCTCTGTTTGACTCTGCATTGAGAGAAGCTGTTCATGCTTCCTCTCATTACCAAATAACTTGGCATTTAGCTTCATGATGGCTCCTAGATATTGAGCAACTTGCTCTCCAGTTACATCTTCATCCTCTTCAGAGGAAGAATAGTCTTCAGAGCTCATGAATGGCAGAAGGAGGTTTAATGGAATTTCTATGGTCTCTATATGAGCCTCAGATTCCTTTAGGTCCTCAATAGGGAACTCCTTCTTGCTTGAGAGACGTCCCATGAGGTCTTCCTCATTGGGATTCATGTCCTCTCCTTCCTCTCTAGGTTCGGCCATATTGATTATATCAATGGCCTTGCACTCTTTTTTTGGATTTTCTTCAGTATTGCTTGGGAGAGTACTAGGAGGGGTTTCAGTGATTTTCTTACTCAGCTGGCCCACTTGTGCCTCCAGATTTCTGATGGAGGACCTTGTTTCTTTCATGAAACTTAAAGTGGCCTTAGACAGATCAGAGACTAAATTTGCTAAGTTAGAGGTATTCTGTTCATAATTCTCTGTCTGTTGCTGAGAAGATGATGGATAAGGCTTGATATTGCTGAGCCTATTTCTTCAACCATTATTAAAGCGTTGTTGAGGCTTTTGTTAATCCTTCCATGAGAAATTCGGATGATTTCTCCATGATGAATTATAGGTGTTTCCATAAGGTTCACCTATGTAATTTACCTCTGCCATTGTAGGGTTCTCAGGATCATAAGCTTCTTCTTTAGAAGATGCCTCTTTAGTACTGTTGGATGCATTTTTCCATCCATTCAGACTTTGAGAAATCATGTTGACTTGCTGAGTCAACACTTTGTTCTGAGCCAATATGGCATTCAGAGCATCAATTTCAAGAACTCCCTTCCTTTGAGGCGCTCGTTATTCATAGAATTCCTCTCAGAAGTTTACATGAACTGGTTATTTGCAACCATGTCAATAAGTTCTTGAGCTTCTGCAGGCGTTTTCTTTAGGTGAATGGATCCACCTACAGAATAGTCCAATGACATCTTAGAGAACTCAGATAGACCATAATAGAATATGTCTATCATGGTCCATTCTGAAAACATGTCAGAAGGACATCTTTTGGTCATCTGTTTGTATCTTTCCTAAGCTTCATAGAGGAATTCACCATCTTTTTGTTTGAAGGTCTGAACATCCACTCTAAGCTTGCTCAGCTTTTGAGGAGGAAAGAACTTAGCCAAGAAGGCCGTGACTAGCTTATCCCAGGAGTCCAGGCAATCTTTAGGTTGTGAATCCAACCATGTTCTAGCTTTGTCTCTTACAGCAAAAGGGAATAGCATGAGCCTATAGACTTCAGGATCTACTCCATTCGTCTTTACAGTCTTACAGATCTGCAAGAACTCAGTTAAAAACTAATAGGGATCTTCTGATGGAAGTCCATGAAACTTGCAGTTTTGTTGCATTAGAGCAACTAGTTGAGGTTTCAGCTCAAAATTGTTTGTCCCAATGGTAGGGATTGAGATGCTTCTTCCATCAAACTTGGAAGTAGGTGTAGTATAATTACTAAGCATCCTCCTTGCATTATTGTTGTTAGGTTCGGCTGCCATGTCTTTTTCCTGTTCGAAAATTTCTGTAGGGTTGTCTCTGGATTGTTGTAATTTAGCTTCTCTTAATTTTCTCTTTAGAGTCCTTTCAGGTTCTGGATCAGCTTCAACAAGAATGCCTTTTTCCTTGTTCATGCTCATATAGGGAAGAAGAGAACAGGAAAAGGAAGAAGAATCCTCTATGTCACAGTAAAGAGGTTCCTTATTGTTAGTAGAAGAAGAAATGGAATAAAGAAAGGAGAGGGATGAATAGTCTGTATAAAGAGTAAGGATAGGGGAGGTGATAAGAGATGAAGAGAGGTGAAGAGAAGTGTTAGTAAATATATAAAAGAAGAGAAGAGAGGGAGAATTCGAAAATAATTTTGAAAAAGTAGTTAATGATTTTCGAAAATTAAAGATAAGATATAGTTAAAATTAAAATTTAAAACAATCAATTAATTTAAAAAGAATTTTGAAAAAGGGATGAGATATTTTCGAAAATTAAAGAGGGAAAAGTAGTTAGGTAGTTTTGAAAAAGATAAGAAACAAACAAAAAGTCAAATAGTTAGTTGAAAAAGATATTAAAATCAAATTTGAAAAGATAAGAAGATAAGAAGTTAGATAAGATATTTTAAAATCAAATTTTTGAAAAAGATAAAATTTTGAAAAAGATAAGATAAGATAGATTTAATTTTTAAAATTAAAATTAGTTACTTAACTAACAAGAAACTAAAAGATAAGATTCTAGAATTGAAAGATTGAACCTTTCTTAACAAGAAGGTAACAAAATTCAAATTTTTTAATCAATCACATTAATTGTTAGCATAATTTTCGAAAATAAAGATAAAATTAAGAAAAAGATTTTTGAAAAACATTTTTAAATTTTCGAAAATTATAAGATAAAAATGAAAAAGATTTGATTTTTGAAAAAGTTTTAGAAAGATAAGATTTTTAAAATTGAAAATTTGACTTGACTTGTAAGAAACAACTAATTTTAAAATTTTTTAACTAACTCAACTCAAATTTCAAAAATTATGAGAAAATTAAGGAAAAGATATTTTTTTATTTTTGAATTTTTAATTATGAGAGAGAAAAACAACAAAAATGACTCACAACATAAAAATTATGAATCAAAACTCATGATGCATGCAAGAGCACTATGAATGTCAAGATGAACACCAAGAACACTTTGAAGATCATGATGAACATCAAGAACATATTTTTGAAAAATTTTTGATGCAAAGAAAACATGCAAGACACCAAACTTAGAATTCTTTAATGCATGGATACTATGAATGCAAAAATGCATATGAAGAACAACATACAACACAAAACAAGAAATCATCAAGTTCAAACAAGAAGACTTGTCAAGAACAACTTGAAGATCATGAAGAACACCATGAATGAATGAATTTTCGAAAAATGCAAGAAAAAATTTTTAAAGCATGCAATTGACAACAAACTTAAAAATTGACTCAAGACTCAAACAAGAAACACAAAATATTTTTTATTTTTATGATTTTCTAATTTTTTTGTATTTTCTTTTATTTTTTTTCCGAAAAACATATGGAAAAAGAAAATAAGAAATTCAAAATCCTTAAGAAGAATTCCAGGAATCTTTCAATGTTAGCACAAAGCTCCAATCAAAGGGGTTGACATGGCTTAATAGCCAGTCAGCTTTAGGATGGAATTACATGTATTGTGGTGATTAGTTGAAGACCAATCCCAAAGGAGTTTGGATATGGCTTTACAACCAAACATGCATCAACATGTTACTTGTGAAACTCTAGAATTCATTCTTAAAAATTTAGAATAATTTTCGAAAACATTTGAGAAATTTTTGAAAGATTTTTGAAAAATTTTTTTTTGAAATTAAAACAAAAAGAAAATTACCTAATCTGAGTAACAAGATAAACCGTCAGTTGTCCATACTCGAACAATCCCCGGCAACGGCGCCAAAAACTTGGTGCACGGAATTGTGATCATCAACAATGGCTCCAATAGTTTGGTAGCTCTCACACGTGAATTACACTTAGTCACAACTCCACACAACTAACCAGCAAGTGCACTGGGTCGTCCAAGTAATACCTTACGTGAGTAAGGGTCGATCCCACGGAGATTATTGGTATGAAGCAAGCTATGATCATCTTGTAAATCTCAGTCAGGCGGATAATAATTGGTTATGGGAAATATAAAGAGATACATGCTTAAATAATAAAGGATAGAAATACTTATGTAAATTAATGGTGGGAATTTCAGATAAGCGTATGGAGATGCTTGTCCTTGTTGAATCTCTGCTTTCCTACTGCTTTCATCCAATCCTTCTTACTCCTTTCCATGGCAAGCTATATGTAGGGCATCACCGTTGTCAATGGCTACATCCCATTCTCTCAGTGAAAATGGTCCAAATTCTCTGCCACAACACGGCTAATCATCTGTCGGTTATCAATCAGGTTGGAATAGAATCCCGTGATTCTTTTGCGTCTGTCACTAACGCCCAGCTTTCAGGAGTTTGAAGCTCATCACAGTCATTCAATCTCAGAATCCTACTCGGAATACCACAGACAAGGTTAGACTTTCCGGATTCCCATGAATGCCACCATCAATTCTAGCTTATACCACGAAGATTCTGATTAAGGAATGCAAGAGATATGTGCCCGGTCTAAGGTAGAACGGAAGTGGTTGTCAGTCACGCGCGTTCATAGGTGAGAATGATTATGAGTGTCACGGATCATCACATTCATCAAGTTGAAGTGCAACGAATATCTTAGAACAGGAATAAATCGAATTGGATAGAAAATAATAGTAATTGCATTGAAACTTGAGGTACAGCAGAGCTCCACACCCTTAATCTATGGTGTGTAGAAACTCCACCGTTGAAAATACAAAAGTAAAAGGTCCAGGCATGGCCGAATGGCCAGCCCCCATGATCTGAGAACTAAATGTCCCAAGATGTCTAATACAATAGTAAACTATCCTATTTATACTAGACTAGCTACTAGGATTTACAGGATTAAGTAATTGATGCATAAATCCACTTCCAGGGCCCACTTGGTGTATGTTTGGGCTGAGCTTGATCTATCCACAAGCTGAGGCTACTTTTGGAGTTGAACGCCAAGTTGTAACGTGTTTTGGGCGTTCAACTCCGGTTCGTGACGTGTTTCTGGCGTTTGACTCTAGACAGCAACATGGAACTGGCGTTGAGCGCCAGTTTATGTCGTCTAATCACGAATAAAGTGTGGACTATTATATGTTGCTGGAAAGCTCTGGATGTCTAATTTCCAACGCCGTTGAGAGCGTGCCATTTGAAGTTCTATAGCTTCAAAAAATCTATTTCGAGTGCAGGGAGGTCAGATTCCAACAGCATCAGCAGTCCTTTGTTAGCCTCCTATCAGAGTTTTGCTCAGGTCCCTCAATTTCAGCCAGAAAATACTTGAAATCACAGAAAAACACACAAACTCATAGTAAAGTCCAGAAATGTGAATTTAGCATAAAAACTAATGAAAATATCCCTAAAAGTAACTAGATCATACTAAAAACTACCTAAAAATAATGCTAAAAAGCGTATAAATTATCCGCTCATCACACAGCGACAAAAAAGTATAAGAAATACGAAAGGATTCAAGCTTTCCAACATACGCTCAAACAAAACTCTACCAAGAAATGGAACAACGCAAGCATAAGGGAAGAACGACGAAGGAAGTAAGGAAATCGAAAAAAGAACCAACCTAAAAATGAAAATGCCGAAGAAATTGGAGACGGAGAAGCAAAAACTGGAGTCGCCTTCGAGCAAAAAGGCACCCACAACCGCCAATGGCATCGCAAAGAGGAAGCACAAACGAAGCGGAAGAATAAGGGGAGTTACAGTGAGCAACAGTGAAGAGAAACTGAAAAGAGAAAGTTTTGGTGTAAATTCAAAAATAAAACAAGAAAAGTCGGAGACAAAGAAACGGAACGCTAAGAAATTAATGGGGTATTAAAAACCCTTGCACGTTCCCAAGACAGGGAATGCCTGTTTTCGAAATCAAAGAGAAAGGAAGAAATGCTTCGTATTCAGAAAGGGTCTCTACACAGAAGAAGTCGACAAATGCTCGAGTTTGGCTTCAATCGAGAAAGACCGAAGTCATAAAATGAAGGACTCGACCTCGAGAGGGAGACCGCACTCGAGCAGGGGCACTGTTCATACCCTGGGTCTAGCTATCCGACCCGGGTTGTTTGGCGACAAGTCGACTAACCTCTTCAGGTCAGAACTACCCGACCTCTTCTCAAAGAGTTCGGCCAGATCACCAGGAAAGCCCAAAAAGGGCCCAAACAGAGGAATACGACACAAATCCCAAGGCAGCCCAAGCCTAGAAGGACAAGGGCGGTTCCCTTGAAGATAGGATAACTCCACTCAAAGATAAGATAAGATAACTATCTTATCTCCAGAAAAGATCACTCTACAACATTATAAATACACTGGAGCACCCAGGTATAACTCATACTCTGATTCTACTAAAAACCTGCTTAATACCCTTGGCAACTTAAGCATCGGAGTCCCTTGCAGGTACCACCACCCTCCGGTGACAAAGGATCAGCAGAATTGCCAGTCCAACAAGTCAGACACGACAGCTCCGGCCGCCACGCAAAAGCTGGACCCGTCATCTCCGATCAATATAGAAGATCTCGTCCGAGATCGACCTATAGTTTTAGGTAACCCTCGGAACAGTTTTGAAAATTCAATTTAATTCTTTGGATAATTGATCTTGGTGCATGAACTCATTGCCTTGGCCCTAAAGCTTTCTTGTGATGAATTGAAATTTCATGATTTGTTTTACCAACTCTCAGTATAGTACATATTAGTAAGTAACCTCTAGAATAGTTGCATGCATTTAGATAGTACATAGAATAAATTGTTTTCTCTTTCATTCATCTCCTTTGAGTGTGATTAGCAGAAGGACATGCTAGTGTTTAAGTGTGGAAGAATTGATGAATCTATATTTGATTATGATTTTTGGTTGAAATTGAATGGGTTTCATCATATAAACTTTCACTTATTCCCTTAAATAGCATGCTTTTGAGCTTTCCTCTTAAATTGTGCCTTATTATGAAAACATGCTCTTTTATGCCTAATTTTGGTCAATTTTATCCCATTTGCCTTCCATTCGATGCCTTGATGTTGTTTGTGAGTGATTTTAGATGTATAAGGTAGGAATGGCTTGGAGATAATGGAAGAGAAGCATGCAAAGAGGAGGAAGCATGAAGAATCAAAGGAGAAGAGTAAAGCGATGTGTGCGTACGCACAGACCTGCGTGCGTACGCATAGGCATCAAAGCAGAGCAAAGCGTGCGTGTAAGCAGCATCTTACGCGTCGCGCGACCATCCAGAGCATCGCCTGGTGTGCGTGCGTACAGCCTCTTGTGCGTACACACAAGTACCCATACATGCCTTTATTAAAATTGCACGTGACTCACGATTTTGATGGATTGGAGACCCATTTCTGAAGCCAATAGCTCATAATGGAAGGGAAAAATGATAGCATACCATAGCATAACATTAGAATAGTTTTAGGAGTAGTGGTAGGAAGTTTTGTAGTTAGTTTTTCTATAAATTTTCTCTCAAATCTATTAGGGTTTTACATTCAAGTGTCATTTCTATTTTTGATCTTGGATTTTGCTAGCTTCCATTGTAAGTATCTCTTTATTACTACTCTTTATAGTTACATTTTTTACACTCTTTCTTGTTATTAAAGTCATAGTTCAATTATATCTCCTTTTTGTAATTTTGATTTCTTGTTGATAATTTTGATGATTGATGATTGTTATATGCTTATTTGAGTTATTATTGTTGATTAAGATCATTTATTGCTCTTAGTTTCAAGCATTTTCTCATTTTTCCCATGTTTAGTATTTTTGCCCACCAAGTGTTTGACAAAATGTCAATTATGATTATGGGCTAATTTTCTATCTCTTGGCTTGGGAAAAATGAGCAATTGGGTTCCTAGAGTTGGAATGTCCAACATTTAGTGGCAATTCTTGGGTTGTTAATTGTTCTTGTTCCCACTAACGCTAATTTGTTGCTAAGGTAATTAGCAAGCAAGTTAGGATTTGTGGGTTAAGAACACTTATGCTCATTTAACTTACTCTCCGATGTGAGGGTTGACCAAGTGAGATTAATCCATTCTAATTGTCATAGTTGTGGTTTCAACAAGGAAAGGACCCTTAGCTCATTCCAAGCCAAGATTCCATTTATGCTTTAAATCTTTCACACACATTTACATTAATCATTTTTTATACCTTACTTGTCTATATTACATAGTTAGTTCTTTAATTCCTTTATTAGTGCATTTATTACAATTTTGAATATTCTTTTATTTCTTTATATGTTCATCTCTTCATTGAAAACCCCATGAGCATCACAACCGGAATTGTACACTCATTGGTCTCAAGTGTCCTTGGGAGACGACTTGGGAATTGAAAACTCCCGGAATTGAATTGGTTTTGAATAGTGACATCTTTGAATTCAAACTTTGAGTGAGCGTTACTTGTTGGCTTGGGACTATACTTGCAATTCCTATCTTGTTTTGAGAAAAATTTCTAGCCGACGGTCACGCTCTCGTCAGGCTGTCTTTGAGGCTGTGATTGTTATTGATTTTTTTATTATTTTAGAATTGTTGGAAATTTTAATTTTAGTTGATTATGTCAAGTTGGTCGCTATTGAATTGTTCATTTGATGATACTATGATGGTTGTTGATATTGGTTTATAACTAACTAGATTTGGGTTTGAAAAGGAGTTAAAGGATTTAAAGTTTGATTACTAAATCAATTTTCTTTAAACCTGAATTTTAAGATAAAAATAGTAGTTTTAAAAACAAACTAGTAATTTGATAGTGAACAAAATTTTATGAGGTTAAAGGCTGATTTTTGGGAAATTAATTATAACTTTGGACGTTGGACTAGGATACTTTTAAAGAATGGTTGATGGAAATTCTGAATTTTATCTGATAAAAGGATGTTAGTCATTAAACTAATTTATGATGAGATGATTATTGAAAATCTGTTGTTGTGATAATTGCTGGTAAAGGATTGCTAAATTATTAAGAAAGAAGGAACCCGTAAGGGTGGTTAAGTTTGAGTTTTAGGTGAGGTGCTGCCAAAATTTTTATAAAATTTGAGACTTTGTTTGAAATGCTATTTTAAAAGATTTGGTTTTGAAAAATTAAATTATTTAAGATTTATTTAGTTAAAAAAATATTTATTCTATTTTGAATTCGACTTATTAAGAAAAGTATAAAGTTTTAAACCCAATCTTTTGAGGAGAGATTTTGTTTTAAGTTATAATTTGAGTTTGGTCTGTTAAGAAAAAGAAAGAAAGAAAGAAAAGAGAACACGGCACGTGTGATTATTGGTGCACGAAATTGTGATTCACACTTTTCACAACTCCAATGCCACTAACCAGCAAGTGCACTAGGTCGTCCAACTAATACCTTACGTGAGTAAGGGTCGATCCCACAGAGATTGTCGACTTGAAGCATTCTATGGTTATCTTGTAAACCTTAGTCAGGAGATTAATAATGAAAAGATTGTTTGTAAAAAGTAAAAGAACATGAAATGAATAATACTTGTTATGTAGTAATGGAGAACAGGTTGAGGTTTTGGAGATGCTCTGTCTTTTGAATCTCTGCTTTCCTACTGTTGTCTTCTTCACGCACGCAAGGCTTCTTCCATATCAAGATATATATTGGTGGATCACCGTTGTCAATGGCTACCATCTGTCCTCTCAGTGAAAATGGCTACCATCCATTGATCCTTTTGCACACTGTCGTTGCGCCCAACATTCGTGAGTTTGAAGCTCGTCACAGTCACCCATTCCCAGATCCTACTCGGAATACCATAGACAAGGTTTAGACTTTCTGGATCTCAAGAGTGCTGCCAATTAATTCTAGCTTATACCATGAAGACTCTGGTTTCATGGATTTGAACACTCTGTTGTTAGGAGAGGCAATCAAACTCGTGAACCAGGAACCCAAGAGATACACACTCAATCTAAGGTAGAACGGAAGTGGTTGTCAGGCACGCGTTCATAAGTTGAGAATGGTGATGAGTGTCATGAATCATCAAATTCATCATGTTGAAATGTGAATGTGTAACAACCCAAATTTTTGAGTACGTGAGATCTTTTCTAAAGATACGGAGAACTCCGGAGGATCGGTAAAAGGAGAACCTTTGATATATCATCAAGTATCTTAATCCTCATTATCATTATGTCATCCTTAAGCTAGAACCTCCTTTGAGGCAAGCTTGATAATGCAATCGCGAAGAACATAGTTTTTGAACCGTATCGGTTAGGAGTTTTGATCCGGTTTTTCGTAGATAGTCTCAGTTTGACGAACTGGACTCGATTCATGAGAGAAGAGAGATAATAGGGTAATATTATCATTATATTAGTAATAAAAGTTTCTTGAATGATATTATAAGGTTACCTGGTCTGTTTTTGTTAAAAACAGAAAATTGGTTTAACCGGGTTTACGGTTTACTGGTGCAGCTTAGCACCAGCACTCTCTGATGACTTTAGCAATGCTAAGGCCTCATTATTCATGTTTTATTCTCATAATAAATATGTTACTAGTGTCATTTATGCTAGTAGCTCAGAAAATAATTTTTAGAGATGTTTTTGCAAGTGTTCCGATACACCTAGTTTTAGTAGTTATACACCTGAGATATTTTAATATTATTTTAATCCACCTCTAAGCCAACCAATCACAACTCACCCTACACCCCCAAAACCCCCAAGGCTGCCTCATTTGCTCATTGTGGCCGAAAATCACCAAGAGAAAAAGGAGAGAAAGTTCTTGGTTCATAAATCTTCAAAGCTTGATTTCTTCTGAACTAAAACTCAAATCAAAACTCCGATTTCACCAAAATGATCCTCTCTTCTTTCTCTACATAACCATGTGAATTATCAAGGCTGGAAATAAGGTGAGATGGCTGTCTCCCTCCCTCTTCAATTCGGTTTCAAGGAAACATGGGTAAATATGTGTTTTCTTGATGTGTTTTAGGAGGAAAAAGTGCTTAAGGACCACCTGAAAGTTTGATTGAATTAGGAGCAGCAAAACTAGGTAGGGTGTCACGAAATTAATCTTGATTATTTGTGTTTGAGATGTGTGAATGTTGTATTATTTGGCTGTGCTAAAAATTGGTTGCATATATGATTGATTTTTGGTGAAAGTTTGGTGAAATTTTGATGAAATTTGATGAAATTCAAGCTTTATGTTCATGTTCTTGGAGCAGCTGGAAAAACGAAACCCTAGGCTTAAATTGGGGTTCAATTTGTGTTGAAATCATGTGGAAAAGATGGGGTTTTAGTGGCTGGGAATTTATTATGAATTTTGGTAAAAATCGGTTGCTGAAAAGATTGAAAAACGGGTAAAAACAGAGAAAGAATCTGAAGAATTTATGAAGAACATGAAGAACACTTTGAGTGTGATGAA
Organism: Arachis stenosperma; assembly: GCF_014773155.1. Classification (NCBI taxonomy): domain Eukaryota; kingdom Viridiplantae; phylum Streptophyta; class Magnoliopsida; order Fabales; family Fabaceae; genus Arachis; species Arachis stenosperma. The sequence goes on from NC_080383.1 coordinate 10,819,478, forward strand.
GAACAATGAAGAACAGGCCTTGGATCTTAAAAAGGGCAAGGAAGTAAAATTTTTGGTGTTTAAGGGGTTGTTTAGTAATTTCTGAAAGTTAGAGTGGTAAAAGTAGAAATATTAAAAGTTACGGGTAGTAAAAAGTGAATTTTAAAGGTTAAAAGTAAAAGGTAAGTTAATTTTCGAAAATTAATAGTAAAATAATAAATAATAATAAAATATTAAATAATAATATTTAAATAAAAATAATATTTTAATAAAAATAATAAAATAATGCAGAAAAGGCAGTTTTCTGTAAAAGCTTTAGAAAGACAACTTTAAGTGCAGAATCTCATAATTACCTTCATAAAACACTTAGGTGGTGGTAATAACATGTTAGTGAGGAAAAGATAAAGAAAAGATAAAGGTTGAAGAAAAGATAAAAGTCAAAGAAAAAGTCTGTAAAGTTTTAATGACAGAAAACAGACAGAGATTAGTGAACGAATTAGGGCAACTTAGATAGTACTTGAGTTGCGACTAGGGTTAGGTATTATATGAAAAGTTAAACTATTTCAGTATAGACTTAATGAACCTATACTTGGGACAGGCTAATTATTCATACCAAAATTTACATAAGCTTTAAATACATACGTTAAACAGAGAAATCAGAACAGAGTAAAGAAACACAGAGAACAGAGTAACCAGAGCAGAATAAAGGGATACAGAGAAAAGAGTAACCAGAGCAAAGTAAAAAGACAAAGAGAAAATAGTAATGTGATAAAGAGAAATGGTTTGAGTTACGATGTTGAAGAAGTAAAAGCTGTAAAGTTTGTATAGCATGATTGAACAGAGAAAGAAAGAGGTACTGCATAAGAATGTGAAAGTGACGATGATAATGAGAATGATTATGTGATGATCTGCTGCGTGAATGCAGTCAGATAGATGGTGGTACGACCACTGAGAGTGCTTTCCTGGGATACTTAGCTATAATGCTATTCTGTAAGTCAGAGGACTCTTACAGAGGTATCGAGAACACATGACTAGCATATACTCCTGTAAGTCAAAGGACTCTTACAGTGAGAGTGTGAGTATGCTCTTGTAAGTCAAAGGACTCTTACAGAGAGTGTGTTGGGCAGATATAAGTTAACTAGCTCCGCCATGCAAGTCAAAGGACTCTTGCAGTGGGTTGCTAGTGCCGCCCTGCAAGTCAAAGGACTCTTGCAGTGGTTTGCCTCACAAGTCAAAGGACTCTTGCGAGGGACATTGCCAATAGGAAAGCCTTACCTGGTCAGAGGACTCCGGGTAACGTCGGGAGCGGGTATGTAACCGACAAATGAGCTCATTACCTGCACTAGGGCTAGACATGCATCATACTTGGTTGTGTATTTTCTCTATTATGATTGTTGCATGAATGTATGCTTTCTCTGTTTGTATTCTATTCTCTGTGTTTGTGTCTGTGTTTTACTTTTTTGTATTCTTCTGTTTGTGATCTTTTTCTGTTTTCTCTATTTTCTCTATTTATCTGTCTTCTGTTTACTACTTCTCTATATTCTGTTATTAGTCTGCTAAACAACACAAAATTAATGAACGTAACTAATAACCCCGGCCCTACTAAGAACTCCCAGTTCTTACCCTTCTCTCTCCCTTCCCCCTCCAGATGGAAGCATGAGTACCCTTCCGTAGTTCGCTGATGACTGTTCGTAAAGAGGATTCTGCTCTAGGTAGTCTTCTGAGTCTAGGGTGAATTCCGTTCTCTGTTCATATGTATATACGGTGAGGCCAGCCAACGTCTGCACCCCGCTTATCTACAAACTTTAACCTAAATCCTGTGTAAGAGACTCCTGTTGTGTGGCTACTTGATGAGGTACCAGAGAGACGTCATATGTCAATGTCTGATCGTGCAGAGGAGTAACAAATGATGTTCTACCTTTTGATGATGTTCCACCTGACTTGAGTTTTGAAGACTTAGAACGTACTTTCCCTCGCTTTAGTAGTTTAGAGGGACTAGGTGAGTATAGAGTCTAGGCTAGCCTGGGTGCCAGCTTAGGGACCTCTTGAACAGGTCAGGACCTGGGATGTTATATGTATATATATGTATATAGTTATTATCTAGCTATATCTAGGGGTGTTCTAACTAACAGTCTATATTCTAATAAAGGCTGAATCACCAAATGTTGTCAACTACTTGTGATGTGTTTATGTGTGGTTGTTTGTAACTGTTTTATATATTATTAGTTGTGAATTGATTATGAATGATACCGTTTGTTAATCCAAATGTTTTTTTTTTAAAAAAAAGTACCTCGTAAAATAACTACGCTTTTAACAACGAATCAGGCTCATATAATAAATAATAGATAATAATTAGGCAGACAAGTTGGTAGCGCTCAATTTCTAGTATGATCATGACGTACCAGAAATTGGGTCGTTACATTTTGGTATCAGAGCAGTTCGTTCCCAGTAGAGCCTGGGGAGTGGACTGACTATGCTTCATTGCATACTCTGCTTATGTGTCTCATGCCGTTAGGGTATCTTTAAGATACATTTGGCATGAATGTCTATGAGTGCTCATTTTGGGAATGTTCGTACTTAACTTGAGATATTAAGACTGATCACCTTAATATTGATTGTTTGGTGCGGATAAGACCTCAATGACTGTGAATAGGCATGGTTTAATCGAGTTCCGAACGACAAATTCGTGTCAGGCACAACTATTCTTATAGCTGTTATGATCTCCATGGCCATGGCTATGTGATATTTAGATGCTGTAAGGAACGAACTGATATCTTCGTCAGGATGGCTTGAAGGAAATAGACTGCTTGAAGATGGATTCTTGCATGCGGCTGAAATTTTGAGGGCAAAATTTTCTTTTAGGAGGGTAGAATGTAACAACCCAAATTTTTGAGTACGTGAGATCTTTTCTAAAGATACAGAGAACTCCGGAGGATCGGTAAAAGGAGAACCTTTGATATATCATCAAGTATCTCAATCCTCATTATCATTATGTCATCCTTAAGCTAGAACCTCCTTTGAGGCAAGCTTGATAATGCAATCGCGAAGAACATAGTTTTTGAACCGTATCGGTTAGGAGTTTTGATCCGGTTTTTCGTAGATAGTCTCAGTTTGACGAACTGGACTCGATTCATGAGAGAAGAGAGATAATAGGGTAATATTATCATTATATTAGTAATAAAAGTTTCTTGAATGATATTATAAGGTTACCTGGTCTGTTTTTGTTAAAAACAGAAAATTGGTTTAACCGGGTTTACGATTTACTGGTGCAGCTTAGCACCAGCACTCTCTGATGACTTTAGCAATGCTAAGGCCTCATTATTCATGTTTTATTCTCATAATAAATATGTTACTAGTGTCATTTATGCTAGTAGCTCAGAAAATAATTTTTAGAGATGTTTTTGCAAGTGTTCCGATACACCTAGTTTTAGTAGTTATACACCTGAGATATTTTAATATTATTTTAATCCACCTCCAAGCCAACCAATCACAACTCACCCTACACTCCCAAAACCCCCGAGGCTGCCTCATTTGCTCATTGTGGCCGAAAATCACCAAGAGAAAAAGGAGAGAAAGTTCTTGGTTCATAAATCTTCAAAGCTTGATTTCTTCTGAACTAAAACTCAAATCAAAACTCCGATTTCACCAAAATAATCCTCTCTTCTTTCTCTACATAACCATGTGAATTATCAAGGCTGGAAATAAGGTGAGATGGCTGTCTCCCTCCCTCTTCAATTCGGTTTCAAGGAAACATGGGTAAATATGTGTTTTCTTGATGTGTTTTAGGAGGAAAAAGTGCTTAAGGACCACCTGAAAGTTTGATTGAATTAGGAGCAGCAAAACCAGGTAGGGTGTCACGAAATTAATCTTGATTATTTGTGTTTGAGATGTGTGAATGTTGTATTATTTGGCTGTGCTAAAAATTGGTTGCATATATGATTGATTTTTGGTGAAAGTTTGGTGAAATTTTGATGAAATTTGATGAAATTCAAGCTTTATGTTCATGTTCTTGGAGCAGCTGGAAAAACGAAACCCTAGGCTTAAATTGGGGTTCAATTTGTGTTGAAATCATGTGGAAAAGATGGGGTTTTAGTGGCTGGGAATTTATTATGAATTTTGGTAAAAATCGGTTGCTGAAAAGATTGAAAAACGGGTAAAAACAGAGAAAGAATCTGAAGAATTTATGAAGAACATGAAGAACACTTTGAGTGTGATGAAGAACAATGAAGAACAGGCCTTGGATCTTAAAAAGGGCAAGGAAGTAAAATTTTTGGTGTTTAAGGGGTTGTTTAGTAATTTCTGAAAGTTAGAGTGGTAAAAGAAGAAATATTAAAAGTTACGGGTAGTAAAAAGTGAATTTTAAAGGTTAAAAGTAAAAGGTAAGTTAATTTTCGAAAATTAATAGTAAAATAATAAATAATAATAAAATATTAAATAATAATATTTAAATAAAAATAATATTTTAATAAAAATAATAAAATAATGCAGAAAAGGCAGTTTTCTGTAAAAGCTTTAGAAAGACAACTTTAAGTGCAGAATCTCATAATTACCTTCATAAAACACTTAGGGAGTGGTAATAACATGTTAGTGAGGAAAAGATAAAGAAAAGATAAAGGTTGAAGAAAAGATAAAAGTCAAAGAAAAAGTCTGTAAAGTTTTAATGACAGAAAACAGACAGAGATTAGTGAACGAATTAGGGCAACTTAGATAGTACTTGAGTTGCGACTAGGGTTAGGTATTATATGAAAAGTTAAACTGTTTCAGTATAGACTTAATGAACCTATACTTGGGACAGGCTAATTATTCATACCGAAATTTACATAAGCTTTAAATACATACGTTAAACAGAGAAATCAGAACAGAGTAAAGAAACACAGAGAACAGAGTAACCAGAGCAGAATAAAGGGATACAGAGAAAAGAGTAACCAGAGCAAAGTAAAAAGACAAAGAGAAAATAGTAATGTGATAAAGAGAAATGGTTTGAGTTACGATGTTGAAGAAGTAAAAGCTGTAAAGTTTGTATAGCATGATTGAACAGAGAAAGAAAGAGGTACTGCATAAGAATGTGAAAGTGACGATGATAATGAGAATGATTATGTGATGATCTGCTGCGTGAATGCAGTCAGATAGATGGTGGTACAACCACTGAGAGTGCTTTCTTGGGATACTTAGCTATAATGCTATTCTGTAAGTCAGAGGACTCTTACAGAGGTATCGAGAACACATGACTAGCATATACTCCTGTAAGTCAAAGGACTCTTACAGTGAGAGTGTGAGTATGCTCTTGTAAGTCAAAGGACTCTTACAGAGAGTGTGTTGGGCAGATATAAGTTAACTAGCTCCGCCATGCAAGTCAAAGGACTCTTGCAGTGGGTTGCTAGTGCCGCCCTGCAAGTCAAAGGACTCTTGCAGTGGTTTGCCTCACAAGTCAAAGGACTCTTGCGAGGGACATTGCCAACAGGAAAGCCTTACCTGGTCAGAGGACTCCGGGTAACGTCGGGAGCGGGTATGTAACCGACAAATGAGCTCATTACCTGCACTAGGGCTAGACATGCATCATACTTGGTTGTGCATTTTCTCTATTATGATTGTTGCATGAATGTATGCTTTCTCTGTTTGTATTCTATTCTCTGTGTTTGTGTCTGTGTTTTACTTTCTTGTATTCTTCTGTTTGTGATCTTTTTCTGTTTTCTCTATTTTCTCTATTTATCTGTCTTCTGTTTACTACTTCTCTATATTCTGTTATTAGTCTGCTAAACAACACAAAATTAATGAACGTAACTAATAACCCCGGCCCTACTAAGAACTCCCCAGTTCTTACCCCTTCTCTCTCCCTTCCCCCTCCAGATGGAAGCATGAGTACCCTTCCGTAGTTCGCTGATGACTGTTCGTAAAGAGGATTCTGCTCTAGGTAGTCTTCTGAGTCTAGGGTGAATTCCGTTCTCTGTTTATATGTATATACGGTGAGGCCAGCCAACGTCTGCACCCCGCTTATCTACAAACTTTAACCTAAATCCTGTGTAAGAGACTCCTGTTGTGTGGCTACTTGATGAGGTACCAGAGAGACGTCATATGTCAATGTCTGATCGTGCAGAGGAGTAACAAATGATGTTCTACCTTTTGATGATGTTCCACCTGACTTGAGTTTTGAAGACTTAGAACGTACTTTCCCTCGCTTTAGTAGTTTAGAGGGACTAGGTGAGTATAGAGTCTAGGCTAGCCTGGGTGCCAGCTTAGGGACCTCTTGAATAGGTCAGGACCTGGGATGTTATATGTATATATATGTATATAGTTATTATCTAGCTATATCTAGGGGTGTTCTAACTAACAGTCTATATTTTAATAAAGGCTGAATCACCAAATGTTGTCAACTACTTGTGATGTGTTTATGTATGGTTGTTTGTAACTGTTTTATATATTATTAGTTGTGAATTGATTATGAATGATACCGTTTGTTAATCCAAATGTTTTTTTTTTTAAAAAAAAGTACCTCGTAAAATAACTATGCTTTTAACAACGAATCAGGCTCATATAATAAATAATAGATAATAATTAGGCAGACAAGTTGGTAGCGCTCAATTTCTAGTATGATCATGACGTACCAGAAATTGGGTCGTTACAGAATGAATATCTTAAAATAGAAACAAGAGTGATTGAATATAAAATATAAATAATTGCATTAATTCATCGAGACACAGCAGAGCTGCTCACCCCCAACCATGGGGTTTACAGACTCGTTGATACAAGGATTTATACCGGTTCGGAATTCCACAAAATAATTCTGTTGTTAGTATAGTCCAAACCAATAGTCAATCCTCAAATGAAATTAAATTTGATTTGTCACATGTACAAACCCCAATGAAAATTAACCGAAGTATTTAGACTCCGGGTCGTCTCACAAGGAATTGCAATGAAGTGCTCAATTATTGGCTATGAAGTATGTTTTGGGGTTTTTGGAATAATAGACATGAAAAGTAAATGGGAAGGAAATTCAAATAACAAAAAGGCCTTGGCAAGGGTTGGTGGTCAAGGTTCTCTATCCTTATCACTAACCACAACATGAGAATTGGCAAGGATCAACCCCATTAAGTCAATCTCTAACTAATAAAGGAAAGTCAAATGAGCTATGTCAATCCAAGTCCATAAGTCCTAGTTCTCCACCAATTCAATTAGTGGGATCTAAGGTTAATGGCTCCCAATCATCAATCACTTGGACATTAGCAACTCAAGAGTTCCTAAGTCACCTTCCCAAGCCAAGAGCATAAAATTCTACTCTAAAATCTAACCAAGCATTTTGTCAAACACTTGGAAGGCATAAAAAAAAAGCATAATAAATGACAAGAAATAGTAAAATCTACCAACTACAAATTGCAAGGAAAGTAAGATCACAACTCAAATCAACATTAAAAGAACATCAAACATTAATTTGCATTAAAGAAAAGATCCAAATCCAACAAGAGTTCATCATCACAAAAGATAGCAAAAAGGGAAATTAACATGAAAACTAAGAGGAATCAAGAATAGAAACATGAAATTGTAGAGAAAACAAGATGAAAACAATAATCAAAACCTAGATCTAAGATAGAATTAAGCTAACTTAACCTAATTCTAGAGAGAAGAGAGAGCTTCTCTCTCTAGAAACTAACCTACATGATGCTATACTACCAAAAAATTGCTCCCCCTTGCCCAAGCTTGAATTCTGCATGAAATAGCATTAGAAATGAGTTGGGTTGGGCCCAAAGTGCTTCAGAAATTGCTGGGGGTGATTTCACTTTAGTGGGCCACGAGCAGCATCGGCATGCACACGTACATGGCGCGTGCGCGCCCCTAAACGCCATACAACATATGGCAAATTTTATATTATTTTGAAGCTCCGAATATTAGCTTTCCAACGCAACTGGAACTGCCTCATTTGGACCTCTGTAGCTCAAGTTATGGTCATTTGAGTGCGAAGAGGTCAGGCTTGACAGCTTTACGGTTCCTTCATTTCTTCATGAGTTCTCCTACTTGCATGCTTTTCTCCTCACTTCTTCCATCCAATACTTGCCTTATGAACCTGAAATTACTCAACAAACATATCAAGGCATCGAATGGAATTAAAGTGACTTAAATTTAGCTATTTTAGGGCCTAAAAAGCATGTTTTCACATTTAAACACAAATCAAGGGAGAATTACAAAATCATGCTATTTCATTGAATAAATGTGAGAAAAGGTGATAAAATCCCCCAAATTAAGCACAAGATAAACCACAAAATCAGAGTTTATCAAATCTTCCCACACTTAAACCGAGCATGTCCTCATGCTAAGAATAAAGAAGGACAAGAAAAGGGGTATGAACATTTATTCAATGCAAAGAAACTATATGCACCTATCTATATGAATACAACTAAATGCAAAATGATTCTATCTACTTGGTCAAAAGTAAATCAATCTCCAAGAATATATATCAAGTAGGGCTAAGTAGTATGATAACTCATGGAACTTACCAATTCAAATATCAAAATGAAGTTCAAATAGACTTGCAATAAGAAAGCTCATGAAAGCCGGGAACAAGGAATTGAGCATCGAACCCTCACCGGAGGTGTATCCGCTCTAGTCGGTCTAGTGCATAGGGTCGATCACTCAATTCTCTTCTAATCATGCTTTCCATGATTTATTTTTCATCTAACAATCAACAATTATTCAATGCATGGATACATTCATCATGAGGTCTTATTCATAGGTTGTAATGGGGCTAGGGTCAAGGTAAGGATGCATATGGTCAAGTGAGCTTGAAATTTGCATCTTTGATTAGCCTAAGCTCTCACCTAAGACATATAATAACCTATACAATTCTAATACACAACCTAGCTACCCATGATTCCCACTTATTCACACACTCATGCATTCTCTTTAATTCACATTCCATATGCATTGATTTCTATTGAATTTTACTTTGGGGCATTTTTGTCTCCTTTTTATTTCTTTTTCTCTTTTTTTTCTATTTTTTTGTCATTTTTTCACATTTTTTTGTTTTTTTCAAAAGTATATACAAACGTATCAATGCATATGGTTTTACATATGGTGCATGAATATGTACCCAATTCCCAATATTTTCAACAAAAATACAAAAATTACACTTTTACCTCAACCAATGTCCCAAGTTTCCTATACCCAAATGATACACCCTCACTAGCCTAAGCTAATCAAAGATCCAAATTAAGGACATTTATTATTTTTCACTTAGGGATAGTGATGTGCTACAATTAAGAACAAAAGGGATTAAATAATCTCAAATTCGGCTAACAATGGTTGATGAAAGGTAGGCTATTTGGGTAAGTGAGCTAAAAAAAATGATGGCCTCAATCATATAAATGCATGTATACATGGAATAATGGACATAAAGAATCAAACAAATCAAAGATTACAATCATAGAAAAAGAATAATGCGCACAAGAATGAAAATAAGTGGTTATATGATGTAACCACACAATTTGGCTTAAAACTCACATGCTTGTGTTCTTAGCTCAAAAACCATGTTCCAAAATATATTCTTCAAGCAAGTTTATCACAAAAAAAATTTTTCAAATTGGTAGGGTGCCCTAAAATAATTTTTCTTGGAAAAGAAATCATCACCCTAACCAAGTAGTCCTAACATAAAAAAAAAAGCGGTAAAATATGTACAAATTCTAACTATCATGCAACCTATCATGCAATGCAACAACTAACTAACAAAGACAAAAATTAAGAATTGGTGTTGAAAGAAAGAAATTGTTACCCATGGAGATCAGTCGGACGACCTCCCCACACTTAAAAATCTGCACCGTCCTCGGTGTATACAAAGAAGAGCAATGTGGATGGGTTGCTACAATTGATGAGCTCCTTCAAAAGGGTTGTGCGGGTGAACTTGTTTGTTGCCCTATTTGAAGCTTTTCAATCCTTTCCTTCTTGGTGGCCAGCCTTAAAGGAGAGAAAAAGAAAGAAAATTAATCCTACATCAAAGATATCAAAGCAAAGAGAACATAGGCGGGGCTAATGCCAAATAAAAGTAGGGTTCTCACTATATGGTAGCTACAACATATAAGTGAGAAGACAATATAAGCTAAGGCATATCAACTAATACTTGATGCAAGAGTAAAGTCAAAGCATATGTACATGACATGAAGAGCATGTTGCATCAAGCCTAATCAACAATTGACACAAATAAGATTAGTAATAAGCATGAGAGTATTTGGTCCCATCCTAACTCAATGATGATGAGGTACAAAAACAAGGGATCACAAGTCAGGAAGGACTAAAGCACTAATCTTGTGTGTAGAGCAAATTTAATGCCAAACAAGTCATGAAGTACCAAGAGTAACCAAGAAATTCTCAACAATTGAGTAAGAGCATTCAACACCATTATTAAAATAAGAAACTTAGAAAGAAAAAAAAAGAACAAGCTATGAAAAAAAATTAAAATGCAATGAATGAAAATAAGCAAATGCAATAAAAGAAAATGGAAGAATAGAAATTTTTTTTTACATTAGTTTTTTTTATTTATTTATTTTTATTTTATTTTAATTTTTTTTAGAAATATATTTTTTTTTCAAGAGAGGAAGAAGAAAAAAGAAAAAAAATAGAAAGAAAGAAGAAGGAAAGAAGAAAGAAGGGGAAAGGAGGAAGGAGAAAAACAGGGTGCAAATCCGCACGCGCGCCATTCATGCTTATGCGCGGATTTAGCAGAGACAATCCGCGCGCGCGCATCATGCGTGCTTATGCGCGGATCGCCTAGCACAAATTAGGCATAAAGTGGGCATAACTCTCGGGTTTTAGTACTAGGAGTTGTGAAACCACATCGGCGCGCGCGCGCACAGCGTGCTTGCGCGCCGATGCCCCGTTATTTTTTAAAGAAACATAAAAACAGAATTTAACACTTTTCTAACCTATAAATATTCTAAAGCAACCAAAATTCAAATTTAACAACAAATCTTTTTGGTTTTTGAAAAATTTTCAAATACACTAAACACATAACTTATACTACAAGCAAAATGCAATTCAACAACAACTAAACTAATCAAAACAAACTAAGAGACAACCAATCAATCAAAGCAAAATGTAAAAGAGTATAGAAAATAACAAAAACTATCTACAATGGCAACTCCAATCACTTATTACCCAAATCTAAAAGAGAGTGGAAAGAGTTTACCATGGTAGGGTGTCTCCCACCTAGCACTTTTAGTTTAAGTCCTTAAGTTGGACATTTGGTGGAGTCCTTGCTATGGTGGCTTGTGCTTGAATTCGTCTTAAAATCCCCACCAATGTTTGCATCTCCAATGTCCACCGGGATCCCAAATTAGGCGCACAAGGCCTTCAAGTAAGCTTAGGTAGATGGCAAGGCCCCAAGAATGTTGAATGTTGAAATGGATTCCGGGGTCCCAAACCTTGTTCTTGCACCCATCTTCCCGTTGACTACCATAGTTAAATTTGGGTGACAAGGCTTGTGAATTCTCAATTAAGAATCCAAACATTCTCCTAGACCCATGCAAATTGGTTCTACACCAACCATTGCTATTCAACTTCGAGCATGCAACCATCATGAACTTAGAGTGATGTGTCCAACCACTACATAACTCTCTCCCACTCTTAACTTCACAAAGAGTTCTAAGTTTACCATCATTTTCAATCAAACCATATTCAAGTGAGAAAGTAAAGATTAGAGATAAGAATTTTACCCACTTGAATGTTGTGTAGGATGGTGACTTAGGAAGGGACTTAGACAATGCGAGGTCTACTCCCTTGTGCTCTTTCTTGACTACCTCCACCTCTTGGTAAGCTTCTTCAACTTCAACATTTTCCTCTTGACAAAGTTATTCACATTCAACTACCTCTTCACCAACTTCTTCTACCTCTTCCCTACTCTTCATGTCACAACATGGAGGTAATGTGGAACTTATCTCAACATTTACCTCAATATCAATAGGAGAAGATTCCTCAAATATCAAAGGATCATGTGTTGGTGTGGGCTCATCTCCAATAGAAAAATTTGTTATTTGCTCACCTTTTTTCAATTCTTCATCATTCATTATATGCTTAGGAGTTTGCGCATTATCCTCCTCAACATCAAATTCAAGCTCATTGGAAGAAGGTTCAACAACTTCCACAAAATTATCAACAATGTCACTTGGTGTGGAAGTGTTCTTAAGCTTGGAATCCACCTCTTGTTCAACCACTTCTTCTTCATTAACAATCTCTTCACTCTTCACTTGTTGCAAGATATACCCCATCTCCTTGTCCTCATGTTGAGATTCTAAAATCTCTTTCATACTCCTTTCTTCTGTTGATTTCTCACATTCATTCATGGAGATGCTTTGCTTGTTGCATGAGTCCCATGAGTCCAAGTTAGCTTTAATTTTGGCAAGGTTAGCCTCGATAACTTCATAATTCTTTTGGGCTTTCTCTTGCTCCTTTTGACAGATTATTGGTTGAAGCCGATCCATTGCTTCCTTGAAGCGATCCATTGACTCTTGGATGGATGGATATGGGTGTTCTTCCATGGAGGGTTATGGTGGAAAGGAAAATTCATTATGTGGTTGAAAGTTGTCATACAGGGGAGGTGATTCATCTTGGTAATAGTATGGAGGTGGTGGTTCTTGAGGGTATTGGTGGTGGAATTGGAGTGGTTCTTCATATGGTTCATATGGTTCACAATATGGTTGGTATGGTGGATAGGGGTTGGGGTCGTATGAAGGTGTTTAGTGAAAAGGGGCTTGTGAGTAAGGTGGTTCAAAATCATGTTGAGAGGGTGGTTCATAGGCATGTGGTGGTGGTTGTTGACAATCACAATAAGGGTCACCACATCCATTAGATTGATATGCATTAGGATGAGAATTATACCCATAGGAAACCAAAGGTTGTTGTTGCCAAGAAGGGTGATCAATCCTTTGAGGCTCCTGCCATCTTTGATTCCCAAATTCTTGATGCGTGTTACGATTGTAGTTCCCATTCCCTACAACATAGTTTGAGCCAAACTCATAACCAAAGTGAGGATGAGAATTCATAAGAGCAAATAAAAATAAAAGCTAACAAAAATAAGCAACAAGTCCTAAGCCTAACAAAAACTAACAAACAAGCAAAAGACAAACATATTCACATATTCACAATAGCCAATAATGTAACACCATTGCAACTCTCCGGCAACGGCGCCATTAATTTGATACAAGGATTTATACCAGTTCGGAATTCCACAAAATAATTCCGTTGTTAGTATAGTCCAAACCAATAGTCAATCCTCAAATCAAATTAAATTTGATTTGTCACATGTACAAACCTCAATGAAAATTAACCGAAGTATTTAGACTCCGGGTCGTCTCACAAGGAATTGCAATGAAGTGCTCAATTATTGGCTATGAAGTATGTTTTGGGGTTTTTAGAATAATAGACAAGAAAAGTAAATGGGAAGGAAATTCAAATAACAAAAAGGCCTTGGCAAGGGTTGGTGGTCAAGGATCTCTATCCTTATCACTAACCACAACATGAGAATTGGCAAGGATCAACCCCATTAAGTCATCCTCTAACTAATAAAAGAAAGTCAAATGAGCTATGTCAATCCAAGTCCATAAGTCCTAGTTCTCCACCAATTCAATTAGTGGGATCTAAGGTTAATGGCTCACAATCCTCAATCACTTGGACATTAGCAACTCAAGAGTTCCTAAGTCACATTCCCAAGCCAAGAGCATAAAATTCTACTCTAAAATCCAACCAAGCATTTTGTCAAACACTTGGAAGGCATAAAAGAAAAGCATAATAAATGACAAGAAATAGTAAAATCTACCAACTACAAATTGCAAAGAAAGTAAGATCACAACTCAAATCAACATTAAAAGAACATCAAACATTAATTTGCATTAAAGAAAAGATCCAAATCCAACAAGAGTTCATCATCACAAAAGATAGCAAAAAAGGGAATTAACATGAAAACTAAGAGGAATCAAGAATAGAAACATAAAATTGTAGAGAAAACAAGATGAGAACAATAATCAAAACCTAGATCTAAGATGGAATTAAGCTAACCTAACCTAATTCTAGAGAGAAGAGGGAGCTTCTCTCTCTAGAAACTAACCTACATGATGCTATACTACCAAATAATTGCTCCCCCTTGCCCAAGCTTGAATTTTGCATGAAATAGCATTAGAAATGAATTGGGTTGGGCCCAAAGTGCTTCAGAAATCGCTGGGGGCGATTTCACTTTAGTGGGCCACGAGCAGCATCGGTGCGCACGCATACATGGCGCGTGCGCGCCCCTAAACGCAAAGCAACATATGACAAATTTTATATCATTTCAAAGCCCCAGATGTTAGCTTTCCAACGCAAATAGAACCGCCTCATTTGGACCTCTATAGCTCAAGTTATGGTCATTTGAGTGGGAAGAGGTCAGACTTGACAGCTTTACGGTTCCTTCATTTCTTCATGAATTCTCCCACTTGCATGCTTTTCTCCTCATTTCTTCCATCCAATACTTGCCTTATGAACCTGAAATTACTCAACAAACATATCAAGGCATCGAATGGAATTAAAGTGAATTAAATTTAGCTATTTTATGGCCTAAAAAGCATGTTTTTACATTTAAGCACAAATCAAGAGAGAATTACAAAACCATGCTATTTCATTGAATAAATGTGAGAAAAGGTGATAAAATCCCCCAAATTAAGCACAAGATAAACCACAAAATCGGGGTTTATCACTCATGCCGTAGAAGATACAAATTCAGATGTAAAATGTCATGAGGTACAAAATGAATCTCTAAAAGTAGTTTTTATACTAGACTAGTAATCTAGGTTTACAGAGAATGAGTAACTAGATGTAGAGAGTGCAGAAATCCACTTTTGGAGCCCACTTGGTGAGTGTTTGGGCTGAGCTTCCTAGCTTTCACGTGCTTGTGCTATTCCTGGAGTTAAACGCCAGCTCTGGTGCCAATTTGTGCGTTTAACTCCAGCTTTTATGCCAGTTCTGGCGTTTAACGCCAGAAAAGGGTAGAAAGTTGGCGTTAAAATGCCAGTTTGTGCTATCAAATCTCGGGTAAAGTATGGACCATTAAGCATTGCTGGAAAGTCCAAGATGTTTACTTTCCAACGTAATTGAGAGCGCGCCAATTGGGCTTTTGTAGCTCCCGAAAATCCATTTCGTGTGCAAGAGGGTCAGAATCCAACAGCTTTTGCAGTCCTTTTTCAACCTCTGAATCAGATTTTTGCTCAGGTCCCTCAATTTCAGCCAGAAGATACATGAAATCACAGAAAAACACACAAACTCATAGTAAAGTCCAGAAATGTGATTTTCGCATAAAAACTAATAAAAATATACTAAAAAATAACTAAAGCACACTAAAAACTACATGAAAATACCCCCAAAAAGCGTATAAAATATCCGCTCATCACAACACCAAACTTAAACTATTGCTTGTCCCCAAGCAACTAGATAAATAAAATAGGATAGAAAGAAAATCAAGATGTAATACATCTCAGAGTTTTAAGTGAAGCTCAAATTCTAATTAGATGAGCGGGACTAGTAGCTTTTTGCTCCTGAACAGTTTTAGCATCTCAATTTATCCTTTGAAGCTCAGAATGATTGGCATCTATAGGGACTCAGAATTCAGATAGTGTTATTGATTCTCCTAGTTTAATATGTTAATTCTTGAACACAGCTACTTTATGAGTATTAGCTGTGACCCCAAGCATTTTGTTTTCCCAGTAATACTACAGGATACATAAATGCCACAGACGCATAACTGGGTGAACCTTTCAGATTGAGACTTAGCTTTGCTAGAGTCCCCAGTTAGAGGTGCCTAGAGTTCTTAGGTACACTTTTTTGCTTTGGATCACGACTTTAACCACTCAGTTTCAAGCGTTTCACTTGGACCTTCATGACACAAGTACATGGTTAGGGACAGCTTGATAGCCGCTTAGGCCAGAATTTTACTCCTTTGGGCCCTCCTATCCATTAATGCTCAAAGCCTTGGATCCTTTTTTATCCTTGCCTTTTGGTTTAAAGGGCTATTGGATTTTTCTTTAATTTTTTTCGTTTTTTTTAGCTTTGTATTTTTCAATGCTTTTTCTTACTTCAAGAATCAATTTTCTGATTTTTCAGATTATCAATAACATTTCTCTTTCTTTTCATCATTCTTTCAAGAGCCAACATTTTTAACATTCATAAACTTCATTATCAAAAAATATGCACTGTTCAAGCATTGATTCAGAAGATAAAAAGTGTTGCCACCACATAAAAATAATTAGAATTTTTCTTATTGAAAACTTGAAACAATTGCCTCCTTATTCTAAAGAAAATCTACTATTTTATTCATGTTTAGTGATGATGAGAGGAATAAATTATAGCTTACTTGGAGATAATGAAAAATAAAAATAAAAATAAAGATCCTAATTTCTAATACTCATGTAATTCTTAAAATAGGTTTCTAAAAAGTTATCACAGGTTTAAGATTAGGACTCAACAACCTTTATCTTGGGAGATGGATGCTCCTTCAATCTGTGGGATGTCTGGTCCTTCAAGGGAGATCTTTGCCGCTTTAGCTCCTGTAGCTCACGCCCTTGCTTTTCTTGTTCCTTAAGCAGCTTGCAGAGCTTGATTTTGCTGTTCTTCCTTAACTTGATCCATAACTTCTTGCAGCTTGGTGACAAATGCTTCTAGGCGGGTCCAGTAGTCAATTTGAGGGATTTCTGGGAGAAACTTCTGTGCCCTCCTCTTGATGGAGTTGTCATATACTTGTTGTCCCTCCATTGACTTTTTAGTGATTGGATGCTCGACTGAGATGAACTCTTCCACTCCCATCTTTACCCCAGCATAAGAAATCAGATGATGAATCTCCACTTCATTTCCCAGCATAATGCAATGAATCATCACTACTCTTTTGACAGTGACCTCAGAGCGGTTGCTAGTGGGCAGTATAGAATGCCCAATGAAGTCCAACCAGCCCCTAGTGACTGGTTTGAGATCTCCTCTCTTGAGTTGGTTTGGGACACCTTTTGAGTTGGTTATCCACTTAGTTCCAATGAGGCATATGTCCTCTAGAACTTGGTCCAAGCGCTCATCTATTCTCACCATTCTCCTATTAAAGGATTCTGGATCATCTTGTAGTTGAGGCAACTTGAAGACCTCTCTTATTTTGTCAAGGTGGAAGTAAATATTCTTCCCTCTTACCATAGTTCGAAAGGTATGGAAGGTAGTTCCCGTCATTCTCTGCTTATCTATTAACCACAGATTTGAGTAGAATTTTTGGACCATGTTTCTTTCCACCTTTGTCTCAGGATTAGCTAGGATTTTCCATCCTCTATTTTGAATCTATTCTTGGATCTCCGGATATTTGTCTTCTTTCAGATCGAACATAACTTCCGGGATCGCTGACCTCAAACCCATTATTTTGTGGTAATGGTCTGCATGTTCTTTGGTTAAGAACCTCTCTTAATTCCAAAATGGTTTTGGATTATTCTCTTTCTTGCCTCTTATAGTGGTTTGTTTTCCTTTAGGAGCCATGATCTTGGTGAGTTTTTGCTCAGTGATCATGGAAAAACACACCAAACTTAGAGGTTTGCTTGTCCTCAATCAAAAGAAAGGAAATGAGAGGAATAGAGGGGGAGACATATTCGAATGGTGGATTGAGGGGGATGGCCGAACGTGTATTTAAAAGGAAGGGGTGGGTTTCAAAAATTTTGAAAAAGATATGATAGAAAGATATGATTTGGAAAAGATGAATCATGATATGAAAAAGATGAGAATTTTAAAATTCAAAAGATATGGAAAAGATATAAAGAAGTTAAATCTGATTTTTCGTTGATGCATCTAAGAATTAAAAGATGATATGATGAGTTGGAAAAGATTTGGAAAGAAATTGAAAAGATAAATGAGTTTTTGAAAAAGATTTGAAAGGGATTTTGAAAGAAAATTTAAAAAAGAATCTAGAAGATTATTAAATTTTTGAAAATTGAATTTTGAGAGATGAAAATTTGTGACATGTTTATGCAGAAAATTATGAATTAAAACATGAAAATTTGAAAAAAAAAATTGAAGTGGAAACAAAATTACCTCCCTCTGTCCTTTCTGGCGTTAAACGCCCAGAATGGTATCCATTCTGGCGTTTAACGCCCAATTGTTGGCTGGTGGACGAAATTGTGATCCTCAAAGTTGGTCTCTTTGTATTTGTATGAAATCAAAAATACCCCAAAGAGATCATGGTGTGATGAATTGGGATCTTAATAATCCCTGGTGTGATCATAACTCCGTTCAACTTAACCAGCAAGTGTACTGGGTCATCCAAGTAATACCTTACGTGAGTAAGGGTCGATCCCACAGAGATTGTTGGTATGAAGCAAGCTATGGTCACCTTGTAAATCTCAGTTAGACAGATTAAATTGATTTATGATGAGTTCAAAAGTTAACAATAAACAAAAAATAAAATAGGATAGAAATATTTATGTAAATTAATGGTGGGAATTTCAGATAGGCGTGTGGAGATGCTAGAATCCTCTCGAATCTCTACTTTCTTATTACATTCATCCAATCCTTTTTACTCCTTTCCATGGCAAGCTGTATGTAGGGCATCACCGTCTTCAATGGCTATTTTTTATCCTCTCGGGAAAATGGTCCTATGCGCTGTCACTGCATGGCTAATCGTCTGGAGGCATCACCCTTGTTGATGGCTACATCCCATCCTCTTAGTGAAAATGGTCCAAATGCTCTGTCACGGCACGGCTAATCATCTGTCGGTTCTCAATCAGGCTGGAATAGAATCCCTTGATTCTTTTGCGTCTGTCACTAATGCCCAGCCATCAGGAGTTTGAAGCTCGTCACAGTCATTCAATATCGGAATCCTACTCGGAACACCACAGACAAGGTTAGACTTTCCGGATTCCCGGGATCCTACTCGGAATACCACAGACAAGGTTAGACTTTCCGGATCCCCATGAATGCCGCCATCTATCTAGCTTATACCACGAAGATTCTGTTGGGGAATCTAAGAGATATGCGCCCGGCCTAAAGTAGAATGGAAGTGGTTGTCAGTCACGTGCGTTCATAGGTGAGAATGATGATGAGTGTCACGGATCATCACATTCATCAAATTGAAGTGCAACGTATATCTTGGAATAAGAATAAAAGAGAATTGAATATAAAGTAATGGTAATTGTATTGAAACTTGAGGTACAGCAGAGCTCCACACCCTTAATCTATGGTGTGCAGAAACTCCACCGTTGAAAATACATAAGTGAAAGGTTCAGGCATGGCCAAATGGCCAGCCCCCTAAAACGTGCTCAATGGCCTCCTAAGATGAAGAATAAAACAAAACTGAGACCAAAGATGAAACGTGGTCAAAAGACGTCTAATACAATAGTTAAATGTCTTATATATACTAGACTAGCTACTAGGGTTTACATGAGTAAGTAATTGATGCATAAATCCACTTCCGGAGCCCACTTGGTGTATGCTTGGGCTGAGCTTGATCTATCCACGAGCTGAGGCTTTTCTTGGAGTTGAACGCCAAGTTATAGCGTGTTTCTGGCGTTCAACTCCGGGTTATGACGTGTTTCTGGCGTTTAACGCAGCATGTACTTGGCGTTGAGCGCCACTTGACGTCGTCAATTCCCGAATAAAGTATGAACCATTATATATTGCTGGAAAGCTCTGGATGTCTACTTTCCAACGCCGTTGAGAGCGCGCCATTTGAAGTTCTGTAGCTCCAGAAAATCCATTTTGAGTGCAGGGAGGTCAGAATCCAACAGCATCAGCAGTCCTTTTGTCAGCCTTTTTCAGAGTTTTGCTCAAGTCCCTCAATTTCAGCCAGAATTTACCTGAAATCACAGAAAAACACAAAATCATAGTAAAGTCCAAAAATGTGAATTTAACATAAAAACTAATGAAAACATCCCTAAAAGTAGCTTGAACTTACTAAAAACTACCTAAAAATAATGCCAAAAAGCGTATAAATTATCCGCTCATCACAACACCAAACTTAAATTGTTGCTTGTCCCCAAGCAACTAAAAATCAATTAGGATATAAAGAAGAGAATATACTGTAAATTCCAAAATATCAATGAATATTAATTCTAATTAGATGAGTGGGACTTGTAGCTTTTTGCTTCTGAACAGTTTTGGCATCTCACTTTTTCCTTTGAAATTCAGAATGATTGGCTTCTCTAGGAACTTAGAATTTTGGATAGTGTTATTGACTTTCCTAGTTAAGCATGTTGATTCTTGAACACAGCTACTTATGAGTCTTGGCCGTGGCTCTAAGCATTTTGTTTTCCAGTATTACCACCAGATACATAAATGCCATAGACACATAACTGGGTGAACCTTTTCAGATTGTGACTTAGCTTTGCTAAAGTCCCCAGTTAGAGGTGTCCAGAGCTCTTAAGCACACTCTTTTTGCTTTGGGTCATGACTTTAACCACTCAGTCTCAAGCTTTTCACTTGGACCTTCATGACACAAGCACATGGTTAGGGACAGCTTGATTTAGCCGCTTAGGCCTGGATTTTATTTCCTTGGGTCCTCCTATCCATTGATGCTCAAAGCCTTGGATCCTTTTTACCCTTGCCTTTTGGTTTTAAGGGCTATTGGCTTTTTCTGCTTGCTTTTTCTTTTTCTTTCTAATTTTTTTTCGCTAATTTTTTTTCTTTCTATTTTTTCGCAAGCTTTTGTTTTTCACTGTTTTTTCTTGCTTCAAGAATCAATTTCATGATTTTTCAGATTATCAATAACATTTCTCTTTGTTCATCATTCTTTCAAGAGCCAACAGTTTTAACATTCATAAACAACAAGATCAAAATTATACACTGTTCAAGCATTCATTCAGAAAACAAAAAGTATTGTCACCACATCAATATAATTAAACTAAATTCAAGGATAAATTTGAAATTCATGTACTTCTTGTTCTTTTGAATTAGAAACATTTTTCATTTAAGAGAGGTGAAGGATTCATGGAATTATTCATAACTTTAAGACATAGTTACTAACTACTAATGATTATGAAGTAGAGACACAAAACATAGATAAACACAGCATAAAAACCGAAAAACAGAAAGAAATAAGAACAAGGAATGAATCCACCTGAGTGAGGGTGGCACCTTCTTGAAGGTCCAATGGTGCTTTTTGAGCTCCTTTATGTCTCTTTCTTGCTTCTGTTGCATGATTCCTAGTAATTTTGGTGTTCCTATCCTTAGTTGCTCCCAATAATTGTGTGGAGGACAATTTATCCCCTGAGGTATCTCAGGGATCTCTTGATTTGTAGTCAAATGTTCTACCACTGAGCTATAAACCCTTTACATGAGTCTTTCCATCTCCCATTACTCAGAGGTGGAAGCTTTTGTCTTCCCTTTTTTCTCTTCTTCTTTTTTTTTGGATGTCTCTGGCCTTAGGTGCCATTAATGGTTATGGAAAAGCAAAAAGCTATGCTTTTACCACACCAAACTTAGAAAATTGCTCGCCCTCGAGCAAGAGAAGAAAGAAAAGATGAAGAATAAGAAGAAGATATGGAGGAGATGGAGGGATATGTGTATTCGGCTATATGGGTGGGATTGGGTGGGAAAGAGATTTTGAATTTTGAAGGTAGGTGGGGTGTATGGGGAAGAGTGGATGGATATTAGTGGTGAATGGAAAACAGAAGGGATGACCATGAATGGAGAGAGAGAGGGCGAGGTAGGTGGGGATCCTGTGCGGTCCACAGATCCTGAGGTGATCCTGTGGGGTCCATAGGTCCTGAGGTGCCAAGGAATTCCATCCCTGCACCAAATAGGCATGTAAAATGCCTTTGCATACCATTCTGGCGTTTAAACGCCGAGGTGATGCACGTTCTGGGCGTTCAACGCCCATGTAAAGCATGTTCTGGGCGTTCAACGCCCATATGTAGCATGTTTCTGGCGTTGAACGCCAGTTCCATGCTTGTTACTGGCGTTCAGCGCCAGCTTTCCTCAAGGCACATTCCTGGCGTTCAAACGCCAGAATGTTGCTTGTTTCTAGTGTTCAGCGCCAGATTTATGCTCTGTTCTGGCGTTGAACACCAGCCAGATGCTCCTTACTGGCGTTGAACGCCAGTCTGTGCTTCCTCCAGGGTGTGATTTTTCTTCTGCTATTTTTTTATTCTGTTTTTAATTTTTATATTTTTTTTCGTGACTCCACATGATCATGTACCTAATAAAACAAAAAACAACAATAAAATAAAATAAAATAAAAGTTAGATAAATAAAATTGGGTTGCCTCCCAACAAGCGCTTCTTTAATGTCAATAGCTTGACAGTGGGCTCTCATGGAGCCACAAAGGTGATCAGGTCAATGTTGTATAGTCCCAACACCAAACTTAGAGTTCGGATATGGGGTCTTAACACCAAACTTAGTGTTTGGTTGTGGCCTCCCAACACCAAACTTAGAGTTTGACTGTAGGGGCTCTTCTTGACTCTGAACTGAAAGAAGCTCTTCATGCTTACTCTCTTTTGTCACAGAGGGATGGCCATGTGCCTTAAACACAAGGTAGTCCCCATTCAATTGAAGGACTATTTCACTTCTGTTGACATCTATCACAGCTCCTGCTGTAGCTAGGAAAGGTCTTCCAAGGATAATGCATTCATCCTCTTCCTTCCTAGTGTCTAAGATTATGAAATCAGCAGGGATGTAAAGGCCTTCAACCTTTACTAACACGTCCTCTACTAACCCATAAGCTTGTCTTACTGACTTGTCTGCCAATTGTAATGAGAACAAGGCAGGTTGTACCTCAATGATCCCCAGCTTCTCCATTACAGAGAGTGGCATAAGATTTATCCCTGACCCTAGATCACATAGAGCTTTTTCAAAGGTCATGGTGCCTATGGTACAAGGTATTAAGAACTTGCCAGGATCTTGTCTCTTTTGTGGTAAAATTTGCTGAATCCAGGTATCCAGTTCACTAATGAGCAAAGGAGGTTCACTTTCCCAAGTCTCATTACCAAACAATTTGGCATTCAGCTTCATGATAGCTCCTAAATATTGAGCAACTTGCTCTCCAGTCACATCTTCATCCTCTTCAGAGGAAGAATAGTCTTCAGAGCTCATGAATGGCAGAAGGAGATTTAATGGAATCTTTATGGTCTCTATATGAGCCTCAGATTCTTTTGGATCCTTAATAGGAAACTCCTTCTTGCTTGAGGGACGTCCCAGGAGGTCTTCCTCACTAGGATTTTCGTCATCCTCCTCCCTTGTGCATTCGGCCATATTGATTATATCAATGGCCTTGCACTCTCCTTTTAGATTCTCTTCTGTATTGCTTGGGAGAATACTGCGAGGAGTTTCAATGACTTTCTTACTCAGCTGGCCCACTTGTGCCTCCAGATTTCTGATGGAGGATCTTGTTTCACTCATGAAACTGAAAGTGGCCTTTGACAGATCAGAGACTAGATTGGCTAAATTAGAAGTGTTTTGTTCAGAATTCTCTGTATGTTGCTGAGAAGATGATGGAAAAGGCTTGCTATTGCTCAGCCTATTGCGTCCACCATTGTTAAAGCCTTGTTTTTGTTGATCCTTCCATGAGAAATTTGGATGATTTCTCCATGATGAATTATAGGTGTTTCCATAAGGTTCACCCATGTAATTAACCTATGCCATTGCAGGGTTCTCAGGATCATAAGCTTCTTCAGAAGCTGCCTCTTTAGTACTGTTGGATGCATTTTGCCATCCATTCAGACTTTGAGAGATCATGTTGACTTGCTGAGTCAACACTTTGTTCTGAGCCAATATGGCATTCAGAGCATCAATTTCAAGAACTCCCTTCCTCTGAGGTGTCCCATTATTCACGGAATTCCTCTCAGAAGTGTACATGAATTGGTTATTTGCAACCATGTCAATGAGTTCTTGAGCTTCTGCAGGTGTTTTCTTTAGGTGAATGGATCCACCTGCAGAATGGTCCAATGACATTTTCGAAAACTCAGATAGACCATAATAGAATATATCTAATATAGGCCATTCTGAAAACATGTCAGATGGACACCTTTTGGTCAACTGCTTGTATCTTTCCCAAGCTTCATAGAGGAATTCACCATCTTTTTGTTTGAAGGTCTGAACATCCACTCTAAGCTTGCTCAGCTTTTGAGGAGGAAAGAATTTATCCAAGAAGGCAGTGACCAGCTTTTCCCAGGAGTCCAGGCTATCCTTAGGTTGTGAATCCAACCATATTCTAGCTCTGTCTCTTACAGCAAAAGGGAAAAGCATGAGTCTGTAGACTTCAGGATCTACTCCATTCGTCTTAACAGTCTCACAAATCTGCAAGAACTCAATTAAAAACTGGTAAGGATCTTCAGATGGAAGTCCATAAAACTTGCAGTTCTGTTGCATTAAAGCAACCAGTTGAGGCTTAAGCTCAAAGTTGTTTGTTCCTATGGCAGGAATGGAGATGCTTCTTCCATCAAATTTGGACGTTGGTTTGGTAAAGTCACCAAGCATCCTTCTTGCATTATCATTATTAAGTTCGGTTGCCATCTCCTTCTCTTGTTCGAAAACTTCTGAAAGGTTACTTCTGGATTGTTGTAATTTAGCTTCTCTGAGTTTCCTCTTCAAAGTCCTTTCAGGTTTAGGATCAATTTCAACAAGAGTGCCTTTTTCCTTGTTCCTGCTCATATGAAAGAGAAGAAAACAAGAAAAGAAAGAGGAATCCTCTATGTCACAGTATAGAGATTCCTTTATGTTAGTAGAAAAAGAAAGGGGAGAAGAGTGAAGAAGAATGAATAGTCCGTATAAAGAGTAAGGATAGGGGAGGTGATAAGAGATGAAGAGAAGTGTTAGTAATTAAATAATTAAATAGAATAAGTGAGAAGGGATAGAAAATTCGAAAATAATTTTAAAAAGGGGTTAGTAATTTTTGAAAATTAAAGATAAGATATAATTAAAATTAAAATTTAGAACAAAAAGAATTTTTGAAAAAGAGGTGAGATATTTTCGAAAATTAGAGAGGGAAAAGTAGTTAGGTGGTTTTGAAAAAGATAAGAAACAAACAAAGAGTCAAATAGTTAGTTGAAAAAGATATTAAAATTAAAATTTGAAAAGATAGGAAGATAAGAAGTTAGATAAGATATTTGAAATCAAATTTTTGAAAAAGATAAAATTTTGAAAAAGATATGATAAAAAGATATGATAAAAAGATAAGATAGAAAAGATAAAAAAAGATTTTAATTTTTCAATTTAAAATTACTTACTTCACTAACAAGAAACTACAAGATAAGATTCTAGAACTTAAAGATTGAACCTTTCTTAACAAGAAAGTAACAAACTTCAAATTTTTGAATCAATCACATTACTTGTTAGCTAATTTTCGAAAATTAGATATAAAGATAAGAAAAATATTTTGAAAATATTTTGAAAAAGATTTTTGGAATTTTTCGAAAATAATAAAAAATGAAAAAGATATAGTTTTTGAAAAAGATTTTAAAAAAAAAGATAAGATTTTTAAAATTGAAAATTTGACTTGACTTGTAAGAAACAACTAATTTTAAAATTTTTTTGACCAAGTCAACCCAAAATTTCGAAAATTTGGAGAGAAATAAGAAAAAGATATTTTTTATTTTTGAATTTTTAATGATGAAAGAGAAAAACACAAATATGACCCAAAACATAAAAATTTTGGATCAAAACACAAGATGCATGCAAGAACACTATGAATGTCAAGATGAACACCAAGAACACTTTGAAGATCATGATGAACATCAAGAACATAATTTTGAAAAATTTTTGATGCAAAGAAAACATGCAAGACACCAAACTTAGAAATCTTTAATGCATGGACTCTAACAAACGAAAGATGCACATGAAAAACAACAAACAACACAAAACAAGAAAACATCAAGATCAAACAAGAAGACTTACCAAGAACAACTTGAAGATCATGAAGAACACTATGAATGCATGAAATTTTCGAAAAAAAAAATAATGCATAAATTTTAAAAACATGCAATTGACACCAAACTTAAAAATTGACTCAAGACTCAAACAAGAAACACAAAATATTTTTTTATTTTTATGATTTTATTAATTTTTTTAGATTTTTGTTAAATTTTTTTCGAAAATAAAGTTTGGAAAAATGAAAAATTAAAGAAAAATTTTAAAAAAGATTTTTGAAAAGAAAATTACCTAATCTGAGCAACAAGATGAACCGTCAGTTGTCCATACTCGAACAATCCCCGGCAACGGCGCCAAAAACTTGGTGGATGAAATTGTGATCCTCAAAGTTGGTCTCTTTGTATTTGTATGAAATCAAAAATACCCCAAAGAGATCATGGTGTGATGAATTGGGATCTTAATAATCCCTGGTGTGATCATAACTCTGTTCAACTTAACCAGCAAGTGTACTGGGTCATCCAAGTAATACCTTACGTGAGTAAGGGTCGATCCCACAGAGATTGTTGGTAAGAACCAAGCTATGGTCACCTTGTAAATCTCAGTTAGGCAGATTAAATTGATTTATGATGAGTTCAAAAATTAACAATAAACAGAAAATAAAATAGGATAGAAATACTTATGTAAATTAATTGTGGGAATTTCAGATAGGCGTGTGGAGATGCTAGAATCCTCTCGAATCTCTACTTTCTTATTACATTCATCCAATCCTTCTTACTCCTTTCCATGGTAAGCTGTATGTAGGGCATCACCGTCTTCAATGGCTACTTTTTATCCTCTCGGGAAAATGGTCCTATGCGCTGTCACTGCATGGCTAATCGTCTGGAGGCATCACCCTTGTTGATGGCTACATCCCATCCTCTCAGTGAAAATGGTCCAAATGCTCTGTCACGGCACGGCTAATCATCTGTCGGTTCTCAATCAGGCTGGAATAGAATCCCTTGATTCTTTTGCTTCTGTCACTAACGCCCAGCCTTCAGGAGTTTGAAGCTCGTCACAGTCATTCAATATCGGAATCCTACTTGGAATACCACAAACAAGGTTAGACTTTCCGGATTCCCGGGATCCTACTCGGAATACCACAGACAAGGTTAGACTTTCCAGATCCCCATGAATGCCGCCATCTATCTAGCTTATACCACGAAGATTCTGTTGGAGAATCTAAGAGATATGCGCCCGGCCTAAAGTAGAACGGAAGTGGTTGTCAGTCACGCGCGTTCATAGGTGAGAATGATGATGAGTGTCACGGATCATCACATTCATCAAATTGAAGTGCAACGTATATCTTGGAATAAGAATAAAAGAGAATTGAATATAAAGTAATGGTAATTGTATTGAAACTTGAGGTACAGCAGAGCTCCACACCCTTAATCTATGGTGTGCAGAAACTCCACCGTTGAAAATACATAAGTGAAAGGTTCAGGCATGGCCGAATGGCCAGCCCCCTAAAATGTGCTCAATGGCCTCCTAAGATGAAGAATAAAACAAAACTGAGACCAAAGATGAAACGTGGTCAAAAGACGTCTAATACAATAGTTAAATGTCCTATATATACTAGACTAGCTACTAGGGTTTACATGAGTAAGTAATTGATGCATAAATCCACTTCCGGGGCCCACTTGGTGTATGCTTGGGCTGAGCTTGATCTATCCACGAGCTGAGGCTTTTCTTAGAGTTGAACGCCGAGTTATAGCATGTTTCTAGCGTTCAACTCCGGGTTATGACGTGTTTCTGGCGTTTAACTCCAGACAGCAGCATGTACTTGGCGTTGAGCGCCACTTTACGTCGTCAATTCCCGAATAAAGTATGGAATATTATATATTGCTGGAAAGCTCTAGATGTCTACTTTCCAACGCCGTTGAGAGCGCGCCATTTGGGGTTCTGTAGCTCCAGAAAATCCATTTTGAGTGCAGGGAGGTCAGAATCCAACAGCATCAGCAGTCCTTTTGTCAACCTTTTTCAGAGTTTTGCTCAAGTCCCTCAATTTCAGCCAGAATTTACCTGAAATCACAGAAAAACACACAAACTCATAGTAAAGTCCAGAAATGTGAATTTAACATAAAAACTAATGAAAACATCCCTAAAATTAGCTTGAACTTACTAAAAACTACCTAAAAACAATGCCAAAAAGCGTATAAATTATCCGCTCATCATTGGCCATTTTGGGCGTTTAACGCCCAGCCAGGTATCCTGGCTGGCGTTAAACACCAGAAATCTTTTATCACTGGGCATTTTTCTAAATGCCCAGGATGCTGCAATTCTGGCATTAAACGCCCAGAATGGTGCCCATTCTGGCGTTTAATGCCCAGAATGGTATATTTACTGGCGTTAAATGCCCAGAATGATACCCATTCTGGCATTTAACGCCCAAAATACCTCTTACTGACATTTTCGAGCCAGCGAGCTCTTTTTCTCTGCTTTGTGCTCTGAATCCTTTTGTAACTCCGTGAACTTCTCCATTTAGACAATCATTCTTAAAGATAATTTATATTAAACTCCTATAATTATTATTTAAATAACAAGAACCTTTGCTAATGACTGAGTTGCTTCCCAGCAAGCGCTTCTTTATTGTCTTTAGCTGGACTTTTACTGAGCTTTAGTCTAGTATCAGTTTTGAGCATTCTTGCTCAACATTGCTTTCAAGATAATGTTTGACTCTATGTTCATTAACAATGAACTTTTTATCAGAGTCAACATCCTGAAGCTCTACATATCCATATGGTGATCACAAGTCACATATGGTCCCCTCCACCGGGATTTTAATTTCCCGGGAAATAATCTGAGCCTAGAGTTAAACAGCAGAACCTTCTGCCCTAGCTCAAAGACTCTGGATGACAGTTTCTTGTCATGCCACCTTTTTGCTTTCTCTTTGTAAATTTTTGTATTTTCGAAAGCATTGAGTCTGAATTCCTCTAGCTCATTCAACTGGAGCAATCTTTTCTCTCCAGCTAACTTGGCATCAAGGTTTAGGAATCTGGTTGCCCAGTAGACTTTGTGTTCCAGTTCCACTGGCAGGTGACAGGATTTTCCATACACAAGCTGGTATGGAGAGGTCCCTATAGGAGTTTTGAATGCAGTTCTGTATGCCCATAAAGCATCATCCAGACTCCTTGCCCAATCCTTTCTATGGGTGCTTACCGTCCATTCCAGGATTCATTTTAGTTCTCTATTTGAGACTTTAGCCTGCCCATTTGTCTGTGGATGATATGGAGTTGCCACTTTATGGTTAATTCCATATCGGATCAGAGCAGAGTCAAGTTGTGTATTGCAGAAATGAGTTCCTCCATCACTGATTAATATTCTGTGGACACCAAATCTGATGAAGATATGCTTCTGGAGGAACTTCATCACTGTCTTAGTATCATTAGTGCGTGTGGTAATTGCCTCTACCCATTTAGATACATAATCTACTGCCACCAGAATGTAAGTGTTTGAGTATGATGGTGGGAAAGGCCCCATGAAGTCAATACCCCATACATCAAATAACTCAATCTCTAAGATCCCTTGCTGAGGCATGGCATAATCGTGAGGCAGATTACCAACTCTTTGGCAACTGTCACAGCTATGTACAAACTCTCGGGAGTCTCTATAGAGAGTAGGCCAGTAGAAATCACATTGGAAGACTCTTGTGGCTGTCTGCTCACTTCCGAAATGTCCTCCATATTGTGATCCATGGCAATGCCATAGGATCTTCTGTGCCTCTTCTCTGGCCACACACCTACGGATCATTCTTTCTGCACATCTCTTAAAGAGATATGGTTCATCCCACAAGTAGTACTTAGCATCAGTAACTAATTTTTTTGTTTGCTGCCAGCTGTACTCTTTGGGTATGAATCTTACCGCTTTATAGTTTGCAATGTCTGCGAACCACGGTACTTCCTGAATGGCAAAGAGTTGCTCATTCGGGAAGGTTTCAGAGATCTCAGTAGAGGGGTGGGATGCCCCTTCTACTGGTTCTATTCGGGACAGGTGATCTGCTACTTGGTTCTCTGTCCCTTTTCTGTCTCTTATTTCTATATCAAACTCTTACAGAAGCAACACCCATCTTATGAGCATGGGTTTTGAATCCTGTTTTGTGAGTAGATATTTAAGAGCAGCATGGTCAGTATAGACAATCACTTTTGATCCTACTAAATAGGATCTAAACTTGTCAATGGCATAAACCACTGCAAGCAGCTCTTTTTCTGTGGTTGTGTAATTCTTCTGTGCGTCATTCAGAACACAGATGGCATAGTAAATGACGTGCAGAAGCTTGTTATGCGGTTGTCCTAATACTGCACCAATAGCATGGTCACTGGCATCACACATTAATTTGAATGGTAATGTCCAGTCTGGTGCAGAAATGATAGGTGATGTGACTAACTTAGCCTTCAGAGTCTCAAAGGCCTGCAAACACTCTGTGTCAAAGACAAATGGTGTATCAGCAGCTAGAAGATTACTCAGAGGTTTTGCAATTTTTGAAAAATCCTTTATAAACCTCCTGTAAAATCTTGCATGTCCTAGAAATCTTCTGATTGCCTTAACATTGGCAGGTGGTGGTAATTTTTCAATTACCTCCACTTTAGCCTGATCCACTTCTATCCCCTTGTTTGAAATTTTGTGCCCAAAGACAATTCCTTCAGTCACCATGAAGTGACATTTCTTCCAATTTAAAACCAGGTTAGTCTCTTGGCACCTTTTTAGAACAAGTAATAGATGGTCAAGGCAGGAGCTGAATGAGTCTCTAAATACTGAAAAGTCATCCATGAAGACTTCCAAAAATTTCTCTACCATATTAGAGAAGATAGAGAGCATGCACCTCTGAAAGGTTGTAGGTGCATTGCACATACCAAAAGGCATCTTTCTGTAGGCAAATACTCCAGATGGACATGTGAATGCTATTTTCTCTTGGTCCTGTGGATCTACTGCAATTTGGTTATAACCTAAATAGCCATCCAAAAAGTAGTAGTAATCATAACCAGCTAGTCTCTCTAGCATTTGGTCTATGAATGGTAAAGGAAAATGATCCTTTCTGGTGGCTGTATTGAGCCTTCTATAGTCAATACACATGCGCCACCCTGTAATTGTTCTTGTAGGAACCAGTTCATTCTTTTCATTATGAACCACTGTCATGCCTCCCTTCTTGGGGATAACTTGGACAGGGCTCACCCAGGGGCTATCAAAAATGGGATAAATGATCCCAGCCTCTAGTAATTTAGTGACCTCTTTCTGCACCACCTCCTTCATGGCTGGATTCAGCCGCCGCTGTGGTTGAACCACTGGCTTGGCATCATCCTCCAATAGGATCTTGTGCATGCATCTGGCTAGGGTAATGCCCTTAAGATCACTTATGGACTACCCAAGAACTGTCTTGTGTGTCCTTAGCACCTGAATCAGTGCTTCCTCTTCCTGTGGATCTAAAGCAGAGCTTATGATCACTAAAAAAGTGTCATCTTCTCCCAAAAATGCATATTTCAGGGATGGTGGTAGTGGTTTGAGCTCGGGTTTAGGAGGTTTCTCCTCCTTATGAGGAGTTATTAGAGGTTCTTCTGTTTTCTATGATTCTTCCAGATTGAGCTGAACATCTTTAAATATGTCCTCTAGCTCTTTTTCGAGACTCTCAGTCATATTGACTTCTTCCACCAGGGAGTCAATAATATCAACCCTCATGCAGTCTTTTGATGTGTCTGGATGCTGCATAGCTCTGAGAACATTCAACTTAAACTCATCCTCATTGACTCTCAGTGTCACCTCCCCTTTTTGGACATCAATGAGGGTTCGCCTAGTTGCTAGAAAAGGTCTTCCTAGAATGAGAGTTGTACTCTTGTGCTCCTCCATTTCTAGCAGTACAAAGTCAGTGGGAAAGGCGAATGGCCCAACCTTGACAATCATGTCCTCAATCACGCCTGATGGTATTTTAATAGAGCCATCAGCAAGTTGGAGACATATCCGGGTTGGTTTGACTTCTTCAGTCAAACCAAGCTTTCTGATAGTGGATGCAGGTATCAGGTTGATACTTGCCCCTAGATCACATAGAGCTGTCTTAGTACAAGCACCCTCTAATGTGCATGGTATCATAAAGCTTCCGGAGTCTTTAAGCTTTTTTGGTAAGCTTTTCAAAATGACTGCACTGTATTCTTCAGTGAGGAGAACTTTTTCATTTATCCCCAATCCTTCTTATGACTTAAGATCTCTTTCATGAACTTAGCATAAGAGGGTATTTGCTCAAGTTCCTCTGTAAACGGGATCTTTATTTCAAGAGTCTTGAGATAGTCTGCAAAGTGGGCAAATTGTTTATCCTGTTTTGCTTGGCGGAGTTTCTGAGGATAAGGCATCTTGGCTTTGTATTCTTCAACCTTAGTTGCTGCAGGTTTATTTCCTACAGAGGTGGTTGGAGAAGCCTTTTTAGGGGGGTTACTATCAGCACTTGCAGGTATTTAATCCCTCATTGGCATTTGAACGCCATGATTAAGGGTTGGGCATTCAACGCTAGTTTTTCACCCTTTAAACGCCAGGAATGGGCATCCACTGGGCATTTAACACCAATTTTTCACCCTTTTCTAGCGTTTGAACGCCAGAATTATTCCCCCTCAGGGCTTTTACTGTCCTCAGGGGGATTTTGGGTAGTGGTTTGCTCATCCTTTGTTGGTTGTTCATCCCTTGACTTTATGTTCCCTTGAATTGAGATATTTAATGTCTTTCCACTCCTTAATTGAACAGCTTGGCATTCTTCTGTTATTTGTCTGGATAACTGCTGTTTTGTTTGATTCAATTGTTTCTCAAAACTTTGGTTAGCATCCTTGGTTTCTTGTAGCATTGCCTTAAATTCTACTAGCTGTTCTGTTAGATAACATAATTGCTGATTGAATTCAGCAACTTGTTCTGGAGGACTAAGTTCAGTGGATACTGCCTTAGCTTTTTCTTTCATGGAGGACTCACTACTTAAGTACAGATGCTAATTTCTAGCAACTGTATCTATAAGCTCTTGAGCTTCTTCAATTATTTTTCTCATGTGTATAGATCCACCAGCTGAGTGGTCTAGAGATATCTGGGCTTTTTCTGTAAGCCCATAGTAGAAGATGTCTAACTACACCCACTCTGAAAATATTTCAGAGGGGCATTTCCTTAGCATCTCTCTATACCTCTCCCAGACATCATAAAGAGATTCATGATCCTCTTGGTTAAAGCCTTGGATGTCCAGCCTTAGCTGTGTCATCCTTTTGGAGGGAAATATTGATTCAGGAATTTGTCTAATAACTGTTTCCATGTTCTTATGCTAGCTTTGGGTTGGTTATTTAACCACCTCTTAGCTTGGTCTTTTACAGCAAATAGAAATAGCAATAATCTGTAGACATCCTGATCCACTTCCTTATCACGTACTGTGTCAGCAATTTGTAAGAATTGTGCCAGAAACTTAATAGGCTCTTCCTGTGGAAGACCGGAATACTGGCAGTTTTTCTGCACCATGATAATGAGCTGAGGATTTAGCTCAAAAGTGTTAGCTCTTATGGGGGGTATACAGATACTACTCCTATATGAAGCAGTAGTGGGGTTAGCATATGAGCCCAGAGTCTTTCTGGACTGTTCATTTCCACTTAGGTCCATGATGGAGAAAGGGAGATGATGTGGATTGTAAAAAAAAATTATTTATTTATTTATTTATTTATTATCTTTTTTTTAAATACCGAAATAATAAAAAAATAAAATAAAAGGAAATTGAAAACTAAAATAATTAATTAATTAAAAAGATTTTGAAAAATTTTGTAGAATATTTTTGAAAAATAGAGAGAGAAAGTAGTTAGGAAATTTTGAAAAAGATATGATTTTAAAAATTTTGACCAAGTTAACCCAAGAGATTCGAAATTTTATGAGGAATTAAAGGAAAAGATTTTTTTATTTTTGAATTTAAAGCGGAGAGAGAAAAACAACAAAGTGACACCAAACTTGGAATTTTTAGATTAAAACAATGGGAACAAACAAGAATACTTTGAATATCAAGATGAACACCAAGAAGAAATTTTGAAAAATTTTTAAGAAAATAAGAACACAAAGGACACCAAACTTAAAAATTTTTATAATTGGAACACTAATAATTCGAAAATGTATAAGATAATAAGAAACAAAAGACACCCAACTTAGAATTTTTAGAAAAGCAAACACAATTTTTTTTCGAAAATTAAAAGGAAAAACACAAAGAGGACACCAAACTTAACACATGAAACTAAACTCAAACAAAAGACTCAAATTTAGTGACTCTAAACCAACAAAAATAAATTATTCCTAATCTAAGCAACAAGATGAACCGTCAGTTGTCCAAACTCGAATAATCTCCGGCAACGGCGCCAAAAACTTGGTGCACGGAATTGTGATTCACACTTTTCACAACTCCGATGCTACTAACCAGCAAGTGCACTAGGTCGTCCAAGTAATACCTTACGTGAGTAAGGATCGATCCCACGGAGATTGTCGGCTTGAAGCAATCTATGGTTATCTTGTAAACCTTAGTCAGGAGATTAATAATGAAAAGAGTTTTGTTTGTAAAAAGTAAAAGAACATGAAATAAATAATACTTGTTATGCAGTGATGGAGAATAGGTTGAGGTTTTGGAGATGCTCTGTCTTCTGAATCTCAGCTTTCCTACTGTTGTCTTCTTCATGCACGTAAGGCTCCTTCCATGGCAAGTTGTATGTTGGTAGATCACCGTTGTCAATGGCTACCATTCGTCCTCTTAGTGAAAATGGTCCAACTACGGGTTCCGTAGGGCTAATCATCTGTCGGTTCTCACTCGTGCTGGAATAGGATCCATTGATCCTTTTGCACACTGTTACTGCGCCCAACATTCGTGAGTTTGAAGCTCGTCACAATCACCCCTTCCAAGATCCTACTCGGAATACCACAGACAAGGTTTAGACTTTTCGGATCTCAAGAGTGTTGCTAATTAATTATAGCTTATACCACAAAGACTCTGGTTTCACGGATTTGAACACTCTGTTGTCAAGAAAGGCAATCAAACTCGTGAACCAGGAACCCAAGAGATACACCCTCAATCTAAGGTAGAACGGAAGTGGTTGTCAGGAATGCATTCATAAGTTGAGAATGGTGATGAGTGTCACGGATCATCACATTCATCATGTTGAAGTGTGAATGAATATCTTAGAATAGAAACAAGCGTGATTGAATAGAAAACAGAAATAATTGCATTAATCCATCGAGACACAGCAGAGCTCCTCACCCCAACCATGGGGTTTAGAGACTCATGCCGTAGAAGATACAAATTCATATGTAAACTGTCATGAGGTATAAAATGAATCTCTAAAGTAGTTTTTATACTAGACTAGTAACCTAGATTTACAAAGAATGAGTAACTAGATGCAGAGAGTGCAGAAATCCACTTCCGGGCCCACTTAGTGAGTGTTTGTGCTGAGCTTCCTAGCTTTCACGTGCTTGTGCTATTCCTGGAGTTAAACGCCAGCTTTGGTACCAGTTTGGGCATTTAACTCCAGCTCAGCTTTTATGCCAGTTCTGGCGTTTAACGCCAGAAAAGGGTAGAAAGTTGGCATTAAAACGCCACTTTGTGCTATCAAATCTCGAGCAAAGTATGGACCATTATACATTGCTGGAAAGCCCAAGATGTCTACTTTCTAACGCAATTGAGAGCGCGCCAATTAGGCTTCTGTAGCTCTAGAAAATTCATTTCGCGTGCAGAAGGGTCAGAATCCAACAGCATCTGTAGTCCTTTTTCAGCCTCTGAATCAGATTTTTGCTCAGGTCCCTCAATTTCAGCCAGAAGATACCTGAAATCACAGAAAAACACACAAACTCATAGTAAAGTCCAAAATTGTGATTTTTGCATGAAAACTAATATAAATATACTAAAAATAACTAAAGCACACTAAAAACTACATGAAAATAAAAAGCGTATAAAATATTCGCTTATCAATTATGAAATGAATAAAAGGTGACGAGAGGGTAACAAAAAGTAAATAGTTTTGGTGCCAATGTGAAAATGTTAAGTCGTAGACTTTATATGTGAATGGTTGTGCGGGAACGCTCGTATATGTGGAATGGTTTCCAAGAGAAAGGGTCACATGCTTCAGCTAGAGAATCAGTACCTGCAAGAGTTTGGAACCTTGCAGAGGTTATGCCGCTGGAATGCCTTATCTGACTTGCGAGTCAGATTGTTGGGTGTGGGTCGAAACCGACAAATGAGCTCATTACCTGCGAGAGGACTAGATATGCATCATCTTTGTTTGTGCATTTGCATTTGATTGTGTTTGCTTATCTTATTTCTCTGTGATTGTGCTGTTTGTCTTATTATAATTTGTTTGTGTGTTGATATGCTTCTTGTGCTATTAGTTTGTGTATTGAGGTGACTAAGAACTGGGG
Source organism: Arachis stenosperma (assembly GCF_014773155.1). Classification (NCBI taxonomy): domain Eukaryota; kingdom Viridiplantae; phylum Streptophyta; class Magnoliopsida; order Fabales; family Fabaceae; genus Arachis; species Arachis stenosperma. The sequence continues at coordinate 10,855,694 of NC_080383.1, forward strand.
TTGTGATTGAGATTTTGTTTCAAGTTCAGAAATCTAAAGAAGGTAATTAATTATATAAAGTAAAAGTAAAAAAATATTTCCAAAGGTTTAACAAAATGGTTTTATTGAGTAAGTTAATTATTTGCATCATATTCATTACTTTTACGGCATTCCCATTCCCTACTGAGGACGTTTGGTTTGTTCTTACCTCAAAATCATCTACCCTTTCAGTGACACAGGTTCGAAGACTCAGTATGAAGCTGTGGACGATTAGTAGATGTACTTATGATTCTTGTCACTTTATAGAGTTTCCTTGCTCTTGTTGCTTTAGTTTCTATTTTATCGAGAGGGATAAGTATTGTATTCGAGTTTTATATTAAATTTATTTGTATAGCACTTATTATTTATGTGATTATTATTATTTGAAGATCTTTGATATGTGATATTAATTATTAAAAACAAAATTTTCTGGAATTTTCTTAAAAACTGAAACGCAATATCGACGTAAAAGCTCAATATTAAATAGATAATAAAGGAAAACATGTTAGTAGCGCCTTACTTTTGGTACGATCATGACATACTGGAAGTTAGGTCGTTATATTATATATCCCAGAGCAAATAGATAAGTTGAGGATGAAGGATTCCCTCGCTTGTTATGAACAAACAAGTTGAGGATAAAGGATTCCCTCTCTTACTGCGATGAGAATAATTAATCTTATATTTGATGTGATTATATAGAGTTGTGGATTTGATTATGATCTTGATTATGCTTGATTATGATTATGATTGTGATATACCACTGAATTGACAAGGATGTGGGTTTGTCCTACTTGCGTGCTGATGTGGCACTGCATCCAAGGGAAGGTGGTAAGGCACTCTCCCTCGAAACGTTATCCCATGAGTATACCTCAAGGAGAAGGTGATAGGATACTTGATAAACCTCAATTTTGTGGTTTATCTGGTGCTTAATTTAGGGGACTTTATCAAATTATCTCACATTTATTCAATGAAATAGCATGGTTTTGTAATTATCCCTAAATTAGTGCTTAAGAGTGAAAACATACTTTTTAGGCCTTTAAATTGCTAATTTTAATTCACTTTAATTCCATTTGATACCTTGATATATTTGTTGAGTGATTTCGGATTCATAAGGCAAGTATCGGATGGAAGAGGTGAAGAGAAAAGCATGCAAAGTGGAGAATTTATGAAGAAATGAGCATTTGGAGAAATGAAGGCCACGCGCACGCGTCACCCACGCGTACGTGTGAGAAGGATATGCATTGCCACGCGCACGCGTCACCCACGTGTACGCGTGAGGAGGAAATTCGCCAGCAACGTGCACGCGTCGTCCACGCGCACGCGTGATGAGCGGCACGTGACTCACTTAAAGGCAAAACGCTGGGGGCGATTTCTGAGCCAACCAGGCCCAAATCCAACTCATTTCTGAAGCTATTAGAGGCTAAATTCAAAATGGGTCAGGGGGAGCAATTAGATTAGGTTAGGAGTCATGTAGGTTAGTTTTCTAGAGAGAAAAGCTCCCTCTTCTCTCTAGAATTAGGGTTCTTAGGTTAATTTTCCTCTTAGATCTAGGTTTAATTTCTTATTTTCATCTAGTTTTCTTTATAATTTCTTGTTTCTACATCTTTATTCTCTTAGTTTGTAGTGTTAATCTCCCCTTTATGCCTCTTTAGTTTTATGAACACCATTGTTGGATTTGGATTTCATTTAATGCATTTTAATGTTTGCTGTTCTTTTATTGTTGATTTGAGTTGTCATTATTATTTTCTTGTAATCGGTAGTTGGTAGATTTATTATCCTTGCAATTTTATGATGCTTTCTTTTTATACCTTCCAATTGTTTGACAAAATACTTGGTTGGATGTTAGAGTAGCTTTTTGAGCATTCTTGGCTTGGAAAGAAAAATTAGGCAATCTTGAGTCATGAATACCCAACTTATGTTGGTGATCTAGAGTTGTTAGTTAATATTGTTTCCATTGACGCTAATCTTTTGCTAATTCAATTACTAAGTTGATTAGGACTTTTGGATTGAGAGTAACTAGTCTTATTTGACTTTCTCTCATGTGAAGATAACATTGTACCTTCTTCTAATATTGGAGATGACTAAATAGGAGTAGCTCTTGTTAATTATTGTATAATAATTAATGGCTAGGATAGAAAGCCTAGGTTCTCAATCCTTGCCATGAATGTCTCTCTTTATTACTTGCTTTATTTAGTTGTTTGCTTTATTTTCTTGCCATTTATTTTCTTGCACTTTTATCAACCCACCCCTTGGATACCATAACCAATAATATGCATACCTCGCTGCAGTTCCTTGAGAAGACGACTCGGAACTAATACTCTCGGTTATTTTTATTCGGTTGGACTTGTGACAACCAAATTCTAAACTTTGATTGAGTATTACTTGTCAGTTTGGAACTATACTTGTAATGAAGTTATTTCCTCTTAACCAAGAAGAAATTCCTTACCGACGGTTTTTTCTCTTTCAGCACTCTCCCTCAGAATTATTCCTCCTGAGGATACGTTTGCGGTACGGATATGAGGAAGGTGGTAAGACACTCTCCCTCAAAATTTTCTCCCATGTCTCTCTCTAGTTGCAAGGTGAGATGACACTCTCTGTTGAGTGAGACGTACTCTCTATTGTTTTTAGCACGGTTTTGGGAAGGTGGTAAGGCATTCTCCCTCAAAATCTTACTCCTGAGTATACCTCCAGGAGAAGGTAGTAGGGCACTCTACTTCAGAATTTATTCCTCTCGGGGATGCACAATAGAGAGACTAGTCCGGAAGTTGCCAACCGAATTTATGTTGGGTCTGGTGGTATAACCGACACTTGAGCTCACGGTCAATAGGATAGGCATGCATCATACTGCATTTATTTGAAATTGTTTGGCTCTTCATAATTACTTGGTTTGCCTAATTGATATTCTATTAACTGCTATTACTTGTCGTAATTGTTGTCTTTGTGTAATTGTTTGGTTGTTTGTTTGATTACTTGTGATTGTGACTTGTTGGTTCGGATTAAGGTGGATCGAGGTGGCTTGTAAAAGATCTCCTTATGATGGTTTGAATGTGATTGATTATACTTTGGGCCGGAGGCCGTAATTGATTATATTTTGGGCCGGGGGCTGTGACTGATTATATTTTGGGTTGGAGGCCGTGATTGGATGAATTATTGGTAAATTCAGTTAGCTTGTTTCTTTGGCATATAGGGAAGTGTTAAGGAATATTATCGAGATTAAAATTCTTATAACTGAGATATAACTGGATTTTGGATGACTAATTGCTGTTGTTCGAAAAGATTCATAAGACCAGTTATAATTACTGGAATTGAAACCAATTCTCTTTTTATATATCCTCTTATGACAATTCTAAAACTCCTTTGGTAAGACTGTGTGATTAGGTTCTCACTTCCTACAGCCTTATATTTTTCAAGAAATGGACGAGAAGCCTATAAAGATTTTTCTGCACATTTGGTTGTACTTTAATGATTTTATTATCATAGATGTCTTTTCCCCTCGCTTTTGTTATCGATATTCATATTTTTTGTAAAGAGAGATAGGAATTGTAATGATATATGTATATATTATTGGCATGTTATGTGTATAAGTTTTCTTGTGAATATATATATTAGTATTGATGATTTGTATGTATGGGTGTTTGATTTAAAGAAAGAAAAAAATATTTTTCGTTTTTCAAAGAAAGTCAATGTGATTTTCAGTTAAAGACTCTTATTATGTAAAGATAACGTTAAAAATTATTGTAATATTCTCGCTATTAGAATAGCGCAGCTGAAAATGTAACATTCTAATAGTAAGGCGTTACAGTTACTAACAAAAAAAAATAATAATCCATGGTAAAATCAAGAGAGTCATCGACCCAATTATCATCAGAAAAATGAGTAGAGAAATAAAGATCATGGAACATATAGTGCCTTTAATGATAGTGAAGAATTCGAAGAATAACGGCATAATGAGTACTACAATAAAAATTGGCTAATAACATGAATATGATAGGACAAGTTGCAATTAGTGACCATGAGCTTGCAATAACAGCAAAGCATGTTAGAACAGTTGGAGGTAATATGTTCTTTTTGTTTGCGATTCCAGCATTAACCGAATCTAGAAGATGACTAGAACACTTATAAATTAACAAAACATTGCCCTTTTTGTTGGTAATCACAAAAAGGCTCATACTTGGATCGAATCATCCCTAGATGTGTTTCTTCAAATTAAAGACGAGAGAAAGCATCTTCAAAGTTAGGTAAGGAACAAAAAAACTTTGACTAGATCATAATTCATAACTATTAGTAAATGTCATGAAGAACTAAATAAGACGAATCCTATTGTGAAAATTCTCGTATGCTTTGGCATTAGTCACATACTAGTATTTTTACCTGTAATAATATTATAGGAATATAAAGTTTTTAAAACTATGGTTTACTTTGTTCTGATAATATAAATTATGCATGGCACAAAAAATTTATAAAATCAAACTATTTTTACAAAAAAAAAAAAGTCGTAGGTTGACAAAAGTCTTTAACTAAGAAGATTATAATTTCTGTAGATAAAAAATCAAATAATAAAATTTTTAGTTTTTATTTTTATATGAAAAAATCTAATCTTTTATTTAAATTATATTATTTTACTAATTTTGTTTTTTGTAGAACAAAAAAATAGAAAAAATAGAAAATAAGAGAAAGATAAAGATGAAGAATGAGAGTGAGAGTAAGAGTTTGTTAATTTTGGAAGAAAAAAATTATTTTAATTGTAATAAAAAAATATCGGATGACATATTTTGATTTGTCAAATTATTAATATAAAATATAAATTATATATAGAGTGAAAATGGTAGAGAGAAACAGAAAAATGGAGAGAGGTAGATGAGAGAATTTATGAAAAGAGTTTATTAACTTTGGAAAAAAAATATTTTTTCTCAATTTTAATAAGAGAGTGTCATGTGACACATTTGATTATTAAATTAAATAGTAATATATGATACATAATACAGGTATATTTCAATTTCAATTTTAATTTTAATGCAATTAAAGAATGTCATGTTGCACATTTTAATTGTCAAATTAGTAATTAGTCATTGATGTTGATAATTGATAATGATATCTAAAATAGATAGAATGGTTGAATGAATGAGAGAGATAGAGAAAGAAAGAAGGAGGAGGGGAGAACTCTTTAATTTTGGAGGAAAAGATTTGATTTCAATTGTAATGAGAGAGTGACATGTGGCACATTTTGGTTGTAAAATTAGTATGGAGGAGGGAAGAATTCTCCTTAATTTTGGAGGGAAATATTTAATTACAATTACAATGAGGAAGTGATATGTGGCATATTTTGGTTGTAAAATTAGTAAGTAGCAGAGGAGAATTCTTTAATTTTGGAGAGAAAAATTTAATTCTAATTACAATAAAAAAGTGACATGTAACATATTTTAGTTGTAAAATTAAAAATATATAATAGAAAATATATAATTGATATATAATAGATATGAGAACAAATTTCTAAGAGATTAATTGATCTCAAATAAATTTTATCTGGACAAAAAAAAAAATCACAAATATCTTGCCCGCTATTTTGCTTAAGGTGATTAATTTCCTTCAGTAGTTAGTATTGATGTGAGGATCAGAATTTGAGTAATATTTTGCCATATGATCTCAAATTTCTTTAGTAAACACAAGATCACCGGTCATACAAGGTTACAATTCGCATCTTGAGAAACCCTCTTGCATGAGTTTATGACTATAGTTGGAGCCATTAGAAATGACAAAAATTATTTGAAAATATTTGATTTCTCTATAAATATACTAACTATTTCAAGAAGGGTTGACCAAAAAAGAAAAAAGGTAATTCATCAAGAAGAGTTAATTGTGGGGAAGGACAAATATTTTACCGAAAAATACAGCTAAACTTTTTATACCATATTAGAAATCAATAGAAAAAATTAAAGAAAGTGTTTTATGTGTATTAAAGGTGTAAAATATGACATGAACTAATATTTTATTTATAGGTTAGAAATAAATAAAAAATTACAAAAATAATCAAATAATTAAATGTCTAATATAATATCTTTAATAAAAGTATCAATCAATATCAATCTAATTAATATATAAATGACCTAATTTATTCTAATACTTCTTAATATTATTACAATTATGCTAAGTTTATACAAAAAGTTAGTTATTAAATTAGTTATTAGTATAAAATATATATTAAAATATAAAATATATATTAAAAATAAACTAAACAATATATATTTATAAACATATAATAATTAATTTTATAATTAATTTTTAAAATATATATATATATAATATTTTTCATTTATTATATATTTCTATTATCTATTTTTCTTCCAATTAACTGCATTTAGATAAATTAGTATATTCATTACACCTACTTTGGTCAAAACCAATTAACCACAACACATATATCCACTCCTTTTTCTGACCTACGTACCCACCTTTAAACTAGGTCGTCCAGATATTATTGTTACTTGCATTAACTAACTACTCTCTCTTACTTAGTGGCGCTATTAGCCTGAAGCTAAGCTTATCCTTAAAAATCTTCAATTAATATTTTATTGTGTACCAAATGGGATCTTCGATCTATATAGTCAATATTATTATACAAACTACAAACACAACTACACAATACAGAATTTGTTTAAACTCAAATGAAAATGATCCAAGTCTAAAGGATCAGATTATATGTTCAGTAGTACGCTAGAACGGTCAATGAAATGAAAGTGATGATGATGAACTTTGGATACTTATCTGATAATAGGGCCACCCGCATATGAAATTACAAAGCAACCTTGTCGGTATTATTTAACTTGAATGTGAATATTTGGGTCTTTGCATTGAACAATCACCTATGCTCAGTTTGCCTAGGACACTAGGAATGTGCCGGCCTTTTGTGTATAAAAAAATATTGAAAAATTACAAGAGACCAACACTTAAATTAGCCAAATTTAAACAATTCTATATAACAATTAATTTTAAACTTTTTAAAATTTAAAATTTGAATAATTAGGAGCTAACTCTAATCTATTTTTACTTTTCACTCTTATCATCTCCGGTTAAAAAAAATTACAGAAACTATTTTTTTTCTCTCTACTCTTATAGCCGCACATAGAAATTCCTTCCCTTCTCTTCCACTCCCATAGCCATAGCATCCACACTCCCCTCTAGTTAGTGCAGCCGTCGCGATATCCAGCATCGCGCCGTTCAGCAACACCAAAAACGAATCCAGAAATTTGGTAGAAGAGGGATAAAAATTAAAATATTATATAATCAAATATAATATTATATATTCATTAATATATAATCATAATTAAATTTTTTTATTAAAAAATACTAATAAGTACTTGTTATATAAAAAATTTATCTTAGTTCTTATAATTTTTTTATTTTGATTCGATAAAATATAAAACTTATCTATTTTTTAATAGTCTATTTTGTTCAGTATTATTGTGACAGCAAGTTATATTTTCATGCTTCATATCATAAAAAAATATACTATAAAATAATATAAATAAGTTATTCTAATAACTTTGTTATATGCATTTAAAATATATTTATGAATAAAATATATAAAATATAATTATTTTAATGAATTTACTTAATATGTTATTAATTTAATATCATGAAAAAATAAATAAATTTAAAAATAATTTACTTTCATGTATGTATTATAATATATAAAAAAAATTTAGTTATTATAAATATTAAAGTGTTTTTATATGATAATAGGTGTGAAAATTAAGAGAAAAATTTTAAATGTTTAAAGATTTAGAAATTTATTTAATCAAAAAATAATTGGAAATAATATTTTTCTCAATGTAAGGATTGTTATTTCTTTTTTAGTTTAATAATTTAATTATTTATCTAAGATAATTACATACTCTATTTTTCAAATAAAATTATATAATAACTTTATATACTAAAAATTGTTAACTTTGTTCAAAAAAATTTGGGGGAGGGGGAAGGCCTATGATTGCCCTCGTTGGATCCGTCTTTGGGTAACACCTCGCTGCCGCCTCTTTTCCATCTCTCCACAGCATTGTCCCCTCCTCTTTGCTTCATATTCGCGCGCCCCCCATCGCCATTCCATACCGTTACAGCCTCTATTCACGCCGCATGCCTCGCCACATAAGTCAACATGCCACAACGATGCTGGTTCATCATCGCATAGCCGCTTCGCTGTCCAGGGATCACACTCCCCTCTTCGGTCATGAAACTAGTAGTCGCCGCTCCCACCGCCATTCACGAACACATGCTCGCCACGTTGCTGTCCGTCGACGTCCTCCTTACTTGCCACCCTGCTCCCCCGACGCATACCTAACAAGCGTTGCCTATTAGGGGGTGGAGATTTGATTTTGTGGCGGTTCTAATGAACCGCGTTGCAAAATCGCCGCTAGTTGGTAAATGGATTTTTAAAAAATGCGGCAGTTTTAAAACCGTCGCAAATTTGTGTGAGTCTTTTTAAAAAAGTGCAACGGTTTTGAACCGCCGCAATTTTATACATGAGCTTTTTAAAAGAAAGACATTTATAAACTCATACCAAAGTAGTAGTTCAAATGGGAACAAACACCAAATCATTTAACACTTTATAGTAGTTATAATAAATAACTTAACACTTTATATTTACCACAAAACCGCCTCTAATATAAAGGACAAGTGAAAAATACCGTTGAGAAAAAATTTTTCTATTGTAAACCTTTCTAAGGGTAAATATTGCTCAATATTAAAAAAAATAATATATAAATCAAATTAAAACTTAACAAGCAATGCACTACTTAATAATGTAAGAATAAAACATGGTTCAATTGATCAAAAAGTACAAAAAATTTAATTGATATATAAATGACCAATTAGATAAACTTTACCGCATATGTACTTTTTTTCGAACATCTATATCCATATCTACATGATAATAATTGGCTTCCCCTTTCCTCTAACTCCTTTGCAACTTAAAATTGTCTTGCTAACAAAAGGGATAAGTATCTACTTTACCTCACAAATACCATATGACATAGGATCTGAAGTATACTACATGTAGCTTTATGCAGAAAAATAAAGAGAAAATGTGACTAGAAAAATACAAGACTGAACAAAATAGGTCAAGATCTTACCGTACAAAAATGGATGTAAATAATCTGAAAGAGAAAAAAGAATCACAAATGTAAAATTAACTCACTATATATCGATATAGATATGCATTCCAAGAGCAAAGAAGACAGAAGAAATTTTATGTACCTATAGTGTAGCTTCGAATTTGCTTCCAAAATCTTAGGATAATGAGTTTCATATTATATATCGTATAGTTTAACAAAATCCTAAATGATAAATAATAACAATAAAATCTATAAGAGAGGTAAGTTACTACAGTGGCGGGATCCGTATGGATAAGAACAGAGAACGTTTTGAGAGGTGTGGTCTAAGTAGCAAGCTCCCAGTCCACAGTGGTGCTCATGGCAAATAGCATGCAACCATGAGGGCTCAAATCCATAATAAGTGCCTTATGAACATCACTGTATTCTATTGAATCATCAACATCCTTTTCTATTTAACGGTTCCTTCCATCCAGTTTAATAATAAGATATAATATACTTAGGAAAATATATAATATACTTAGAAAATTAGGAAATTATATAATATATTTGAAAATAAATGAAAAACATTGCAACCAGTTTAATAATAAGAAAATAAGGTAAGTGTCAATGCAATTACTTACCCTTCCATCCATATCCATTTTGGACAAGTCATCTTCATCATCATTATCCACTATTTCATGGTTATATTCTTGATACCCTGGGTAACATTCACAATAACTCTTAGAAATGAAATTGGGGTCTTTTTCTCGGGCATCTTTCTCCCTCAATTGTTGAAGTTTCTGATCATCTCGTCTAAACATTGAGCCCAAACATCGATCTTTCTCTTCTTGTGTATAATTAAAAAATATGAGTTAACTATTTATAAAAGCTCAGCAGAATGAATGACCAAATCTGACACTTTCTACCACACATTAAAAACAGAAATACTAATCAGTTAAGGAAGACAAGGAGGTACCTTCAAACCCTGTCTAGTTCAAGATTTATAGTTGAAAAACCTTGGCAGCAATGCCAAAAATTAATTTACCAACAGAACAAAAAAATGAACTTCAGACTATTATGAAACTGTACCACTTGACAGGTAATATAATCTAAAGTGTCGAACAAGTTAGATTTAACAGGTTTCAACATTAAACTATTGTATGTGGAACCTGTAGATAATAAATAAAACTTACAAAAATGCAAATTTCTGAGTTCATGCAATTAAAAATCCAGGAATTCATTTCATCTCAGTTTAAATTAAATTCCAATAGTTACTCACTTCATAAGTCTACTTTGACAAGTAAAAAATTAGTGCAAACTTTAGTGAAATGGTGTTTACAAATGCTTGAGTACTGAGAAATTGATTGGTAATAGAAGAAATTCATTTTTCTACAAATACATACACAAGGATCAAATACATTAATGACTAATTTTTATTAATTTTAGCACCAGGGAAACAATAAAATGTTGGAGCTCTAATCTTGTTAGGTAGTGTGCAATAAATAACCAACCAAGCAGCTTATACGGAGTAATTCTCAACCTTGAAATGGAAAAAATAATTAAATTTTAGCTTTACACAGTGAAGGACAATCTAGTACAAATGTATCACTTCGTTGAGGCATTTCATCAAACAACATAAGGGCATGAGCCACAATGGGGCTTCCTATGTCACAATTCACAAACGCAAGAAGACAGAAGAAAGAAAACAGAAATTATATACGAACTTAATGTTCCGATTCCATCAGACCTACCCAAACACACAATAGTGGTATCTTCAAATCCTTTAACTCTATACAGCAATAATTAACCTGAATTAATAGAAGATATAAACAAAATCTAATTCAAATTAACCTGAAAGCATAATCTGAACCAAGAAGATATAGAAAATTTTAATGAAAATAGGGAACAAATTTGGATGGAAGAACGAACAAGGAGATAGGAAGAAGAAAAAATAAGAAAGCTAACAAAGAAAGGCAGAACTAGTGATGGATGTTGACGGTGAAAGGCAGGCGGCGACATAGACTGGAGGCAACGACAGAAGCAGGATGCTCATGCATCTATAGAAGATTCGAACAACGCACACGTAGAACGAGATGGCGAGCAGATCTGGAGGAAGAGGCAAAACAGAGGAGCTCAACATAGACAGAAGCAGCATCGATAAAAGTTCGGGACGAAGGTCAGAGTAGATAACGACCAACAACGACGGCGAGAGAATTCGAGGAATGAGCAGATACAATGATAGTGAAAAATAGAATGAAATAGAAAGAGAGCAAGTCGAGACCGAAACCTTGATGAATTAAAAGAGTCAAGTTAGCGGCGGGTTGTAAAAATCACTGCAAAATCATTTTATACTGTTGCTCTTCTCAAAATCGCAGCCAAAATCGCTGATAAATTGGCAGATAGTGGCAACTATCAAAACAGACACTAATAATCTGCCGTTATCCTCCGCTTATGTTGCAGTGTACCAACATAATAACGAGGTCCCTATAGTATTATTTCAGTTCTTTGTTCTTTTTGTCTTTAATTTTTTAAATTTGAAGGAAGATATATATTTTGGTTGATTTGTGATTTTTTGATGTTTTTGTGGTTTTTTCCATAAAATTGGAGGGTTTTTTTTCCAAAATTGGATGTTTTATAGACATGATATTATATTTTTCTATTTTTTTAACTAGAATTGGATGTTTTTCATTTATTTATTGGAGATTTTTTTTTAAGTACGTAATCTTTTTCTATAAATAAGTTCCACTTTTTTGGATGTTATTTTTGTTTAGCGGATATTTTTTTTTAGGTTAGATGTTTCTTTTTAATGTTTTAGATTTTTTTATATTCTGAATGTTTCTATTTCTTAAGTATCAAATATTTCTATTTTTGTGTTTTGCATGTTTCTTGTTAAAGATTTTTGACGCTGGAACGTCGTTTGCCTCGCCAATCTTGCGAAGTTAACAACCCACTATGGTAAAAGTAGCTAAGAACCCACCTTGGTTGGCCAAGCCAAGGATGTATCCCTTTACTCTCAAAAGAGGCTAGAGGAGATAAGCACAAAGCTTATAATATAAAAAGTGTTTATTCATCAAGTTGCGCGATAAAAAGAATACATGGACTTATTTATAGTAGTAAGGGGAAGGGAGGCCTTTGAGTATTAGGGGATGTGGGACTAATTTATATGTATACTATACTAACATAACTAAGCTTTACTACTTCAACTAATATTTCTAATAACATAATAGATGCTCCTACATCATTCTCCCTAGGTTGGAAGAGGCTTGGTCTTATCTTCTATTGATTTTGCATCTTCTTCATAGTAAGGTGACAGATTAGTGATGTTAAAGGTGGCAGATACTCCATAGTCTCCTGGAAGCTCAATTTTGAAAGCATTATTGTTAATGCGCTCCAAGAATCTGAATGGTCCATCCACTTGAGGAGATAATTTCCCACGAGACTTAGAAAATCGTTCCTTCCTCAGATAAATCCATACCAAATCTCCTACATTGAAAATATTTGGTCTCCTATGCTTGTTGGCTTGGGCCTCACACCGAGCAGTCTGACGCAGTATCTTCTGTCGTACCTCCTCGTGGAGTTTCATGATTTGTTCAACACGCTCATCAGCATTTGCATTATACTCTCGAGGAGTTGGTAATGGCTGAAGGTCTAAAGGATTTAGGGGTCACTTGCCATATACCACCTCAAATGGACACCTCCTTGTTGTCTGACTAATGGAATTGTTGTAGGAGAACTCGGCTTGCGGCAACACAAGATGTCACTGGCGAGGGTGTTTGTCCACAAAACTTCGTAGCAAATTTTACAGGCTTTTGTTGACCACTTCTGTTTGACCATCTATTTGCAGATGACTAATAGAGCTAAACTGTAGGTGAGTTTCCATTTTTCTCCATAAAGTCCTCTAGAAGTGACTCATGAACTTTACGTCTCGATTTAAAGTGATTGTTTGAGGAATACTATGCAAGCGCACAACATTTTTAAAGTACAAATCTGATATGTAGGAAGCATCATCTGTCTTATGACAATGTACAAAATGAGACATCTTCGAGAATCTGTCAACAACCACCATAACAGAATCCTTTTGCCTCTGTACCCTAGTGATAAGCCCCAATTTGACGGTTTATCTTGTATTGAATTTAGAGTATTTTGATGACCTTTACCCACATTTATTCAATGAAATAGCATGGTTTTATAACTTCTCCTTTAATTGTGCTTAAGAGTGAAAACATGCTTTTTAGGTCTTAAAATAGTTAAATTTAATTCACCTTGATTCCATTAGATGCCTTGATATGTTTGTTAAGTGATTTAAGGTTTAGAAGGCAAAGATTGGATCAAGGGAATGAAGAAAGAAAGCATGAAAAGTTGGAGAACTCATGAAGAAATGAAAGAACCGGAAAGTTGTCAAGCCGACCTCTTCGCACTTAAATGACCATAACTTGAGCTACAGAGGTCCAAATGATGCGGTTCTAGTTGGGTTGGAAAGCTAACATCCGGGGCTTCGAAACGATATAAGATTTGCCATAGTTGCTACACGTATGGTGGCGCGCACGCGCATAGTACGCGCACACGCCGTTGCTGCCACCTGGTTCACTTAAAGCAAAACGTGGCCAGCGAATTCTAAAGCCTTGTGGGCCCAATCCAACTCATTTCTGATGCTATTTAACCCAAGAAATGAAGAGGGAAACACATGTTAGTTACCATTAGTCATAGTTTAGTTTTAGAAGTAGTTAGAACTAGTTTCTAGAGAGAGAAGCTCTCACTTCTCTCTAGAATTAGGATTAGGATTAGGTTTAGTTCTTAGATCTAGATTTAGATTCATCTTCTTCTACTTCTATCTTCTCAATTCCTTATAGTTACATTCCTTCTTCTCCTATTCTTTTGGTGTAATCTCTTTTATGTTGTTCTTATATTTTGTTGTAGATCTAGTATTGTTCCTTCTACTTTCTTTCAATTCAATTCAAGGTAAATCATAATAATTGTGTTTCTTTTGATTGTTGTTGTTAATTTCTTTCAATAATTGTTGTTAGATTCTCTTCTTGTTGTCAATTTGCTTTGATTTTCTTTTGTGCCTTCCAAGTGTTTGATGAAATGCTTGGTTGGATTTTAGTGTAGGTTTTGTTCCTCTTGGCCTAGGTAGAGTAATTAGTGACTCTTGAGTTATCTAATTCTTTTGTTGGTTGATAATTAGAAGTTGCTAATTGATTTGAATGCCTCTAAAGCTAGTCTTTCCTTTGGGAGTTGATTAGAACTTGAGGAATTAAATTGATTCATCCACTTGACTTTCCTCCATAGTTAGAGGTTAACTAAGTGGGAGCAATACACAATTCTCATCACAATTGAGAAGGATAACTAGGATAGGACTTCTAGTTCTCATATCTTGCCAAGAGCTTTGTTAGTTGTTAGTTTATTTCCTTTGCCATTTATAATTCTTGTCTATAATCTCAAAAACCCCAAAATAACTCACAACCAATAACAAGACACTTTATTGTAAATCCTAGGGAGAACGACCCGAGGTTTAAATACTTCGGTTTATAGATTTTAGGGGTTTGTACTCGTGACAAACAAATTTTTGTATGAGAGGATTATTGTTGGTTTAGAGACTATACTTCGACGAGATTTCATTTGTAAAATTCTAAACCGTCAAAAATCCAATCATCACCTAGGTAATCCCAAGACGAAGTCCATGCTAACATCTTCCTATAGGGCCTTCGGAACAGGCAACGGCTTGTACAAACCAGTGTTTTGATTCCCACTTTTAGCAATGTGATACATATGACATCTCTGAATGTGTCGAATGACATCCCACTCATGTTTTGGCCAATAGAATTTCTCTTTTTTGAGAGCCAACATTTTTTTCCTTCCAAAGTGTCTTGCTAATCCTCCATTATAGGTCTCCCAAATGATTGATTGGCGTAATGAACAACGGGGAATGCACAACTGATTGCCTTTGAAAAGATAACCTTCTTAAATGAAGAATTGTCGATAGGGTTGTTGCAAGCAGCACGTCCAGATTTCTCTGAAATCTTGATCATCCTCATATAACTCCTTTACAACCTCAAAGCCAACAACATTAATTTGTAGAGTGGAAAGGAGAGTGTGTCGTCGGCTTAAGGCATCGGCAACCTTATTTTGAGTTCCAAATTTATGCATAAGGAGAAATGGGAAAGATGTAGAAACTCACTCCAAGTTGCATGGCGTTGATTCAACTTTTGTTAGGAGTTAATATGTTTAAGAGTCTCGTGATCAGTATACAAGATGAACTCCTTAGGTAACAGGTAATAGCTCCAGTGGCTTAATGCTCGCACGATTGTATAAAACTCCTTGTCATAAGTGGAATACTTCATTTTAGCATCATTAAGCTTTTCACTGAAGAAAGTAATTGGTCGGCCTTCTTGAGAAATTACAGCACCAATACCAACATTTGAAGCATCACAATCGACCTCAAACATGGAATCAAAGTTTGGAAGTGCAAGTACAGGAGCCGTAGAAATCCTTTTCTTCAATGCCTCAAAACTCTGTTGCGCCTTGGCACTCCATGCAAAGGCATCATGCTTAAGATATTCAGTAAGTGGAGCAGCAATGGAGCTGAAATTCTTGATGAAATGCTGATAGAACGAGGCTAATCCATGGAAGATCTTTATATCATGCAACATCTTTGGAGTAGGCCAATTAACAATAACATCAATTTCGCTATGATCCACCTCAATGCCTTGACTTGTCACAACATATCCCAGAAATATGACTCTATTCGTCAAGAAATCACACTTCTTGAGATTAGCATATAGTTTTTGCTCTCGAAGTACCGCAAATACTTGATGTAGATGGACTAGATGTTCATCATGATCCTTACTATATATTAAGATGTCATCAAAGTAAACAACAACAAACTTCCCAATGAAGGATCAAAATACCTGATTCATCAAGCGCATAAAGGTGCTTGGTGCATTAGAGAGGCCAAATGGCATGACCGTCCATTCGTACAACCTATCTCGTGTCTTGAAAGTTGTCTTCCATTCATCACCAGGCCTCGTAAGAATTTGATGACAGCCACTCCTTAAGTCGATCTTAGAGATGATAATAGCACCATGTAATTGATCTAGTATATCATCAAGTCGGGGAATAGAGAACCTGTACTTGATGGTGATCTTATTCAAAGCACGACTATCAATGCACATATGCCACGAACCATCTTTCTTTGGAACTAGCAGAGCAGGAACGGCATAAGGACTAGCACTTTCTCTGACTAGGCCTTTGTCTAGGAGATGTTTTACTTGGCGTTGCAACTCAACATTCTCCTTAAGACTCATATGATATGCTGGCTTGTTTGGGATCACCGAACCAAGGACAAAATCAATGGCATGTTGAATATCTCGCACTGGTGGTAACCCGTTAGGGATCTCTTCAGTGACCGCATCAAAAAATTCTTCAATCAAAGGCTTGACATCCTCATGCATGGACAAGGTTTCCTTGTTTTCCACAATAATCAATAAAAAACACATGAAGTTAAACTTTTGATGAGTTTTGTTAAGGTCTGACCTTGTGATTAAGGACGGCTCAACTTACTTCTCGTACTCATCATGTCTTAATGGAGTTAACACATTCTTCACTCCATCCTTGAAGAAGGAATATGTATTCTTGAATCCTTCATGGATAGCACAATTATCATATTGCCAAGGGAGTCCTAGCAACAAGTGATAATGCATCAATTGGGATTACATCACACCATACTTTATCTTTATATTTACTCCCAATTGAGAATTAAACTCAATATCTCCTTGTCACTTTGACTTCATTCCCTTTTCTCAGCCACTACAACTTATAAGGGTGAGGATGTTCCTCAGTCAGAATCTTCAGTTTCTCCACCATATAGGTCGCAAAAACATTCTCACAACTTCAGGAGTCAATGATGACCTTGCACACCTTCCTTGAGTTGCGCACTTTGTGTGAAAAATGTTATGGCGGAGCCAACCTTCGTCTTCAGTTAGCATGGTAGTGTTCAAAATACTGCGAACCACCAAAGCTTCACCACAATTTGTTGGAACCTCCTCTTCAACATCATACTTAATATCATTCTCCTTCTCGAACTCTTTACTCAGCTCTTCGTGGTTTTCTTCTTCAATTAGAGTGATAACTCTTCGATTTGGGCTATCAGTAGCAATATGCTCAAATCCTTGACACTTGAAACACCTTCTTTTGGATTCACTAGAGCGAGAAAAGTTATGCTCTTTATTGGTTGGTGAAATTTTTAAAGGACTTAGCTAAGAGTATTGTTGGGGAGTCCACTTTCGCTTTGGAAAATTAACCACCCCCTCTCTTTTGAGAAGCGATTGTTCTTCTTCTATGTTATTTGCTCTTCAACCTTCAATGCTAGTCTTGTAACATTATCCAACGTCCAGAATGGTTGTAGTTGAATAATATTTGCAATGTTTTCATTAAGCCCTCCATGGTAGCGAGCAACAGTTTGTTCTTTAGACTCTTAAATGTCACACTTCATTAAGAAGCTCTTCAAACTCCATAGTGTATTTCTCCACAGTTAATAATTTTGTTTCAAATTGTGAAATTTAATGAAGACTTCTTGCCTGTAGTGCTCTGGAAGGAACTTTCTCCTTAGTTCACGGTGCATTTTATCCCATGTCTTGATTTTGCTCCGTCCTTCTCTTTCTCGCTGACATTTGAGTTCTCCACCATACTGACACGTGCTTCTTTAACTTGATTGCTACAAGCTTCACACGCTTGTCATCCGAATGTCTTTTAGCTCAAACACACTTTTCATTGTGTAAAGCCAATCGATGAAACCATTTAGTTGGAGTCTTCTTTCAAACTCAGGAATATCAATTTTGAGTCCTAAGTTTTTAGCTTTTATGTTGTTGTGTCGTACTCTTCGTGTGGATAAATCTTCAGACGAAGAGGAATAATAAAATGGATTTTCATTATCTTCTTCGCTAGAAGAACTGTCATCACTCTGGTTGCCATGATTATTTTGAGCAGTTTCATATTTTGCAAGTTGCTCTTGCAACCCCTTAACTTGATGGTGTAACTCTTCCATTTCAATCTCTTGAGTAGTTCTACGCTTTGGAGCCATCTTTCAATGAGGTTGATGATTAGGTGCTGATGTTATGATGATGATTATGCACAATGATGATGAGAATGCCCCAATGATGGGAATGCACTAAGATAATCACCAACAGAAAAGCCACCAAAAAAAGAGAAAAGAATGATATAACTCGGAACTTTACAACAAACAATATGCACTGATGACTGACTTGTACCAACAGCAAGAGTACCGCACTAAAGACCCGTACCCATGAACGAAATAAAATTTTACTAGAGCAAGTCGAGGACCGACCTTGCTCTGATACCAAACTGACGCTGGGACATCATTTGGCTCACCAATCTTGGCGAGGTTAACAACTCCACTATGGTGAAAATAGCCAAAATCCCACATTGATTGACCAAGCAAAGGATGTACCCCTTTACTTTGAAAAGGGCCTAGAGGAGATAAGCACAAAGCTTATAATATAAAAAGTGTTTATTCCTCAAGTTGCGTGATAAAATTAAAAGAATACATGGACTTATTTATAGTAGTAAGGGGGAGGCTTTTGAGTATTAGGTGATATGGGACTAATTCATATGCATACTTGAAGAGAGGAACTTTTGCGTGGTCTAGAATTCAAAATAAATTCCCTGTTGTAAGTATAGCTCCTAAACCAACAAAAGTCCTTTCTTACAAACATTTTGGTTGTCACAAGTAATAAACCTCTTTAAAATTGATAACCGAGTATTTAAACCTCGGGTCGTCTTCTCAAGGAATTGCAGGGAGGTATGTTCTTATTATTGGTTATGAGACTTGTAGATTGGGGGTTTTGAAAGTAAGGAATAAGTATGTTAAATGATAAGAAAATTAAAATAGTAGTAATAAAATAAACTTTTGGCAAGGTATTAGAACTGGAAGTCCTATTGACGATTGGATTTTTGATGGTATAGAATTTCACAAATGAATTCTCGTTGCAAGTATAGTTTCTAAACCAATCAATAATCCTTTCATACAAAAAGTTGTTTGTCACTAGTACAAACCCCTAAAATTTATAAACCGAAGTATTCAAACCTCGGGTCGTTCTCCCTAGGAATTACAATAAAGTGTCTTGTTATTGGTTATGAGTTATTTTGGGGTTTTGGATAAGAAGCATGAAAAGTAAATGACAATGAAAATAAACTAACAACTATAAAAGGCTCTTGGCAAGGTATGAGAACTAGAAGTCCTATCCTAGTTATCCTCCTCAATTGTGATGAGAATTGTTCATTGCTACCACTTAGTTAACCCTTACTAAATAAAGGAAAGTCAAGTGGATGAATTGACTTGAGCCACAAGTCCTAGCCAACTCCCAAGGAAAGACTAGCTTTAGTGCACTCCAAACCAATTAGCAATCTCTCCAATTATCAATAAACAAAGGAATTAGATAACTCAAGTGTCACTAATTACTCTACCTAGGCCAAGAGGAACAAAATCTATAGTATATCTAGAAGAGGCATTTCAACAAACACATAGAGTGTAATAGAAGTAAACATTATTAAATGCAAGAATTAAAGGAATCTACAACTACAAAAATAAGAGATCAACAATAGAAAAGCAAAGAAGACACATTTATTATGAATTACCTCTTATTGAATTGGAAGAATGTAGAAGGAACAATACTAGATCTACAACAAAATGTAAGAACAACATAAAGGAAATTACAACAAAAGAGTAGAAGAAGAATGAATCTAACAACAAAGAATTGAAAGGTAGAAGTAGAAGAAAACAAAGATTAAAACCTAGATCTAAGAACTAATCCTAATCCTAATCCTAATTCTAGAGAGAAGTGAGAGCTTCTCTCTCTAGAAACTAACTTCTAGAACTAAACTAATCCTAATGAGTGTGTGTGAACTAATGAGTTGGCATCCCCTTTTCTCTTCAATCCTTGGCTTTAAATAGCATCTTTGGCGCCAAAGTTGGTTGGGATTGGGCCCCACAACCCTTCAGAATTCGTTGGCCACATTTTTATTAAAAAATCATAAACCAACACCGACGCGTACGCGCACAGCACGCGTACGCGTCCATGGAGTGATTCGCAGGTGCGCGCAAGCGCCAGGTGCGCGCGCGCGTCCATGGGCGATTTCAACTTCTTTGACTTTTCATGATTTCTCCACTTTGCATGCTTTCCTTTCCACTCCTTTGATCCATTCCTAGCCTTTTCAATCTGAAATCACTAGCAAACATATCAAGGCATCTAGTGGAATCAAAGCGAGATTAAAATCATCAAATTAAAGGCCTAAAAAGCATGTTTTCACATCTAAGCACAAATAAGGAGACAATCACAAAACCATGCTATTTCATTGAATAAATGTGGGTAAAAGGTGATAAAATCTCTTAAAATCAATACAAGATAAATCGTCAAAACGGGGTTTGTCAACCTCCCCACACTTAAACCAAGCATGTCCTCATGCTTAAACCAAGAATGAAGTAAAGGGTATGGCATTTATTCAATGGAAACTAACTAAATGCAATCTACCTATATGCAACTATCTAGATGAATGCAATTGCTTGGTCAAAATAAATTAATTCCCAAGAAGCATATATAAGCACAAGGGCAAAAGGTATTAACAACCATGCCAAACCACAATTGAATTGAGCTATTAAATATTTTTACAAACTTGCATGAAAGGAGATGATCATTGGTGGAGACATGTAATTGAACATCAAACCCTCACCGGATGTATTTGCACTCTATTCGCTCAAGTGTTTAGGGTTGATTCACTCAATTCTCTCCTAATCATGCTTTCTAAGATTTGTTTTTCATCTCACAATCAACAAATATTTCATGCATACATACATATATCATGAGGTCTTTTCATAGGTTGTAATGGGGCTAGGGTCAAGGTAGGATGCACATTTGGTTAAGTGGACTTGATATTTGAATCTTTGATTAACCTAGACTTCCCACCTAACCTATGACAACCTATGCAATTTAAGTTCTAGCCTAACTACCCATTTTTCACTCTTTCACATACTCATGTATTCCTTTTTAATTTCACAACACCTATGCATTGATTTTATTGGACTATACTTTGATTTGGGGCATTTTGTCCCCTTTTTATTCCTTTCTTTTTTTTTTCTTCTTTTTCTTTCTTTTTCTATATATTTTTTTTTCTTTTTCATATTATTTTTTTTCTTTTTTCTTTTGTTTTTTTCTCATTTTTTTTATATACAAGAGCATCAATGCATAAGGTCTATACATTTGATCAATACATGAGCATGTACCCAATTCCCAATATTCTCAATAAAAATACAAAACTACCCTTTTATTCACCCAATGTCCCAAGGTTCCCACACTTGAATGGTGCTCACACACACTAGCCTAAGCTAATCAAAGATCCAAATAAGGACATTTATTGTTTTTCGCTTTAAGGCTTGTAATGTGCTAAATTAAAGAACCAGTGGGTTAAGCGTAGGCTCAAAATCGGCTAACAAAGGAGAGTAAAAGGTAAGGCTATTTGGGTAAGTGAGTTAAATAAAATGATGGCCTCAATCATATAAATGCATGAATACACACGATAATGGACATAAAGAATCAAACAAATCAAAGATTACAATCATAGAAAGAGAATAATGCACACAAGAAGGAAAATAAGTGGTTATAAGATATATGTAACCACGCCATTAGGCTTAAATCTCACAAGCTTGTGTTCTTAGCTCAAAACATAATCCACAACATATATAATTCAAGCAAGTTCTATGAAAAGTTTTTACTCAAATCAATTAAGGTGCCCTATAGATAGAAATCTTGAAAAATTCATTATTTTGACTAAGCTTATTGTGTATACATATGCAAAAATTAAGAGAATGCAAGTAAAAATCCAAAAATCCTAGAATGAAATGCAAAAGTGTTGGAATTAGAAACTTGTCACCCAAAATCGCCGAACGGTCGGACGACCTCCCCACACTTAAAAGTTTGCACCGTCCTCGGTGCACTCAAAGATGAGCAAGGGGGTACGGCGACTCTTCGGATTGCTGCGTGTTCTTTGACTTGCTTCTGTTATTGCTTGTGGTGCATTCATCATGAAAAACAAAAATATAACACCATAAGGTAGGGTAATACAAAAGCAAGGAAGCATAATTGTTGGAATGAGGTAAATCACTTAGAATTGAGTGAGTGAATTAGTGTGACATTAATGACAAATAAGTGTGTGAATTCTAAATTACGCGGTTTAGAACACACATTAGCATAAAAGTTATGTCACAAAAGAAGCATGCACTTTACTCATTCTACTATGCTTGATGTAACACCCTAACTACCAAAGCTCACGCTTCCGGCTGCGCAACTCTGATAGCTCGGACATTACGATGACACTTATGCTATTTGATACTAAAATATGAGCCTGTTTAAAACTTTAAACCGCAATACCGCTCCCAAAACTACTTTTGCTATACAACGAATATCCATACATACCATACAACTTACAGAAACTCATAAAGAGCACATCCATATATATATACATACATATATATAAATGATATTACAAACAGTAACCAATACAATTCCTATCCCTCTTACAGAATATATCAAGATAAAGGCGAGGGTACAATAACTAATAATCCAAAACAATACAGAACATCACAACAATAACTAAATAAATTCTTCGTAACTTCTGCGCCCATATCCTGAAAGGGGAAAAATGTAAGGGGTGAGAACATCATCCTCGAAAGGGTTCTCAGTAGAGGGTTTTTGGGAATTACTGTAATAGGATACATGAAGATAAACCGTACCAGTGATTAATAACCATCTTATGCCTCTTTTCAAAAACAACAGTTACAATGAAAGTAAGGACAAAAATCTTTTCTGAAAGAGGAACTGTTCAATTCTCAAAACATCAAAGCATTTCAAAAAGGTTTATCTATACTGAACCAAAATAATCTTTCATATCTTATTCCAAATCAGAACCACAAAACCGAAATCAACCATCGGTCCATCTCATTCAACCACGGCCCTAGGCCCAAACAATCCAACCACAACCAATCCACCACAATCCAACAGAGTTCCAGATGCAAACACAAGTAGGAAGATGCAGACACAAACAAACAGTTATTGCAAGTAGAACAATTAGCAGTTAATCATGTAGGCAAACCAAGTACAATATGCATACCCAAACAATGTCACATAGATGCATATGATGCATGCCCGTCCCTAGTGGCTGATGATATCATCTGTCGGTTATATAGCCAACCCGACACGTCCTGGTAGCTAACCATGGACAGAAACACCCCTTGCGGAGCAAGTAGGTTTGAGCTACAACCTCCTTGCTACTACCCGCTCAGCCCAGAGCCAGTGGAACAACCACTACTGCGGCTACTACCCAGGCGGGTGTTTAACAGCTCAACCTGGAGCCAGTGGAACAACCACTACTGCGGCTACTACCCAGGCGTCACAATCTCTGACCTGGAGCAAGTGGGACGAACCACAACCCTTGCTACTACCCAGGTATCTCAAGCATATATTCATTCAGTTCTAACCATGGATCAACATCCATCTCAGCCATCCGGCTTAAATTCATAATTCATAGTCAGCCATACGGCCCACAACTCATTCGGCAATCAGCCATAAAACAATACCATACACAACTATTCCGGCTCACGGTTCAATCCAGAACCAGCCAATATTCATAATCATACACAGCCTTTTCGGCCCATAACAAAACAGCACTTCCATATTCAACATCATCAAATTCATAAAACCGGCATTTAAGCCATAAATCACTTTTCTCAAGCCATTTCACTTTGAAATCAAATTTCAACTCTTTTCAGCCTTGGCTTTAAAGGATCTCATTTCTCAAATCATCTCAGGCTCATAAGCCAAATTTTACTCAAAGTGAATTCCCTTTTTAAAACAAAGCCACTCTCGGCGTTCTCTTTCCAAAACTTCCAAAACCATGGCAAGTTAAGGACTTATTTCAAAGCATTCAAAATCACCCATCCAACAATGGGATTTTTATAACAAAAGTTTCTCGGCAGAGTCCCAAGTCTTTAGGGAAGGTCAACTTATATAAACTCCTTAAAATTCATTGAAACTCTCAAAATCATAAATCCTCGGTTCAAGTAAATAAAACTGAATTTATTATAAAACCGATCATACAAAATCACAAGTTCCAACCCGGTCCAAAAATCAACTCATTTGAAACGGAACCGGTTCATTCAAATCAAACCACTTTCAGGTTTCTTTTTGGAATCCATTTTTCCAACTCTTCCAAAATGCCTCAAACTTAATTACTCAATTAAAAGTCTAGATTCCTTTAAAATCACTAAAAACTCCTTTTATATTGAAATCAATATTAGAGCATCATTCTTTCCTTCAGTGATTCAAACGGTAAAAATAGTTCAGCTCTAAATAAGTCGAACTCAACGTATAAGGTTCATCAAATAAATTAAGCTTGAAAACATAAATATCCTCTTAATAAATCAAATAATACAATTTCTCAAATCCAACTCTTTTTAAATAACCTTTCAAACAAGACTAAGATTTTATAGAAATTTCGGCAGAACCTCCCCTAAAACTTGGACTTTTGCCACCCGGTTCGGGTCCCAACTAAACCATTTCTCATTCCTTTTCAACAGCTCAAAACCAGAAATCAATTTAAAGCAAGCTAAATCCAACAATCGCCTCAGTGGCGTATCTCAAGGAAATCATTTCAAAATCAACTCAATATCAATCAATATAACTCATTTCCAAAGCTTTAAAGAAATGGTTCATTAACAAATCATTTGTCCAAAACCAAATCAATTAAAATAAACCAAGTTGAATTCAAAAGTGCATTCGACTTTCCACATCATTAAAATAATTGGCTCAAATCAAATCAATCCTCAACGGATTAAACTCAGATTCAGAACTTTAAAGAATCAACTTCAAACATTACCTTTCACAAGCCGCACAACAAATTCAGCCAAACCAACATCCATAATCATTCGAGTCAATCAAATAATACATAAGGCAGATACAATCACTAAATACACAATATCTCACATCAGTATCCATATGTAATAATTCCAATAGTAAACTATAGTTTTTGGAAAGCGCCCCTACCTCAAAACACAAAACCATAGCCCAAACGCGTCACAGAATCCTTTCCGCCTCGACTCGAAATCACCGGCAACCAAAACCTCAGCTCCAAGCCACTTTCGCAACAGTCTCAACAACTCTAATCGCAACATACAACAACCAAAACTCAATCGTATAGCAATTAACGCCGCCAAACGTCAGTGTATGATAATAAAGCAGCGATTAAAGGACTCTTCTAAACAAAACGCTTACCGAACCGAAGAAAGAGCGGCTGATCCGAAATAGCGGCGGTCTCTGAACCGGTTCAGCGGCAGCCACCTCAAGCGGCAGCGGCGACAAATTCCGATCACGACAACTGAAACCAACACGCAGTGACTATAGTATTCTCAGAATTCAAAAAGGACAGAAACTCCAATTAAATCCTTACCGGCAAACTTTTCCGGCGACTAAGCTACATTATCCGGTGGCAGAGACGGCAGAGCAGCTCAAAACAGCCAGCAGCAGTGATGCGCTAACCAGCACCAACATCCACCGCCATCACCACCCACCTCTCCGATCAGATCCAACAGCCGCAAGTCAGCTGCAGCAACGATGAACGACAGCAAAAAGGGTTAGCCTCAACCTGCGATGATGGTTCTCTGGTGCGACACCAGCCACAGCAGGAACAGCGGCGGTGCAACCCCAACGGCGACGAGTTTCCCGGCGACAAAACAAGCAGGACTGGCGACGGAAAGGAGGCCCGACGACGGCGATCCAGGCGGCGATGGTCTCCCCTGTCGCGCTCTCCCTCTCTGCTGTGCAAACTCCCATCTCCCTCTCTCTTCGTGCTCGCCGGCAGAGGCAAGATGGCGGCGATGGCATAGCTCAGCTACCGCATGGTGACGGCGCGGACAGATCCTTCTTCTCCCTTCGGCTAGCAACGGCGGCGATGGCGTGAAGGACGGCACAGGGAGGATGCGACGGGCGGCTGTGGAACGCAGCTTGTGGTGAGGATGACTAGCGGTGCGGTGAGCCCCCTTCCCCCTCCACGCCGGCAAACCCTCCTTCCTTCTCCCTAAATTTCATTTTTCTGCCTCTGCTCCTTCCCTTTTCTTGGAAAGAGAGGAAGAAAACCGTGTGTGTTATGGCTGCTGGGGCATGGGGGAGCAACGGGTTACCGGGTAGGGTTTTAGGGTTTCATTTCTTTTTCAAAATAATTAGGGTTAGGGGCATATTGGTAATTTCACATAAAATTGGGAATAATATAGTAATTGAAACCCAAATTAAATCCAACACTATTTGTACATAGAAAATACTATTTGTTCATCAATTTCACAAATTATTTTCAATAAAATGCCCAAATCCAAAATTAGAAATAATATATTTAATTTCTTCATTTTTCAAAATAGCAGTAATAATATTTAAAATATTACTTATCTAATCCAAATCTTATAAAATCCTTATTATTTCACAACTACCAACCATATGATTTAAATATAGAAAATAATCCAATAATTATAAAATTGGATAATAATCATGACTCGTCTCAAATCCAATAAATTAAAAATTGCCTTAATTATCTCTAATGAAATAATTTCTGAAATTAAGGCTATAAATAGCTATATGATTTCAGACTTACTCATAAAAAGACTTTTCAAAGGTTTTGGGTCTTACATTCTACCCACCTTATAAAAATTTTCGCCCTCGAAAATTGATACAAAATGAAAGAAATTCCATAACAGTTCACCCTTGAACCCATTTACGGAAGAAGCAAAAATATCTCAAAATATAATCATATATACGATTTTCAAATACTTTGATTGTCATAAGCATAAGGATGTAAAGGTAGGAGTGTGATTGCAAAGCAAACGTTACAAGGTAGGCTCAATGTAAAAGATAACATGGGTCAATCATGTGGTAGAAGGGCAAGGCATCAAAGGCTATCAAGCAGGATGGAGTTAAAACGACGTGCTTAACCTCCGCATACTAATCTCATATCAACCTCAAAGTTTCAACTTTCCAACTCCAGCAAGCACTTTACAATCCCATACTCAATCCAAGCCTTGCGACTGTAAATCCGTTCGCAAGGAACAAAACACCCACAACTCATACGTTGCACACCTACCGCTTCAACTTCCGTATACACATCACGTCTTAAAGAACTAACGTATCGCGTTACTACGTCCACAAGTCGCACGTGATATCAAAACAATTCTCGAGTCTACTCAGAAGGATACAAGATTTAAAAAGGAGAGTCAAATGTCAAAGATAGTACTCAAAGATTTGAGAGAATGTATCCAATTCCAAATAAACAAGGATACTCAAGCAATGAAGTTTGCTAGACTCAATTCAATTGACAACTTTGAAGACAACCTCGGATCAAGGAAATCCAATAGGATCAATAAGAAGAAAATCATTGCATTATTTTGAAACAAATTCAAGCTGAGTCGAAGAAGTATGAGATTTACAGAAAAAAAAAATATCTCAGACCCAAGACAAAACTCACAGAACTCAAAAGCATAATTAAAATACTTCTGAATACTCTGTTTGTAAAAGAATCGAAAACTTACAGAAAATCATCTCGCAATCTGAAAGAAAAGTTAAGCAACAACCATTCTTCAAGAGAGTAACAAAAGCATAAACGTGGCTTTGCTTTAATACAATTTCATGTCGAAGTAGACCATGTAAAGTTTTGAAAACAAAATGCACACAAGTTTGGCTAAGAGCTAAAACATTTCCCCAAATATTTTAGAAAGATAATTAGATGCACAACTTAACCAAAAGCAATCATAAAACTCGGAAGAGAAATCAAATGCTCGTTCAAAAATCCTAAAAATCCATATTCAAACAAGCGTGTATAACATTTATTGCGAGGACAAAAGAGGAAGTTAAACTCTCTTTAGAAAATAAATTCCGAGATAAAATTTTGCTTACAATTTGGTAAGAAAACAAGTGATGTGTTACAAACGCACAGGTTTCCATTAAGCAAGGAAACTTTTCAGAACTTCATTTAAAATAGCGCATGCCAACTTTAAATTAATTTCGTCAAAATTGAACAATGGTTTCAATCTTAATCAAGCAACAGAAAATAAATTCCGTTTAGAATTTACTCAAAGCGAATTCAAAACTTCCTTAAAAGTTTAAAACAAGACTCCAAAAGTATACTTGAAATCACCATTTCCAAAAGGATATTCAAGAATATTAGGATGTACTTAAGAAGGAGTCAAGCCATACAAGAAAGAATCTTAAACCAAAGTAGTTCAAACAAGATTCACTAGGCATGAGTCATCAAACAAGCTTTCCATTGATCCAAAAGAATACTAAGCCTTAGGAAAAGACCAATCAATCATTAGAAATTTTTCCAAGGATAAATCTTTGATTAAAAACTCTTGTAAGGACAATGAGAGGATAGACGATGCACGAAATTGAAACAAATCAAGCTGACTCACATAAGAGCGAGATTCACAAGAGAGTACAAACCAAGATCAATGGTAATGTTCACAAGATGTAAAAGATTAGTTAAAAACAGAATCACATATGACATCCATAGAGGTGAAAAGCTTAAGAAGGAATCAGTCCTTTCATAAGAAGAAAGCTATGAGTCCAACATTTTCAAAAGAACAACAATGACATAAACCATGTAGTATGCTAAACCAGACTCAAATTAAAATGAATTAAGTGAAATTGATCAAACGAAACTCAACTGGAATAAAAGCAAAAAAAAATCCTTTCTTTTCAGAATTTAAAAAAATATCCAAATACACAATCAAATAAAGATGTCCATTGGAACTATAGTAAAATTACTAGAAAGTCAAATTTACTTTTAAAGTAAGTGCAATTGTGTAAACCAGTAAAAGTACAGGCAAGATATTAGAAAGAAATAGTTGTTAAACCGTATAAATAATTTCAAAGTCTCATATATAGAAAAGTATATATCTATTAAATAGCAATCTTCACAAAATCTCAAAATCTCAAACTTGGCTGTAATCACTGTCAAATAAGATAAGAACCGAATCAACAAATTTCTATAAGAATGGACTCGGAATCCGGACTTAAAAAGGCACAGTGCATTAAGACAAGTTCAAAGCTATATCAAAGGATACGTGAATCAAAAGAACTCAAACAGAGAAAGATAGATACAACAAGGATCTCAAACAAGCATATGCACTTAGGATCAAACAAGAATGCATATGAATAAAGGAATAGAGTAGAAACATCAAACTACTTTTCAAGAGGAGTAGCAAACAAGAATTTCAAGTTAGGACATGAAAGAACAGGTCGACTCGAACAAATTCCAAAACACACAACTGAATAGCCTCGAGAAATAGTTTCAACGTTCCCAGAACCCGCGATTCGCTTAACTCAAAACTCGTATACCATCTATGATAACCCATTAGTGCTCTCATATACATAATTCACTAGTATTAAGCCGGCCAAACTTAATACCAAGAATTATGCAATGCGAGACTAACAGCATTAAATCAATAGATCGTCATGTGCATAAAGCTCTAATTCTCATCATTCGACAAGACCTAATACATGACAAACGCCCAGAGCATGCAATCGAAGCATAGTCAGTCCATTCCTCAGGCTCTACAGGAAGAACTGCTCTGATACCATAATGTAACACCCTAACTACCAAAGCTCACGCTTCCGGCTGCGCAACTCTGATAGCTCGGACATTACGATGACACTTATGCTATTTGATACTAAAATATGAGCCTGTTTAAAACTTTAAACCGCAATACCGCTCCCAAAACTACTTTTGCTATACAACGAATATCCATACATACCATACAACTTACAGAAACTCATAAAGAGCACATCCATATATATATACATACATATATATAAATGATATTACAAACAGTAACCAATACAATTCCTATCCCTCTTACAGAATATATCAAGATAAAGGCGAGGGTACAATAACTAATAATCCAAAACAATACAGAACATCACAACAATAACTAAATAAATTCTTCGTAACTTCTGCGCCCATATCCTGAAAGGGGAAAAATGTAAGGGGTGAGAACATCATCCTCGAAAGGGTTCTCAGTAGAGGGTTTTTGGGAATTACTGTAATAGGATACATGAAGATAAACCGTACCAGTGATTAATAACCATCTTATGCCTCTTTTCAAAAACAACAGTTACAATGAAAGTAAGGACAAAAATCTTTTCTGAAAGAGGAACTGTTCAATTCTCAAAACATCAAAGCATTTCAAAAAGGTTTATCTATACTGAACCAAAATAATCTTTCATATCTTATTCCAAACCAGAACCACAAAACCGAAATCAACCATCGGTCCATCTCATTCAACCACGGCCCTAGGCCCAAACAATCCAACCACAACCAATCCACCACAATCCAACAGAGTTCCAGATGCAAACACAAGTAGGAAGATGCAGACACAAACAAACAGTTATTGCAAGTAGAACAATTAGCAGTTAATCATGTAGGCAAACCAAGTACAATATGCATACCCAAACAATGTCACATAGATGCATATGATGCATGCCCGTCCCTAGTGGCTGATGATATCATCTGTCGGTTATATAGCCAACCCGACACGTCCTGGTAGCTAACCATGGACAGAAACACCCCTTGCGGAGCAAGTAGGTTTGAGCTACAACCTCCTTGCTACTACCCGCTCAGCCCAGAGCCAGTGGAACAACCACTACTGTGGCTACTACCCAGGCGGGTGTTTAACAGCTCAACCTGGAGCCAGTGGAACAACCACTACAGCGGCTACTACCCAGGCGTCACAATCTCTGACTTGGAGCAAGTGGGACGAACCACAACCCTTGCTACTACCCAGGTATCTCAAGCATATATTCATTCAGTTCTAACCATGGATCAACATCCATCTCAGCCATCCGGCTTAAATTCATAATTCATAGTCAGCCATACGGCCCACAACTCATTCGGCAATCAGCCATAAAACAATACCATACACAACTATTCCGGCTCACGGTTCAATCCAGAACCAGCCAATATTCATAATCATACACAGCCTTTTCGGCCCATAACAAAACAGCACTTCCATATTCAACATCATCAAATTCATAAAACCGGCATTTAAGCCATAAATCACTTTTCTCAAGCCATTTCACTTTGAAATCAAATTTCAACTCTTTTCAGCCTTGGCTTTAAAGGATCTCATTTCTCAAATCATCTCAGGCTCATAAGCCAAATTTTACTCAAAGTGAATTCCCTTTTTAAAACAAAGCCACTCTCGGCGTTCTCTTTCCAAAACTTCCAAAACCATGGCAAGTTAAGGACTTATTTCAAAGCATTCAAAATCACCCATCCAACAATGGGATTTTTATAACAAAAGTTTCTCGGCAGAGTCCCAAGTCTTTAGGGAAGGTCAACTTATATAAACTCCTTAAAATTCATTGAAACTCTCAAAATCATAAATCCTCGGTTCAAGTAAATAAAACTGAATTTATTATAAAACCGATCATACAAAATCACAAGTTCCAACCCGGTCCAAAAATCAACTCATTTGAAACGGAACCGGTTCATTCAAATCAAACCACTTTCAGGTTTCTTTTTGGAATCCATTTTTCCAACTCTTCCAAAATGCCTCAAACTTAATTACTCAATTAAAAGTCTAGATTCCTTTAAAATCACTAAAAACTCCTTTTTATATTGAAATCAATATTAGAGCATCATTCTTTCCTTCAGTGATTCAAACGGTAAAAATAGTTCAGCTCTAAATAAGTCGAACTCAACGTATAAGGTTCATCAAATAAATTAAGCTTGAAAACATAAATATCCTCTTAATAAATCAAATAATACAATTTCTCAAATCCAACTCTTTTTAAATAACCTTTCAAACAAGACTAAGATTTTATAGAAATTTCGGCAGAACCTCCCCTAAAACTTGGACTTTTGCCACCCGGTTCGGGTCCCAACTAAACCATTTCTCATTCCTTTTCAACAGCTCAAAACCAGAAATCAATTTAAAGCAAGCTAAATCCAACAATCGCCTCAGTGGCGTATCTCAAGGAAATCATTTCAAAATCAACTCAATATCAATCAATATAACTCATTTCCAAAGCTTTAAAGAAATGGTTCATTAACAAATCATTTGTCCAAAACCAAATCAATTAAAATAAACCAAGTTGAATTCAAAAGTGCATTCGACTTTCCACATCATTAAAATAATTGGCTCAAATCAAATCAATCCTCAACGGATTAAACTCAGATTCAGAACTTTAAAGAATCAACTTCAAACATTACCTTTCACAAGCCGCACAACAAATTCAGCCAAACCAACATCCATAATCATTCGAGTCAATCAAATAATACATAAGGCAGATACAATCACTAAATACACAATATCTCACATCAGTATCCATATGTAATAATTCCAATAGTAAACTATAGTTTTTGGAAAACGCCCCTACCTCAAAACACAAAACCATAGCCCAAACGCGTCACAGAATCCTTTCCGCCTCGACTCGAAATCACCGGCAACCAAAACCTCAGCTCCAAGCCACTTTCGCAACAGTCTCAACAACTCTAATCGCAACATACAACAACCAAAACTCAATCGTATAGCAATTAACGCCGCCAAACGTCAGTGTATGATAATAAAGCAGCGATTAAAGGACTCTTCCAAACAAAACGCTTACCGAACCGAAGAAAGAGCGGCTGATCCGAAATAGCGGCGGTCTCTGAACCGGTTCAGCGGCAGCCACCTCAAGCGGCAGCGGCGACAAATTCCGATCACGACAACTGAAACCAACACGCAGTGACTATAGTATTCTCAGAATTCAAAAAGGACAGAAACCCCAATTAAATCCTTACCGGCAAACTTTTCCGGCGACTAAGCTACATTATCCGGTGGCAGAGACGGCAGAGCAGCTCAAAACAGCCAGCAGTAGTGACGCGCTAACCAGCACCAACATCCACCGCCATCACCACCCACCTCTCCGATCAGATCCAACAGCCGCAAGTCAGCTGCAGCAACGATGAACGACAGCAAAAAGGGTTAGCCTCAACCTGCGATGATGGTTCTCTGGTGCGACACCAGCCACAGCAGGAACAGCGGCGGTGCAACCCCAACGGCGACGAGTTTCCCGGCGACAAAACAAGCAGGACTGGCGACGGCAAGGAGGCCCGACGACGGCGATCCAGGCGGCGATGGTCTCCCCTGTCACGCTCTCCCTCTCTGCTGTGCAAACTCCCATCTCCCTCTCTCTTCGTGCTCGCCGGCAGAGGCAAGATGGCGGCGATGGCATAGCTCAGCTACCGCATGGTGACGGCGCGGACAGATCCTTCTTCTCCCTTCGGCTAGCAACGGCGGCGATGGCGTGAAGGACGGCACAGGGAGGATGCGACGGGCGGCTGTGGAACGCAGCTTGTGGTGAGGACGACTAGCGGTGCGGTGAGCCCCCTTCCCCCTCCACGCCGGCAAACCCTCCTTCCTTCTCCCTAAATTTCATTTTTCTGCCTCTGCTCCTTCCCTTTTCTTGGAAAGAGAGGAAGAAAACCGTGTGTGTTATGGCTGCTGGGGCATGGGGGAGCAACGGGTTACCGGGTAGGGTTTTAGGGTTTCATTTCTTTTTCAAAATAATTAGGGTTAGGGGCATATTGGTAATTTCACATAAAATTGGGAATAATATAGTAATTGAAACCCAAATTAAATCCAACACTATTTGTACATAGAAAATACTATTTGTTCATCAATTTCACAAATTATTTTCAATAAAATGCCCAAATCCAAAAATTAGAAATAATATATTTAATTTCTTCATTTTTCAAAATAGCAGTAATAATATTTAAAATATTACTTATCTAATCCAAATCTTATAAAATCCTTATTATTTCACAACTACCAACCATATGATTTAAATATAGAAAATAATCCAATAATTATAAAATTGGATAATAATCATGACTCGTCTCAAATCCAATAAATTAAAAATTGCCTTAATTATCTCTAATGAAATAATTTCTGAAATTAAGGCTATAAATAGCTATATGATTTGAGACTTACTCATAAAAAGACTTTTCAAAGGTTTTGGGTCTTACACTTGAGATGCTTTAAGTGAACTTGTAAGGTAAAACAAGCATTAAAGAAGCATGAAAGCATTCAAGCCAAACACATATGGATGCATATAATCATAAAATACAATGCATTAAGGTAAATGCACAACATCATCCATCAAGAGGTTGCCTAATCACAAAATAAGGCTCAAATCACATGGTGGCCAAATCATGTAATTCAAGAAGAGTTACAAGCTCGAAGGCAATTCTCATCACTTGGTATTTTTCAAAAGATAAGCATGAAAAACTCAAGACCAAGTAGCAAAATATAACCTCAATCATAAGATCCAACAAAGATTATCTAAAAACATTAATACTAAATTAGCATTTAGGCAATAAGGGGGAAGCAATGCATAGTAAACAAAGTCAATAATCCAACACTTATGATGAAAAGAGAGAAAATAAAATGAAAACTAAACTAAAACTAACTAACAAACTAACCGACTAACTAATTAACTAACTAAAATAAATGGTTATCCATGGTGTTTGGAAGTGTTGGATGAGGGGTAGGAGGAGGGAAGAAGAAAGGAGGAGGAAAGAAATAGAAAGAGGAGAAGAAAAGAAATGTGGTGAAGGAAGGAAATCCACGCGTACGCGCGCATGCTGCGCGCGCGCGGATGGTTTATTTCGAGAGTGGCGCGTACGCGTCATGTGCGCATGCGCGCAAGTGGGGTTGTGCCAAAGGCACAACGTTGGCGTGGCGTAGGCATAACTCTCTGGAAAATGTATGGAATGTGGAACTTCTCAATCCACGCGCACGCACGCATGGCGCGCGCGCGTGGGTGGTCGAAAATGCTTAATGCACGCGTACGCGTGAAGTGTGCGTACGCGTGGATGGTGCTCTGTTTTTCAAAAATTTTTGCTATGTTTTTGCACCAATCCAAGCATTCCAACCTCCAAACAACTACCAAAATACCATAAAACCTTATTTAACATACTAAAATACCAATTAAACTCATCAAATCAATCAAAACAAGGATTTAAACTAATTCTACCAATATGTACAAAAAGAGAAAATGAAAAGAAGTTACCATGGTGGGGTGTCTCCCACCTAGCACTTTTATTTTTTTAAGTCCTTAAGTTGGACTTATGGGGAGCTTCTCTCAAGGTGGCTTGTGCTTGTACTCATCTTGGAACTTCCACCAATGCTTGGACTTCCAATAAGCTCCATCATGCAAGATTAATATCTCCAAGCTTTGATGGCGTTCTTCACAAACCATGGGCTCCCAATGTTGATCCTCATGTGTTCCCGGATCCCATATTTTGTCTTCACACCCATCTCCAAGTTGATTATCATTAATCCATGTGGGTGGTGAGCAAGGTGAATTCTCAACAAAGTGACCAAACATCCTTCTAGACCTAAGCAATCTAGTTCTACACCAACTCTTACAATTAAGCTTTGAGTATGCAACCATGATGAACCTAGAATGATATTTCAAACCACTAACCATCTCCTTTTTACTCTTAAAGCCACAAATATGTCTAAGTTGACCATCCGTCTCAAGCAAACCATATTCAAGGGGAATAATAAAGCTTAAGTATAAAGAATTTACCCACTTGAATGAAAAGATAGATGGTGGTGGCTTGGGGAGAGGTATCTCCAATGTGCTTGCAAGCTCTCCTCCCTTGTATTCTTCCTTGTCAACTTCCACCTCTTCATAAACTTCTTCGTTTTCAATCCTTTGTTCATCATTTTCATCTAGCTCTTCTCCATCACTCAAATCATAAATTGGAGGACGAGAGAAATCTACCTCCACATCACTTTCAAATTCATTGGGAGAAGGTTCTTCAAATTTAAAGGATTTTCCACCAAGAAAATTGGATGCATGATCTTCATCACCAAGGGAACTCAATTCTTGCTTCATTCCTTCCAAGTCTTCATTCAAAAATTGTTTTGGAGGTTGTGCACTTTCCTCCTCATCATCAAATTCAATCTTCTTGGAGGGGTTTTCTTCAATTCTAAGTTCCCAAGGGGGTTCCGCATCTCCTAAGTCTTCAACCACTTCTTCCTCTTCTTCAATGACCATAGGTTCCTCCAATTGTTCTAACACAAAGTAGCATTCCTCACTCTCCATCGGAGTTTCCAATCTCTCCTTCATGCTATGCTTTTCAATTGATTCTCCACATGTAACCATGGGAGTGCCTTGAGTACTCAAATATTGGGAGACTAAATTGCTTACTACCTTGGTCAAAGTAGCCATAAATTCTAGTGTCTCCCTTTGCATTTCTCCTTGCCCTTGAAGTATAAGGCTAAAGATTTCATCCATTGAAGATTGGAGTGGATAAGAGGGTTCATTGTCTTGGAGAAAGGGTTCATTATAGGAAGGTGGTTCTTCTTGGTAAGGTGGTGGTGTGTATTGAGGTGGTTCTTGGGAGTAGTAATCTTGGAATTGTGGTTCCATGTATGGCTCATATGGTTCAAAAGGTGGTTGGTGTAGTGGATATGAATCATGGTCATATGGAGGTGTTTGGTGAAAATAGGCTTGGGAGTGTGGTTGAGGTTCATGTTGAGGATATGACTCATAGGCATATGGTGGTGGTTCTTGAAAGTCACAAGGAGATTCACCATAGCCATTGGATTGGTATGCATCATAGAATGGCTCTTCTTCATAGTGCATTGGTTGTTGCCATGAGGATTGATCATAAGCATATGGCTCCTCCCACCTTTGAGTGTCCCATCCTTGATACACATTTTCATTATAGTCCTCATTTCCTACAACATGTTGACAACCAAACTCATAGCCAAGGTGAGAATTCATAATGGCAAGAGAGGGCAAAAACAAAAAAATAGTAACAAATAAAAAGAACAAACTAAAAACTAACAAAGAAGCAAAAAGCAAACATATTCACATTATTCACATATATACAATAACCAATAACACAACACCATTGCAATTCCCCGGCAACGGCGCCATTTTGACGATTGGATTTTTGATGGTATATAATTTCACAAATGAATTCTCGTTGCAAGTATAGTTTCTAAACCAATCAATAATCCTTTCATACAAAAAGTTGTTTGTCACTAGTACAAACCCCTAAAATTTATAAACCGAAGTATTCAAACCTCGGGTCGTTCTCCCTAGGAATTACAATAAAGTGTCTTGTTATTGGTTATGAGTTATTTTGGGGTTTTGGATAAGAAGCATGAAAAGTAAATGACAATGAAAATAAACTAACAACTATAAAAGGCTCTTGGCAAGGTATGAGAACTAGAAGTCCTATCCTAGTTATCCTCCTCAATTGTGATGAGAATTGTTCATTGCTACCACTTAGTTAACCCTTACTAAATAAAGGAAAGTCAAGTGGATGAATTGACTTGAGCCACAAGTCCTAGCCAACTCCCAAGGAAAGACTAGCTTTAGTGCACTCCAAACCAATTAGCAATCTCTCCAATTATCAATCAACAAAGGAATTAGATAACTCAAGTGTCACTAATTACTCTACCTAGGCCAAGAGGAACAAAATCTATAGTATATCTAGAAGAGGCATTTCAACAAACACATAGAGTGTAATAGAAGTAAACATTATTAAATGCAAGAATTAAAGGAATCTACAACTACAAAAATAAGAGATCAACAATAGAAAAGCAAAGAAGACACATTTATTATGAATTACCTCTTATTGAATTGGAAGAATGTAGAAGGAACAATACTAGATCTACAACAAAATGTAAGAACAACATAAAGGAAATTACAACAAAAGAGTAGAAGAAGAATGAATCTAACAACAAAGAATTGAAAGGTAGAAGTAGAAGAAAACAAAGATTAAAACCTAGATCTAAGAACTAATCCTAATCCTAATCCTAATTCTAGAGAGAAGTGAGAGCTTCTCTCTCTAGAAACTAACTTCTAGAACTAAACTAATCCTAATGAGTGTGTGTGAACTAATGAGTTGGCATCCCCTTTTCTCTTCAATCCTTGGCTTTAAATAGCATCTTTGGCGCCAAAGTTGGTTGGGATTGGGCCCCACAACCCTTCAGAATTCGTTGGCCACGTTTTTATTAAAAAATCATAAACCAACACCGACGCGTACGCGCACAGCACGCGTACGCGTCCATGGAGTGATTCGCAGGTGCGCGCAAGCGCCAGGTGCGCACGCGCGTCCATGGGCGATTTCAACTTCTTTGACTTTTCATGATTTCTCCACTTTGCATGCTTTCCTTTCCACTCCTTTGATCCATTCCTAGCCTTTTCAATCTGAAATCACTAGCAAACATATCAAGGCATCTAGTGGAATCAAAGCGAGATTAAAATCATCAAATTAAAGGCCTAAAAAGCATGTTTTCACATCTAAGCACAAATAAGGAGACAATCACAAAACCATGCTATTTCATTGAATAAATGTGGGTAAAAGGTGATAAAATCTCTTAAAATCAATACAAGATAAACCGTCAAAACGGGGTTTGTCACCTATCCTTATCAATTGTGATGAGAATTGGATTTTAATCCCACTTGGTTAACCTTTACTAAAGCAAAGGAAAGTCAAGTGGAATAATTAGTTTGATCCTCAAGTCCTAGTTAATCCCTGTGGGAAGACAAGCTTTAGAGCGATCTGCCAATTTCAACCACTGCTTTATTTGATAACTCAAGCGTCACTAATTACTTAACCAGAGCCAAAAGGAAAATTTCTAAATTAAATTGAAGACATCATAAATAGAATAAAGCAAGCATAAATTTGAAATACCTCAATTGCATTAATAAAAGCAGTCAAATCTAACATGGAAAAGTTCATAAGCCAATTGGGCAACATAAATGAAATACAAATAAAAGTATTAGAGTATCTAAAAGTGGAAGAGAAATATAAAGTAAAAGGAATATTGAACTTGTGATGAAGAAGAAATAAATCCTAATTTCTAAAAATCCTAATCCTAAATTCTAAGAGAGAGGAGAGAGCCTCTCTCTCTAAAAACTACATCTAAATTATCAAAAGTGAATTATGAGTGAATCTCCCTTGTATGGATGGACTCTCCCACTTTATGGCCTCTAATTTATGTTCTCTGGGCTGAAAATTGGGTCAGAAACAGCCCAGAAATCGCTGATTATGAAATCTGGTCCGTACAGGTCGCGGCAAAGTGACGGGAGGCGTCATCCACGCGTTTGCGTGGAATGAGATTCGCAGATGCAACGCATCCGCGTGGAGCACGCGTTCGCGTCGCCTATCTGTACGGACACTATGGCAAATTATATATCAAATCGAAGCCCCGAACGTTAGCTTTCCAACGCAAGTGAAACCGCATCATTTGGGTCTCTATAGCTCAAGTTATGATCGTTTTAGTGCGAGAGGGTCAGGCTGACAGCTTTGTAGTTCCTTCAACTTCTTGTATTCCTTCCACTTTTGCATGCTTCCTTTCCATCCTCTGAGCCATTCCTGCCCTGTAATTTCTAAAATCACTTAACACACATATCAAGGCATCTAATGGTAATAAGAGAGGATTAATATTAGCAAATATAAGGCTAAAGAAGCATGTTTTCAATCATAGCACAAAATCAGGAAGGAGAATGTAAAACCATGCAAATCATATGAATAAATGGGCAAGGACTTGATAAAAACCACTCAATTGAGCACAATATAAACCATGAAATAGGGATTTATCAATACTATACTAACATAACTAAACTTTACTACTTCAATTAATATTTCTAATAACCTAATAGATTCTCCTGCATCTGTTTTGGATATTTCTTTGTTATTGTACATTTACAGAGGAAGAAGCATACAAGAAGAGGAAGAAGATATCCCAAAATAGCTTTTGGATGAGTTTCTGATGAGCTATAGTTTGTGCTTATGATGTACAGTTGAGGGTTTTAAAGTTTGATTCTTACTCTTGAGGATTTGTTAGATTGTTATTTTGGATGTTTAGTATGTAAATTTCATTTATCGTTAAAAGGACAAGTAAGTTATACACGCTATGATGCCACAAAAAAAGGAACATTATATATCTAACTAATTTATTTTGGTACTTCTTTTCATGGAGTTTTGATTTTTTTTCGTATTCTTGGGTATTTTTATAGTTTATAAAGCATTCTTATCAAAAGGATGTATGTATTCCTAATGGAAAAAATACGAAAGATTAACAATAATTAGAATAACATGTTTTATACTTTAAAAGTGTTTTATGAAAAAATAAAAAAATAACTTGTATACGTCTTAATTACATTAAACTAAAAGTTTTCAAAAGAAGTTAGCAAAGACAAGAATCCATTACGTTATTGCGATTCATCTATTCCGCGACTTGTAATAAAGGATCGAGCAATCAAAATATCTTGTGAATTGTTGTTTTTTTCAATATTAATTGCTCTCTTCAAACAAAAATTTCTAGCTATAAAGAATATCCACAAGTACATATAAAAAGAACATCTAAATTATAAAAAAAAAATTATCCAAAACAAATAATTCAGTTAACCTGCTAATATTAGATTTTAAAGAAAATGAGGATTTCAATTATAGTCATGGCAGTAACTTTTCTTAAATAAAATAAGTAACTTTCCATACAGTATAATACACAATAAACAAGTACTTTTAAAAGCTCTAAAAGGTTGTTGGAAGTTGGAACAAAATCAAACACTTGCAGAACTCATGTTCCTAAAACTCAATCACATGCTCAAGAACACTTAGTAAAGCATCTTCAGCGTTCTTTAACTCATTGTCGGAAACCTTCTGCAGGCATAGATTGGCAATGTTCTGAAGATATTGACAATACTAAGCAAAACCCTCTGAAAACTAATCTGCATATAGTTAAATTCTTCTTGATGTCAACAAGAAATCATAATAATGAAATAAAAGAAACCAACAAAATCAAACACAATAAACCATCTCATATCCTGGAAGAACAATGAGTGTTAATGTTGATCTATGGCCAACAACAAAGCCCAATAACACACAAAAAATCATCCCACCACTTTCACCCAAACTAACCCTAGGTGCTTTTCACATTCACACGTAGTAAAAATCAGGATTCACAGCACACGATTCTCCTTCCACTCTCAATGATGCTGCCATAAAAGTCCACTCAGTCTCAAAACACCAAACCATCCAATGTAAAAAGACGGTTTTTAGTGCTGGTTATTCAGTTACAGAAGTGACCCCATAGGCTTTCTCTATCACGTCTCTCTAAAATTGTAGTCATTGTAAAATCTTGATTTTTTAATTATCATGGACACTCAAGCACACGAATTCTCTGTAACTAGATAATTTAGGGCTTGTTATTTAACAGTATAACACGAGGCATACATTGGTGTCAACCAAGAAGAAACCATTTTAATACTCTATCCGAGAGTTATCAATATTTATCAAATATGTTCCTATCTAACGAAACGCTATCATCTCCCAACTAGTTCCGACGACACCACTTTGCATCGAGAAGCCGCATTTCAACTGAAGAGGGCCAACAACCCTAGCCCACACGAAGCCAGTTTCGTGCACCGTCCCTGCCACGCCCACACCCCCCGCACTATCAATGTCATAGCCCAACCAGACCTCATGCGTCGTCACTACCTTAGCCCAACCAGACCCATCACGTTGTCGTTACCTCTACCTAACCAGACCCATTGCACTGTCGCTGACCCGTCCCCTCATTCCCTCGCTGACCCGGTGCCGAACGACCTCTCCATGAAGCACAAAAAATCATCTGAGATCCTACTCAGAATACCACAGACAAGGTTTAGACTTTTCGGATCTCAAGAATGCTGCCAATTGATTCTAGCTTATACCACGAAGACTCTGATCTCACAGAATGGAAGGCTCTGTTGTCAAGAGAGGCAACCATGCATCGTGGACTAGGAATCCAAGAGATACACACTCTAGCTTTCGCAAGTAGAACGGAAGTGTTTGCCAGACATGCGTTCATAAGTGAGATTGGTGATGAGTGTCACAGATCATCACATTCATCAGGTTGAAGTGCGAATGAATATCTTAGAATAAGAATAAGCATGAATTAAATAGAAAACAGTAGTACTTTGCATTAATACTCGAGGAACAGCAGAGCTCCACACCTTAATCTATGGTGTGTAGAAACTCCACCGTTGAAAATACATAAGAACAAGGTCTAGGCATGGTCGAATGGCCAGCCTCCCCAAATGGCACGTGAATTCGAAAATAGGGAAAAAGACCCCTAGGACAATAGTAAAAAGTTCTATTTATACTAAACTAGTTACTATGGTTACAAAAATAAGTAAATGATGCAGAAATCCACTTCCGGGCCCACTTGGTGTGTGCTTGAGCTGAGCATTGAAGCTTTCACGTGTAGAGGCCTTCTTTGGAGTTAAACGCCAGTTTGTAACTTGTTTTTGGCGTTTGACTCTAGCTTGCAACTTGTTTCTGGCGTTTAACGCCAGAATAGGGCAGAAAGCTGGCGTTGAATGCCACTTTGCGTCGTCTAAACTCGGG
The DNA here is from genome assembly GCF_014773155.1 of Arachis stenosperma. NCBI lineage: Eukaryota > Viridiplantae > Streptophyta > Magnoliopsida > Fabales > Fabaceae > Arachis > Arachis stenosperma. Next base: position 10,898,308 of record NC_080383.1, read on the forward strand.
CAAAGTATAGACTATTATATATTTTTGGAAAGCCCTGAATGTCTACTTTCCAACGCAATTAAAATCACGCAATTTGAGTTTCTGTAGCTCCATAAATTCCATTTCGAGTACAGGATGGTCAGAATCCAACAGCATCTGCAGTCCTTTCTTCAGCCTCTGAATCAGATTTTTGCTCAGGTCCTTCAATTTCAGCCAGAAAATACCTGAAATCACAGAAAAACATACAAACTCATAGTAAAGTCCAAAAATTTTAATTTTGCTTAAAAACTAATAAAAATATACTAAAGAGTAGCTAGATCTTACTAAAAACTATATAAAAATAATGCCAAAAAGCGTATAAATTATCCACTCATCACAACACCAAACTTAAATTGTTGCTTGTCCCTAAGCAACTGAAAACAAAATCGGATAAAAAGAAGAGAATATATAATGAATCTCACAATATCAATAAAACTTAGTTTCAATTAGATGAGCGGGGCTAGTAGCATTTTGCTTCTGAACAGTTTTGGCATCTCACTTTATCCTTTGAAATTCAGAATGATTGGCATCTATAGGAACTCAAAATTTTAGATAGTATTATTGAATCTCCTAGTTTAGTATGTTGATTCTTGAGCACAGCTACTTTATGAGTCTTGGCCGTGGCCCTAAGCACTTTGTTTTCCAATATTACCACCGGATACATAAATGCCATAGACACATAACTGGGTGAACTTTTTCAGATTGTGACTTAGCTTTGCTAAAGTCCCCAATTAGAGGTGTCCAGAGTTCTTAAGCACACTCTTTTTGCTTTGGATCACGACTTTAACCACTCAGTCTCAAGCTTTTCACTTGGACCTTCATGACACAATCACATGGTTAGGGACAGCTTGATTTAGCCGCTTAGGCCTGGATTTTATTTTCTTGGGCCCTCCTATCCATTAATGCTCAAAGCCTTGGATCCTTTTTACCCTTGCCTTTTGGTTTTAAGAGCTATTGGCTTTTTTTGCTTGCTTTTTCTTTTTCTTTCTTTTTTTCGCTACTTTTTTTTCTTTTTCACTGCTTTTTCTTGCTTCAAGAATCAATTTCATGATTTTTCAGATTATCAATAACATTTCTCTTTGTTCATCATTCTTTAAAGAGCCAATAATTTTAACATTCATAAACAACAAGATAAAAAATATGCATTGTTCAAGCATTCATTCAGAAAACAAAAAGTATTGCCACCACATCAAAATAATTAAACTAATTTCAAGATAAAATTTGAAATCCAAGTACTTCTTGTTCTTTTGTAATTAAGCACATTTTTTATTTAAGAGAGGTGAAGGATTCATGGAGTTATTCATAGCTTTAAGACATAGACACTAGACACTAATGATCATGTAATAAAGACACAAAACATAGCCACACATAATGCTCAAAACCGAAAACAGAAAAATAAATAGACAAGGAGATTAAGGAATGAGTCCACCTTAGTGAGGGTGGCGTCTTCCTCTTGAAGAACCAATGGTGCTCTTGAGCTCCTCTATGTCTCTTCCTTGCCTTTGTTGCTCCTCCCTCATAGCTCTTTGATCTTCTCTAATCTCATGGAGAATGATGGAGTACTCTTGGTGCTCCACCCTTAGTTGGTCCATATTGTAACTCAAGCCTTCCAAAGAGGTGTTGAGTTGCTCCCAATAGTTGTGTGGAAGAAATTGCATCCCTTGAGGCATCTCAAGAATTTCTTGATGAGGATCTTCCTCATGCTCTTGTTGAGGTCCATGAGTGAGCTCTCTTGTTTGCTCCATCCTTTTCTTAGTGATGGGCTTGTCCTCTTCAATGAGGATGTCTCCTTCTATGTCAATCCCAGCTAAATTGCATAGATGACACCTTTTTCTTGGCCACAACTTCATAGAATTAGTCTTGATGGTCCTTTGAGATGAATCTTTCCATCTCCCATGACTCGGAGGTGGAAGATTTTTCCTTCCCTTTTCTCTTTCTAGAGGTTTCTCCAGCCTTAGGTGCCATAAATGGTTATGGAAAAACAAAAAGTAATGCTTTTACCACACCAAACTTAAAAGGTTTGCTCGTCCTTGAGCAAAAGAAGAAAGAAAAAAAGGGGAAGAAGAAGAAAATAGAGGAGATGAAGGGAGATAGAGAGAGAGGTGGGGTATGTGAGGATCCTGTGGAGTCCACAGATCCTGAGGGGTCAAGGATTTCTCATCCTTGCTCCATTTAGGCGTGTAAACGCCCTTAGTGTGCAATCCTGGCGTTTAACACCAGACTACTGCTTGTTTCTGGCGTTAAACGCTAGCTTTTATTCCTTTCCTGGTGTTAAACGCCAAGTTGCAACCTGTTTCTGGCATTTAACTCCAGTTTGTTGCTTCTTTCTGGCGTTTAACACCAGTCTGGTGCTTCTTTCTGCCGTTTAACACCCAGAGTAGTGCCAGACTGGGTGTTAAACACCCATTCTGCTATCTTTACTGGCGTTTAAGTTTTTCCTCCAAGGTGTTCTATTTTTAATGTTGTTTTTTATTTTTCTTTAATTTTTTTGTAGTTGTTTTTGTGACTCCACATGATCATCAACCTAAAAAAAGAAAATAACATACATAAATAAAATTGAGTTGCCTCCCAATAAGCACTTCTTTAATGTCAATACCTTCACAATGAGCTCTCATGGAGCTTCACAGATGTTCAGAGCATTGTTGGGGCCTCCCAACACCAAACTTAGAGTTTGAATGTGGGGGTTCAACACCAAACATAGAGTTTGGTTGTGGTCTTCCAACACCAAACTTAAAGTTTGACTGTGGGGGGTTTTGTTTGACTCTGCATTGAGAGAAGCTCTTCTTGCTTCTTCTCCATGGTTACAGAGGTAGATCCTTGAGTTTTAAACACAAGGTAGTCCTCATTCAATTGAAGGATCAACTCTCCTCTATCCATATCAATCACAGCTTTTGCTGTGGCTAGGAAGGGTCTTCCAAGGATGATGGATTCATCCTCATCCTTCCCAGTGTCTAGGATTATGAAATCAGCAGGGATGTAAAAGCCTTTGACCTTTACTAGCACGTCCTCTACCTGTCCATAAGCCTTTTTCATAGATTTGTCTGCCATCTCTAATGAGAATTTGGCAGTCTGTACCTCAAAGATTTCCAGTTTCTCCATTAATAAAAGTGGCATTAAGTTTATGCCTGACCCCAGGTCACACAGAGCCTTCTCAAAGGTCAAGGTGCCAATGGTACAGGGAATTAAGAATTTACCAGGATCCTGTTTCTTTTGATGTAATGTCTGCCTAACCAAGTTATTCAGTTCATTAGTGAGCAAGGGGGTTCATCCACCCAAGTCTCATTACCAAATAACTTGGCATTCAGCTTCATGATTGCTCCAAGATACTTATCAACTTGCTCTTCACTAATACCTTTATTCTCTTCAGAGGAGGAATAGTCATCAGAGCTCATGAATGGCAGAAGTAGGTTCAATGGAATCTCTATGGTCTCTAAATGAACCTTAGATTCTTTAGGTTTCTCAGATGGGAACTCCTTTTTGTCCAGAGGACATCCCATGAGGTCTTTCTCACTGGGACTCACGTCCTCCCCCTCCTCTCTAGGTTCGGCCACACCAAGTAAGGCTATGGCCTTGCACTATCTTTTTGGATTCTCTTCTGTATTGCTTGGGAGAGTACTAGGAGGAGTTTCAGTGACTCTTTTACTCAGCTGGCCCACTTGTGCCTCCAAATTTCTAATGGAAGACCTTGTTTCATTCATGAAACTTAGAGTGGCATTAGATAGATCAGAGACTATGTTTGCTAAGCTAGAAGGCCTCTGCTCATAATTCTCTGTCTGTTGCTGAGAGGATGATGGGGAAGGCTTGCTATTGCTAAACCTGTTTCTTCCACCATTATTAAAGCCTTGTTGTGACTTTTGTTGATCCTTCCATGAGAAATTTGGATGATTTCTCTATGAAGGATTATAGGTGTTTCCATAGGCTTCACCCATGTAATTCACCTCTGCCATTGCAGGGTTCTCAGGATCATAGGCTTCTTCTTCAGAAGATGCCTCTTTAGTACTGTTGGATACATTTTGTAATCCATTCAGACTCTGAGAAATCATATTGACTTACTGAGTCAACATTTTATTCTGAGCCAATATGGCATTCAGAGCATCAATTTCAAGAACTCCCTTCCTTTGAGGTGTCCCATTACTCACAGGATTCCTTTCAGAAGTGTACATGAACTAATTATTTGCAACCATGTCAATGAGTTCCTGAGCTCCTGCAGGCATTTTCTTCAGGTGAATAGATCCCCCTACAGAATGGTCCAATGACATCTTAGACAATTTAGATAGACCATCATAGAATATATCCAGGATGGTCTATTCTGAAAGCATGTCAGAAGGACACTTTTTGGTCAGTTGCTTGTATCTCTCCCAAGCTTCATAGAAGGATTCACCTTCTTTCTGCTAAGCTTTTGAGGAGGAAAGAACTTGGCTAAGAAAGCCGTGACCAGCTTATCCCAAGAGTTCAGGCTATCTTTAGGTTGAGAGTCCAACCATACTCTAGCTCTGTCTCTTACAGCAAAAGGGAAAAGCATAAGCTTATAGACCTCGGGATCAACTCCATTGGTCTTAACAGTATCACAGATCTATAAGAATTCAGTTAAGAATTGAAAAGGATCTTCTGATGAAAGTCTATGAAACTTGCAATTCTGTTGCATCAGAGAAATTAATTGAGACTTAAACTCAAAATTGTTTGCTCCAATGGCAGGGATTGAGATGCTTCTTCTATGGAAGTTAGAATTTGGTGCAGTGAAGTCACCAAGCATCTTCCTTGCATTGTTGTTGTTTGGTTCGGTTGCCATATCCTTTTCCTGTTCGAAAATTTCAGTTAGGTCCTCTTTAGAGTACTATGCTTTAGCTGCTCTTAGCTTCCTCTTCAAGGTCCTTTCAGGTTCAGGATCAGCTTCAACAAGAATGCCTTTTTCCTTGTTCCTGCTCATATGAGAGAGAAGAAAACAAAGAAAGTATGGAATCCTCTATGTCACAGTATAGAGATTCCTTTATGTAAGTAGAAGAGAAGAAGAGTAAGAATGAGAAAAAGAGAAAAATTCGAACACAGAGGAGAAGAGAGGGTTCAAATTTTAAGATGAAGAGAAGTGTTAGTGGTGCACGAAATTGTGATCATCAATGGCGCCATCAACATGGTACGCTCAATTGCAATCTCAACTCTTTATCACAACTTCGCACAACTAACCAGCAAGTACACTGGGTCATCCAAGTAATAAACCTTATGCGAGTAAGGGTCGATCCCACGGAGATTGTTGGTATGAAGCAAGCTATGGTCATCTTGTAAATCTCAGTCAGGCGGATTCAAATGGTTATGGAGGATTAATGACTAAAAGATGAATAAAACATAAAATGAAGATAGAGATACTTATGTAGTTCATTGGTGAGAATTTCAGATAAGCATATGGAGATGCTTTGTCCCTTCCGTCTCTCGGCTTTCCTACTGTCTTCATCCAATCCTTCTTACTCCTTTCCATGGCAAGCTGTATGTTGGGCATCACCGTTGTCAATGGCTACAGTCCCGTCCTCTCAGTGAAAATGTTCAACGCGCTCTGTCACAGCACGGCTATTCAACTGTCGGTTCTCGATCATGTCGGAATAGAATCCAGTGATTCTTTTGCGTCTGTACTGACGCCCCACAATCGCGAGTTTGAAGCTCGTCACAGTCATTCAATCCTTGAATCCTACTCAGAATACCACAGACAAGGTTTAGACCTTCTGGATTCTCTTGAATGCCGCCATTGATAAACCACTATTTTATAGTTTATCTTGTGCTCAATTAAGTGGTTTTTATCTACTCTTTACCCACTTATTCATACTATTTGCATGGTTTTACATTTGCCTTCCTAATTATGCGCTTTGATTGAAAACATATTTCTTTGGACTTATATTTGCTAATATTAATCCTCTCTTATTACCATTAGATGCCTTGATATGTGTGTTAAGTGTTTTCAGAGATTATAGGGTAGGAATGGCTCAGAGGATGGAAAGGAAGCATGCAAAAGTGGAAGGAATACAATAATTTGGAGAAATTGCTAAGCTGTCCAGCCTGACCTCTTCGCACTCAAACGGCTATAGCTTTAGCTACCAAGGTTCAAATGACGCGGTTCCAGTTGCGTTGGAAAGCTAACGTCCGGAGCTTCGATTTGATATTTAATATACCATTGTTGCCCTGACGCTAGGTGACGCGACCGCGTGCTCCATGCGGCCGCATCGCAGTGACGAAAAACCAGCGTGGCAAAATTCGAAACCAGCGAATTCTGGACTATTTTTGACCCAGTTTGCGGCCCAGAAAACACATATTAGAGGCTATAAAGTGGGGGAATACATCCATTCATAATTAAGCTCTCATAATTCACTTTTCATGTTTTAGATGTAGTTTTAGAGAGAGAGGTTCTCTCCTCTCTCGTAGGATTAGGATTTAGGACTTCTCTTAGTTTTAGGAGTGATTCTAAATCCCAGGTTCAATGTTCCCCTAAAGTATTTTCTACTTTTATTTATTTTATTTTATTACTCCATTTCTTATTTACATCTCAATTGGCTTATGGCTTTCATGTTATGATTTTCTTTGAATTAATATTATTTGAGGTATTTCAGTTATTATTGCTTTCTTTTATTTACATGATTATTGCTTCCCATCTGAAGGCATTTTTATTCCAGTAGCTTCAATTTTCTTTCCTTTTGGTTTTAGTTAAGAAATCAGTAACTCGGGAAGTTATCCAACTCAACAGCATAATTGATAATTGTTATCTCTTCTAATTGAATTGAACTTCAATAATCCCAATCTTTTCTTAGGAATTAACTCGGATTTGAAGATCAAACTAATTAGTCACTTGACCTTCCTCTGCTTTAAGTAAGGGTTAATTAAGTGAAATTAAGATTCAATTTTTATTATCATTGATAAGGATAATTTGGTCTGGACTTCCAATTTCTTATACCTTGCCAAGAGATTTTATTGTTATTATTTTATTTTATTTTATTTGCCATTCAACATATTCCCTCCTTACCTCCTAAACCCCAATTTACAACTCATAACCAATAATAAGAACATACCTCCCTGCAATTCCTTGAGAAGACGACCCGAGGTTTAAATACTCGGTTAACAATTTTTAAGGGGTTTGTTACTTGTGACAACCAAAACGTTTGTACGAAGGGATTTCTGTCGGTTTAGAGACTATATCTACAACGCGACTGTTTTTATGAAATTCTTTACTGGCAAAAATCCCAACGTCAAAATGGCGCCGTTGCGGGGAATTGCAAACGTGTGCCTTATTATTGGTTACTGTAAATATTTTATTTTTGCATGTTTATTTGTTTTTATTTTTGTTTTTATTTTTGCTTTTTCGTAAATTAAGAGGTTATTGGTTTTTATTTTAAAATTTTTATATTATCTTATCTTATTTCAAAAAATCAAATTCCAAAATTCAATATTTAAATTTAAATTTTCAAAATTTCAAAATTCAAAGTTTCAAAAAATTTTTAAAATACAAAATTTTAAATTTCAGATTTCAAAATTTAATTTTCAAAATTTGATTTTCAAATTTTAAAAAAATTTAAAATAACCTTTTAATTTCAATTTGTTTTTATTTTTGTTTTTAATTTTTGTTTGCTACTATGAACTCTCACCCCTTTAGCTATGAGTCTGGTTACAATTATGTTGCAGGAAGAAGAAATTACAATGAGAACAGGCATCAAGGTTGGAACAATCAAAGATGGGAGGAGCCACAAGGATTTGATCAACCCTCATGGCAACAACCACCTCTAATGAACTATCAACAACCACCACCATATGCCTATAAACCCTCTCCTCAACACAACTTTGAACCACCACACTCACAAGCCAACTACCACCATTCACCTCCATATGACCCTAACCCTCAACCACCATACCAACCACCTTATGAGCCATATGAACCATATATAGAACCACCCCAATTCCAACCCAATTACTCACAAAAACCACTACTTCAATATTCACCATCTCCATATCCATCAATCCAAGAGCACTATGATCCTATTTATGAAAGCCGAGTGCATCAAGAGACAAAGGATCGTTTCAAGGAAACAGTGGATCGATTTCAGGCAACCATTCATCAATTGGGGCAAGCAATAATGAGTCAATTAGCTTCCCGACGTTCGGACACTCAAGGAACCCCCATGGCTTCATGTGGACAATCTAATGAAGAACGTAGTATGAAGGAGATACTAGAAACTCCAGTGAACAGTACGGAGCATGACTTTGTACTGGAACAAGTAGAAGAGGCCGGAATTATTGAAGAAGAAGAATTGGTTGAAGACTTAGGAGATGCTGAACATCCATGGGAAAGTCAAAACATAGAGCCTCCTTCCAAGACGGTTGCAATTGATGTTGAGGAGGGTGTACAACCTCCAAGGCATATCACAGTTGAAGACTTAGAAGAGGTTGATCAAGAGATGAAGATTCAAGAAGAAGAAGCACAACCTCCCATGCCCTTGGAAAGCAATGAAGAGAAGATTGAATTGGAAGAAAGCTACCAAGAGGAAGAGGTTGAAATTAAAGAAGCTTGCAAAAAGGTGGTAATTATCAGAAAAGAGCACAAGGGAGTGGAGCTTGCAATTTCATTGAAGATACCTCCCCCTAAGATGCCATCATCCTTCACAACATTCAAGTGGGTAAAATTCATATCCCTTAGCTTTCTAATTCCACTTGAATATGGGCTACTGGAGACGGATGGTCAACTTAGAGCTCTTTGTGACATTAAGAGTAAGAGGAAGATGGCCAATGGTAAGAATTACCCTGCAAGGTTCATTATGGTTGGAAGCTTTAAGTTTAAACACAAAGGTTGGTGTAAAGCTCAACTGAATGGGTCTAGGAAGCTGTTTGGTAGCTGCAGAGAGAATTCAAATTACTTATCACCCAGTTGGAAAAATACAGATCCCGACAAAGATGGGTGTAAAAGCAAGATTTGGGATCTTGGAATCTGCTCTGACACTTGTTACCCCGGGAGCCTAAGAATCTATTTGAAGCTTCTTAAGGGCTTTACATGCTTAGTTTGGGATCCCAGAGGTTACTGGAAGTACAAACACTGGTGGGGATTCCTGGATAAATACAAGCATAAGCCACCATAACAGGGAGCTCACCAAATGTCCAACTTAACTTTAACTAAAAGTGCTAGGTGGGAGACAACCCACCATGGTATGATCGTTCCTTTTTCATTTTTATTTAGTTTTATTTGTTTTTGAGTTTTATTTTATTTTATTATATTGAATCTGGAGTTTTGCATCACATTCATATTAACACTACATTCTGCATTTTTTTTAGATATAAAAAAAGGGGATTTTCGCACGCGACGCGACAGCGTCGCCGACGCGTCTGCGTTGAATGTGCGTTTGGAAGAAAATAAGGTTGAACAGAGAGTCACGCGAAAGCGTGGCTGGAGGTGCGCTAATGGCACAAATCGATCCACGCGACCGCGTCGCTGACGCGTCCGCGTCGCTGACGCGTCCGCGTCACATGAGAAACATGCCTCCCACGCGACCGCTTCACCCACACGACCGCGTGACCTGAAAATCGACGTCAACCAGGTGCATGGCCGAAAGTTGAGCTGGAGTTGGGCTGGACTCGTGCTGGAAGCCCAAGCCTCACCATGCGAACGCGTGCCCCATGCATCCGCGTCATATCCCCATGATGGCCACTCACGCGATCGCATGCCCCACGCTATCGCGTCACCCAGATTTTTGGCAAATAGATTTTCGAACAGAGAGTTGCGCGACCGCAAGGCTGCACTCGCGCTAGTCGCACAAAACAGGCCACGCGTCCGCGTGCCCCACGCGTCCGCGTCACTTGACCTTATTGCGCACCACGCGATCGCGTCACCCAAGCGATCGCGTCACCCACGCGACCGTGTCGACAGCGTCGCACAACCTATCTAGATTAGTGTCAATTATCTTATCCTTTCTTTTCTAATCCTTACTTCTTCTATCTTTCCTTCTTTCTTCTTTCTTTCTCTTCTTCTTCCCCTCTACTCTTCTATCTCTTTAATTTAATGTATTTATTTGTTCTTTCCTTTTTCTTTTTCAATTCTTTTTCATTCATTTTTATGTTGGTGTTGGAGTTTTATTTGGATAAGTGCCTTATTTTATTTGAGCACGTGGCTACTCGGAGAAGAGATTTGATAATTGACATTTACTTATGGCTCTCATATACATTTGGATTACATTATTTTCATCCCTATTTTAACTTGCACACCCAATGTATTTGGGATTATCATTCACAATTGTCATCATTACACATGCTCTTTAATTTGGCACATTTATTACTTGATGCTTGAGCTATGCTTCTCATGCCTATTATTTGCATGTTTTTACCCTCTTGCATCTAATTATTTTGAATTGCCATTTTTAATCTTTATTGTTGTCTTCCCTATATGTTGTAGCTACCATGTAGATGGACTATCATCTTTCCTTTGGCATTCCTTATCACTTGAATTTCCTTCCTTCCGGTCTTAGTTTTCTATATTTCACACTCTTCCTTTTTCTTCTTCCTTAAGCATGGGTACCAAGAAAGGAAAAGAGAAGGCCACTGACAAGACACCAGTAAGGAAAGGAACCAAGAGATCTCCAACCAAGACACCTCCATCTACAAGCGTCAGTTGGAGCAACTCGTCCACCTGCACAACTCAGCATGCATGGTGTGCGAAATTGTGATCACTACTTTTCACAACTCAAATAATCCCTAGTAATAGCCCCAAAAACTTGGTGCTCAATACCATGGCATAAACACAACTTTGCACAACTAGCCAGCAAGTGCACTGGGTCGTCCAAGTAATACCTTACGTGAGTAAGGGTCGATCCCACGGAGATTGTCGGCTTGAAGCAAGCTATGGTTATCTTGTAAATCTTAGTCAGGATATCGGAAATTATCAGGATTGATTGTGAAAAGCAAAAGAACATGAAATAAGTACTTGTTTTGCAGTAATGGAGAATAGGTTGAGGCTTTGGAGATGCTCGGCCTTCTGAATCTCTGCTTTCCTACTGTCTTCTTCCTCAAACACGCAAGGCTCCTTCCATGGCAAGCTGTATGCAAGGGTTTCACCGTTGTCAGTGGCTACCTCCCATCCTCTCAGTGGAAATGTTCAACGCACCCTGTCACGGCACGGCTATCCATCTGTCGGTTCTCAATCAGGCCGGAATAGAATCCAGTGATTCTTTTGCGTCTGTCACTAACGCCCCGCCCTCAGGAGTTTGAAGCTCGTCACAGTCATTCAATCATTGAATCCTACTCAGAATACCACAGACAAGGCTTAGACCTTCCGGATTCTCTTGAATGCCGCCATCAGTTCTAGCTTATACCACGAAGATTCTGGTTAAAGAATCCAAGAGACATCTACTTAATCTAAGGTAGAACGGAGGTGGTTGTCGGGCACACGTTCATAGTTGAGAATGATGATGAGTGTCACGGATCATCACATTCATCCGGTTTAAGAACAAGTAATATCTTAGAATGGAAGCAAGCATGATTGAATGAAAAACAGTAGTAATTGCATTAATCCATCAAGACACAGCACAGCTCCTCACCCCCAACCATGGGGTTTAGAGACTCATGCTGTAAGAAGTACACAAAGAAACGTGTAAAGTGTCATGAGGTACAGATCCAATGTCAATAGATCCTATTAATAGTGAACTAGTAACCTAAGGTTTACAGAAATGAGTAAATGACAGAAAAATCCACTTCTGGGCCCACTTGGTGTGTGCTTGGGCTGAGCATTGAAGCTTTCATGTGTAGAGACCTTTTCTGGAGTTAAACGCCAGCTTTCATGCCAGTTTGGGCGTTTAACTCCAATTTTTATGCCAGTTCCAGCGTTAAACGCTGGAAATTCTGAGGCTGATTTGCAACGCCGGTTTGGGCCATCAAATCTCGGGCAAAGTATGGACTATTATATATTGCTGGAAAGACCAAGATGTCTACTTTCCAACGCCGTTGAGAGCGCGCCAATTGGGCTTCTGTAGCTCCAGAAAATCCTCTTCGAGTGCAAGGAGGTCAGAATCCAACAGCATCTGCAGTTCTTTTCAGCCTCTAAATCAGATTTTTGCTCAGATCCCTCAATTTCAGCCAGAAAATACCTGAAATCACAGAAAAACACACAAACTCATAGTAAAGTCCAGAAAAGTGAATTTTAACTAAAAACTAATAAAGATATACTAAAAACTAACTAAATCATACTAAAAACATACTAAAAACAATGCCAAAAAGCGTATAAATTATCCGCTCATCACAACACCAAACTTAAATTGTTGCTTGTCCCCAAGCAACTGAAAATCAAAGTAGGATAAAAAGAAGAGAATATACTATAGACTCCAAAGTATCAAGGAAACTTAGCTCCAATTAGATGAGCGGGACTAGTAGCTTTTTGCTTCCGAACAGTTTTGGCATCTCACTCTATCCTTTGAAGTTCAGAATGATTGGCATCTATAAGAACTCAGAACTCAGATAGTGTTATTGATTCTCCTAGTTAAGTATAATGATTCTTGAGCATAGCTATGCCATGAGTCTTGGCTGTGGCCCAAAGCACTTTGTCTTCCAGTATTACCACCGGATACATACATGCCACAGACACATAATTGGGTGAACCTTTTCAGATTGTGACTCAGCTTTGCTAGAGTCCCGAATTAGAGGTGTCCAGGGTTCTTAAGCACACTCTTTTTGCCTTGGATCACAACTTTATTTCTTTCTTTTTCTTTCTTTTCTTTTTTTTTTATTTTTTTTTTGAATTCACTGCTTTTTCTTGCTTCAAGAATCAATTTGATGATTTTTCAGATCCTCAATAACAGTTCTCTTTTTCCCTCATTCTTTCAAGAGCCAACAATTTTAGCATTTTCAAAACAACAAATTCAAAAGACATATGCACTGTTCAAGCATTCATTCGGAAAAACAAAAATTATTGTCACCACATCAAACTAATTCAACTAGTTTCAAGGATAAATTCGAAATCCTGTACTTCTTGTTCTTTTGTGATTAAAGCATTTTTCATTTAAGAAAGGTGATGGATTCATAGGACATTCATAGCTTTAAGACATGAATTTTAAATTTTATTAATTATGAATTAAGAACAAGACTAAAAAATAGATATAAGATGAGACTAGAGAAAAAATGGAAAACAAAAAATTTAAATAGGCTCCTAATGATAGAGGTTTTCACAGAGTTAGGACTCAACAACCTTGATTTTGAGAAGTAGATGCTCCCTCGAATTGAGGGGAGAACTTTTGGCGTTTCAATTCTTGAAGTTCACGCCCTTGCTTCTCTTGTTCCTTCAGCAATTTCCAGAACATGCAGTTCTGATTCTGCTGTTCTTCCTTAAGTTGCTCCATAGTCTCTTGCAACTTGGTGATAGATGCTTCTAGGCTGGCCCAGTAGGCAATTTCAGGAAATTCAGGGAGGAACTCCTGCGCCCTCCTTTTGATAGAGTTGTCTTGCATTTGTCCTTCCATTGACTTCTTGGTGATTGGATGTTCAATGGGTATGAATTCATCTACTCCCATCTTTACCCCAGCCTCTTTACAGAGCAAGGAGATCAAGCTTGGGTAAGCCAATTTGGCTTCAGTGGAATTCTTATTTGCAATTGTGTAGATCTCACAAGCAATCACATGATGAACCTCCACTTCTTTTCCAAGCATAATGCAATGAATCATCACTGCTCTCTTGATAGTGACCTCAGAACGGTTGCTAGTGGGCAGTATGGAACGCCCAATAAAGTCTAGCCAACCTCTTGCAATTGGTTTGAGGTCTCCCCTCTTGAGTTGGTTTGGGACACCCTTTGAATTGGTTATCCACTTAGTCCCAGGGAGGCATATGTCCTCTAGAACTTGATCTAACCCTTTATCTGCTCTCACCATTCTCCTATTAAAGGATTCAGGATCATCTTGCAGTTGAGGCAATTTGAAGATTTCTCTTATTTTGTCCAGATGGAAGTACATAACTTTCCCTCTGACCATGGTTCTGTAAGTATGGTAAGCGGTTCCAGTCATTCTCTGCTTATCTGTTAGCCACAGATTTGAGTAGAATTCCTGAACCATATTCCTTCCAACCTTTATCTCAGGATTGGTTAGAACTTCCCATCCTCTGTTTCGAATTTGCTCTTGGATCCCCGGATATTCATCTTCTTTCAGATCAAATTTAACTTCCGGGATCACTGACCTCAGGCCCATTATTTTGTGATAATGGTCTTCATGTTCTTTGGTTAAGAACTTCTCTTGATTCCAAAGATTCTTTGGATTATTCTCTTTCTTTCCTCTTAAATTGGTTTGTTTTCCCTTAGGAGCCATGACCTTGATGAATCTTGGCTTAGTGATCACGGAAAAGCACACCAAACTTAGAGGTTTGCTTGTCCTCAAGCAAAAGAAAGGAAAGAAGAGAGAGAGGAGAAGAGCAAATTCGAATGGTGTGGGGGAATGAGGAGGCCGAACTTGTTTTTATAAGGGGGGAAGGGGCTTTCGAAAAAAAATTGAAAAGAGATTTGAGAAGATATGGAGAGAATTTGAGAGAAGGGTGAGTTTTTGAACAAGATTTGGGATTGATTTGAGAGAGATTTGAAGAATGGTTTTGATTTTTGAAGATTTGAAAGTGAATGATGAAAGGTTTGAAGTGTGTTTATGTAGAAAAGTATGGGTAAGAAAAGGAACGTTTGAAAAAAATTTGATTGGAAAACAAAATCTTGGTCCCCCACCTTTCTGGCGTTAAACGCCCAGAATGGCATCCATTCTGGCGTTTAACGCCCATTTGTTGCCCATTGTGGGCGTTTAACGCCCAGCCAGGTGCCCTGGCTGGCGTTAAACGCCAGAATTCCCTTTATCACTGGGCGTTTTGCTAAACGCCCAGGATGCTGCACACCTGGCGTTAAACGCCCAGAATGGTGCCCATTCTGGCGTTTAACGCCCAAAATGCCCCTTACTGGCGTTTTTTCGCCAGTAAGCTCTTTTTCTCTGCTTTTTGCGCTGAATCCTTCTGTAACTCTGTGAATTCCTTCATTTTTGATACTTGCCTTTGTAAAAACAAAACATATAACCTGCTAATGACTGGGTTGCCTCCCAGCAAGCGCTTCTTTACTGTCTTTAGCTGGACCTTTACTGAGAATCACTCAAGTCTCAGTTTTGAGCATTCCTGCTCAAAATTGCCTTCAAGATAATGCTTGATTCTTTGTCCATTAACAATGAACTTTTTGTCAGAATCAATATCCTGAAGCTCAACATATCCATATGGTGACACTCCTGTAATCACATACGGACCCCTCCACCGGGATTTAAGTTTTCCTGGAAACAATCTGAGCCTAGAGTTGAAGAGCAGAACTTTTTGTCCTGGCTCAAAGACTCTGGTTGACAACTTCTTGTCATGCCACTTCTTTGCCTTTTCCTTATAAATTTTTGCATTTTCAAAGGCATTGAGTCTGAACTCCTCTAGCTCATTTAGCTGGAGCAATCTTTTTTCACCAGCTAACTGAGCATCCATGTTTAGGAATTTGGTTGCCCAGTAGGCTTTATGTTCTAGTTCTACGGGCAGATGACAGGCCTTCCCATACACCAGTTGGTATGGAGAGGTTCCTATAGGAGTCTTGAATGCTGTTCTGTATGCCCACAGAGCATCATCCAAATTCTTTGCCCAATCCTTTCTTCGGGCTATCACAGTTCGTTCTAGGATTCTTTTTAGTTCTCTATTAGAGACTTCAGCTTGCCCATTTGTCTGTGGATGATAAGGAGTTGCCACTTTGTGGCTAATTCCATATCTGACCATAGCAGAGTATAGTTGTCTATTGCAGAAATGAGTGCCCCCGTCACTGATTAGTACTCTGGGAACACCAAACCTGCTGAAGATGTGTTTCTGGAGGAATTTCAGCACGGTCTTGGTATCATTAGTGGGTGTAGCAATTGCTTCTACCCACTTAGATACATAGTCCATTGCCACCAGAATGTAAGTGTTTGAGTATGATGGTGGGAATGGACCCATGAAGTCAATTCCCCATACATCAAACAATTCTATCTCTAATATCCCTTATTGAGGCATGGCATATCCGTGAGGCAGGTTACCAGCTCTTTGGCAACTGTCACAGTTACGCACAAACTCTCGAGAATCTTTATAGAGAGTAGGCCAGTAGAAGCCACATTGGAGGACTTTAGTGGCTGTTCGCTCACTTCCAAAATGTCCTCCATACTGTGATCCATGGCAATGCCATAGGATCCTTTGTGCTTCTTCTCTGGGTACACATCTGCAGATCATTCCGTCTGCACATCTCTTAAAGAGATATGGCTCATCCCATAGGTAGTACTTGGCATCTGAAATTAATTTCTTTCTTTGCACTCTGCTGTACTCCTGGGGTATGAACCTCACAGCTTTATAGTTTGCAATATCTGCAAACCATGGAGCTTCCTGAATGGCAAAGAGTTGCTCATCTGGGAAAGTCTCAGAGATCTCAGTAGAAGGGAGGGACGCCCCAGCTACTGGTTCTATTCGGGATAGATGATCAGCTACCTGGTTCTCTGTCCCTTTTCTGTCTCTTATTTATATATCAAACTCTTGCAGAAGCAACACCCATCTTATTAGCCTGGGTTTTGAATCCTGCTTTGTGAGTAAGTATTTAAGAGCAGCATGGTCAGTGTACACAACCACTTTGGATCCCACTAGATAGGATCTAAACTTGTCAATGGCATAGACCACTGCAAGTAACTCTTTTCTGTGGTTGTGTAATTCTTCTGTGCATCATTTAGAACACGGCTGGCATAATAAATGACGTGCAGAAGCTTGTTATGCCTCTGTCCCAACACTGCACCAATGGCATGGTCACTGGCATCACACATTAGTTCAAATGGCAATGTCCAATCTGGTGCAGAGATGACTGGTGCTGTGACCAGCTTAGCTTTCAGGGTCTCAAATGCCTGCAGACACTGTGTGTCAAACACAAATGGTGTGTCAGCAGCTAGCAGGTTACTCAAAGGTTTTGCAATTTTCGAAAAATCCTTTATAAACCTTCTGTAGAATCCTGCATGCCCCAGAAAGCTTCTGATTGCCTTAACATTGGCAGGTGGTGGTAATTTTTCAATTACCTCTACCTTTGCCTTATCCACCTCTACTCCCCTGCTTGAAATTTTGTGCCCAAGGACAATTCCTTCAGTCACCATAAAGTGACATTTCTCCCAGTTTAAAACCAGGTTAGTCTCTTGGCACCTTTTCAAGACAAGTGCTAGGTGGTCAAGACAGGAGCTGAATGAGTCTCCATATACTGAGAAGTCATCCATGAAGATTTCCAGGAATTTCTCCACCATATCAGAGAAGATGGATAACATGCATTTCTGAAAGGTTGCAGGAGCATTACACATACCAAAAGGCATCCTCCTGTAGGCAAACACGCCAGAAGGGCAAGTAAATGCTGTTTTCTCTTGGTCTTGAGAATCTACTGCAATTTGGTTGTACCCTGAATAGCCATCCAAAAAGCAGTAATAATCATGACCAGCTAGTCTTTCTAGCATTTGGTCTATGAATGGTAAAGGAAAATGATCCTTTCTGGTGGCTGTATTGAGCCTCCTGTAGTCAATACACATACGCCACCCTGTGACTGTTCTTGTAGGAACCAGTTCATTTTTTTCATTATGAACCACTGTCATGCCTCCCTTTTTGGGGACAACTTGGACAGGGCTCACCCAGGGGCTATCAGAAATAGGATAAATAATCCCAGCCTCTAGTAATTTAGTGACCTCTTTCTGCACCACCTCCTTCATGGCTGGATTTAGCCTCCTCTGTGGTTGGACCACTGGTTTGGCATTATCCTCCAACAGGATCTTGTGCATGCATCTGGCTGGGCTAATGCCCTTAAGATCACTTATAGACCACCCAAGAGCTGTCTTGTGTGTCCTTAGCACTTGAATCAGTGCTTCCTCTTCCTGTGGATTTAAAGCAGAGCTTATAATCACTGGAAAAGTGTCACCTTCTCCCAGAAATGCATATTTCAGGGATGGTGGTAGTGGTTTGAGTTCAGGTTTGGGAGGCTTATCCTCCTCCTGAGGAATTTTCGAAAATTCTTTTGTTTCCTCTGGTTCTTCCTGATCAGGTTGAGCATCCTTGAAGATGTCCTCAAGCTCTGATTCTAGGCTTTCAGTCATATTGATCTCTTCCACTAGAGAGTCAATAATGTCAGCGCCCATGCAGTCATTTGGTGTGTCTGGATGCTGCATAGCTTTTACAGCATTCAACTTGAACTCATCCTCATTGACTCTCAGGGTTACTTCCCCTTT
Source organism: Arachis stenosperma (assembly GCF_014773155.1). Taxonomy (NCBI): domain Eukaryota; kingdom Viridiplantae; phylum Streptophyta; class Magnoliopsida; order Fabales; family Fabaceae; genus Arachis; species Arachis stenosperma. The sequence goes on from NC_080383.1 coordinate 10,916,574, forward strand.
TTGTACATCAATGAGAGTTCGTCCAGTTGCTAGGAAAGGTCTTCCTAGAATGAGAGTTGCACTTTTGTGCTCCTCCATTTCCAGCACCACAAAGTCAGTTGGAAAGGCAAATGGCCCAACCTTGACAATCATATCCTCTATTATGCCTGATGGATGTTTAATGGAGCCATCAGCAAGTTGGAGGCATATCCGGGTTGGTTTGACTTCTCCAGTCAACCCAAGCTTTCTGATAGTGGATGCAGGTATTAAATTGATGCTTGCTCCAAGATCACATAGGGCTGTCTTGGTGCAGGCACCTTCTAATGTGCATGGTATCATAAAGCTTCCTGGATCTTGAAGCTTTCCTGGTAAGCTTTTCAGAATGACTGCACTGCATTCTTCAGTGAGAAATACTTTTTCCGTTTCTCTCCAATCCTTCTTATGACTTAAGATCTCTTTCATGAACTTAGCATAAGAAGGTATTTGCTCAAGTGCCTCTGCAAACGGAATCTTTATTTCAAGAGTCCTTAGATAATCTGCAAAGCGGGCAAATTGCTTATCCTGCTCCGCTTGGCGGAGTTTCTGAGGATAAGGCATCTTGGCTTTATTTCTTCAACCTTAGTTGCTGCAGGCTTATTCCTTACAGAAGTGGTTGAAGAATCCTTTTTTGAGGATTACTGTCAGCACTCTCAGGTGTCTGATCCTCCCTTGGCGTCTGAACGCCAGGAATGGTGAAGATTGGGCGTTTAACGCCACTTCTCCCCCTTTTCTGGCGTTTGAACGCCAGAACTGGGCAAGGAATGGGCGTTTAACGCCAGCTTTCCTTCCCTTTCTGGCGTTTGAACACCAAAGTACTCCTCTCTGGGCTCTTACTGTCCTCAGAGGGATTTGGGCATGGCTTGGTTATCCTCTGTCAATTGTTCCTTATTTGACTTTTTGCTCTTTTGAGTGGTGTTATTTAGTGTCTTCCCACTCCTCAGTTGAACTGCTTGACACTCTCCTGTTATCTGGTTAGATATCTGCTGTTTTGCTTGATTCAACTGCAGTTCTATGTTCTTGTTAGCAACTTTAGTTTCATGGAGTATCTCTTTAAATTCTGCTAACTGTTCTGTCATCAGGAGCAATTGTTGATTAAGCTCAATCATCTGTTCTTGAGGATTAGAATCAGTGACTACTGCCATGACTTCCTCTTTTGGAGAGAACTCATTGCTAGAGTATAAATATTGGTTTCTAGCAACAGTGTCTATAAGCTCTTGAGCCTCTTCAATTGTCTTCCTCATGTGTATAGATCCACCAGCTGAGTGGTCTAAAGACATCTGAGCTTTTTCTGTAAGCCCATAATAGAAGATGTCTAACTGTACCCACTCTGAAAACATTTCAGAGGGGCATTTTCTTAGCATACCTCTATACCTCTCCCAGGCATCATAAAGGGATTCATTATCCTCTTGTTTAAAGCCTTGGATGTCCAACCTTAGCTGTGTCATCCTCCTTGGAGGGTAAAAATGATTCAGGAATTTGTCTGATAACTGTTTTCATGTCTTTATGCTTGCTGTAGGTTGGTTATTCAACCACCTTTTAGCTTCATCTTTTACAGCAAATAGAAACAGTAATAGTTTGTAGACATCCTGATCCACCTCTTTATCATGTACTGTGTCAGCAATTTGTAAGAATTGTGCCAGAAACTCAGTAGGCTCTTCCTGTGGAAGACCGAAATACTGGCAATTTTGCTGCACTATGATAATGAGTTGAGGATTTAGCTCAAAGCTGCTTGCTTTGATGGGAGGTGTACAGATGCTACTCCCATATGCAGCTGTAATGGGGTTAGAATATGACCCCAGAGTCCTTCTGGACTGATCAATCCCACTTAGGTCCATAGTGGATAAAGGGAACTGATATGGATTGCAAATAGATAAATTTTGTTTTTTTTTTAAATTGACCGAAAAATGAAATAAAAACAAAAGGAAAATAAAATAAAATAAAAAATTCAAAAATTAAAAGAGAATAAAATCAAAGCAAATTGAAAACTGAATCAATTAGTTAATTAAAAAGATTTTGAGATTAGTAATTAGAAAGATATGATTGAAAAATTTTTATGAAAAAGATTTGATTTCTGAAATGAGGAAAGAGAAAAACAACAAAATGACACCAAACTTAAAATTTTTAGAAAATCAAACACAATTTTTCGAAAATTTTAAAGGAAAAACACAAAGAGGACACCAAACTTAGAATTTTTACGGATCAAAAAGGGACTAAAGACATGCAAATTCGAAAATTAGAAGAAAAACAAAAGCATGCAATTGACACCAAACTTAAAATATGAAACTAGACTCAACTAAAAGACTCTAAACCAACAAAAATAAAACAGTCCTAATCTAAGGAACAAGATAAGCCGTCAGTTGTCCAAACTCGAACAATCCCCGGCAACGGCGCCAAAAACTTGGTGTGCGAAATTGTGATCACTACTTTTCACAACTCAAATAATCCCTAGTAATGGCCCCAAAAACTTGGTGCTCAATACCATGGCATAAACACAACTTTGCACAACTAGCCAGCAAGTGCACTGGGTCGTCCAAGTAATACCTTACGTGAGTAAGGGTCGATCCCACGGAGATTGTCGGCTTGAAGCAAGCTATGGTTATCTTGTAAATCTTAGTCAGGATATTGGAAATTATCAGGATTGATTGTGAAAAGCAAAAGAACATGAAATAAGTACTTGTTTTGCAGTAATGGAGAATAGGTTGAGGCTTTGGAGATGCTCGGCCTTCTGAATCTCTGCTTTCCTACTGTCTTCTTCCTCAAACACGCAAGGCTCCTTCCATGGCAAGCTGTATGCAAGGGTTTCACCGTTGTCAGTGGCTACCTCCCATCCTCTCAGTGGAAATGTTCAACGCACCCTGTCACGGCACGGCTATCCATCTGTCGGTTCTCAATCAGGCCGGAATAGAATCCAGTGATTCTTTTGCGTCTGTCACTAACGCCCCGCCCTCAGGAGTTTGAAGCTCGTCACAGTCATTCAATCATTGAATCCTACTCAGAATACCACAGACAAGGCTTAGACCTTCCGGATTCTCTTGAATGCCGCCATCAGTTCTAGCTTATACCACGAAGATTCTGGTTAAAGAATCCAAGAGACATCTACTTAATCTAAGGTAGAACGGAGGTGGTTGTCAGGCACACGTTTATAGTTGAGAATGATGATGAGTGTCACGGATCATCACATTCATCCGGTTTAAGAACAAGTAATATCTTAGAATGGAAGCAAGCATGATTGAATGAAAAACAGTAGTAATTGCATTAATCCATCAAGACACAGCAGAGCTCCTCACCCCCAACCATGGGGTTTAGAGACTCATGCTGTAAGAAGTACACAAAGAAACATGTAAAGTGTTATGAGGTACAGATACAATGTAAAAAGATCCTATTAATAGTGAACTAGTAACCTAAGGTTTACAGAAATGAGTAAATGACAGAAAAATCCACTTCTGGGCCCACTTGGTGTGTGCTTGGGCTGAGCATTGAAGCTTTCATATGTAGAGACCTTTTCTGGAGTTAAACGCCAGCTTTCATGCCAGTTTGGGCGTTTAACTCCAATTTTTATGCCAGTTCCAGCGTTAAACGCTGGAAATTCTGAGGCTGATTTGCAACGCCGGTTTGGGCCATCAAATCTCGGGCAAAGTATGGACTATTATACATTGCTGGAAAGCCCAGGATGTCTACTTTCCAACGCCATTGAGAGCGCGCCGATTGGGCTTCTGTAGCTCCAGAAAATCCTCTTCGAGTGCAAGGAGGTCAGAATCCAACAGCATCTGCAGTCCTTTTCAGCCTCTAAATCAGATTTTTGCTCAGATCCCTCAATTTCAGCCAGAAAATACCTGAAATCACAGAAAAACACACAAACTCATAGTAAAGTCCAGAAAAGTGAATTTTAACTAAAAACTAATAAAAATATACTAAAAACTAACTAAATCATACTAAAAACATACTAAAAACAATGCCAAAAAGCGTATAAATTATCCGCTCATCAATGCACCGAGGACGGTGCAATCTTTAAGTGTGGGGAGGTCGATACCGATCTCCATGGGTTAGTTATTTCTTGACTCAACACCAAATTTTTTATTTTATTTGTTTGTTCATTGTTGCATTTGCATGTTTGATTGCATATTTGTTTGATTTTTTGCATATTTTACCACTTGGTTGAAGTAATATTTTCTTTTTCAAGAAACCTTTTAGAGCATTTCACTAATTTAAATTAAAAAAAATTAATTAAAATTTTTTATGTTAAAATTTGTTTGAAGTTGTAATTGAAACATGAATTATAGCTAAGAACACACAACCTGTGAGATTTGAGCTTAATTACATGGTTACATTATTTAACCATAAATATTTTATTCTTGTGTGTTTTCTTCTCTATAATTGCAATCCTTGCTTTGTTTCAGTCCATATGTCCAATATTTAGTGTATTTACATGCTTGCATATGATTGAGGCCATTGTTTGATTTTAACTCACTTATCCCAAAATTAGCCTACCTTTTACATCACCCTTGTTAGCCCCTTGAGCTTTTAAATCCCTTCTGTTTTATAAACACATTACTAACCTTAAGCAGAAAAACAAAATAAAAATCCCAAGTTGAATCCTTGGTTCGCTTAAGATAGATATTGTGTATAATTTGAGTGTGTGGAATTTTATGGGAATATGGGATGATATGAAAAAGTAGGGGATTAAATTGAATAAATTATTTGAAAATTTGGGAAGCATGCTCATGTGAAATCAAAATATTTAAATTACCATGTGCATTGAAAAAAATATATTAAGTAATTAAATAAGGGGATACAAAAAAAAAAAGAAGAAGAAAAGAAAAGAGAAGAAAAATAATATTACCCCAAATGCAAAATAAAAAGAATCAATGCACATGGGACAAAATTCAAAAAAAAAGTTTGATACATGAGCATGTAATACAAAAAGTGGGAAAATTTGGATAGCTAAGTATAATTTTAATTTTAAAAGTTTTATAGAGTATGTATATGTTAGGTGAGATCTTAGACTACTCAAGGATTTCACTAGCTCACTTAGCCTTATATATATACCCTCACCCTTACCTTGGCCCTATTACAACCTTAAAAAGACCTCATGATGTTTGCATTGGTACATTAAATATTTGTTGATTGGTTAGATGAAGAACAAAGTTTAGAAAGCATGACTAGAGAAGAGTAGAGTGATTAACCCTATACACTTGAGAGATTAGAGTGCATATACACTTCCTGTGAGGGTTCAGTGCTTAATTCTATGTTCTCTGCTTTCATGAGCTAACTTCTTACAAGTTTACTTGCTTTTACTGTATAATTTTAATTAGTGAAATCTTATTTATGTTTGTCTTGGGGAACTTATTTATTTTTAACCAAGTAGGTAGGAACATTTTTTTTGCATGTAGTTGCATTCATATAGATAGGTTGCATTTCATACATCCTACCATTCCTCTTCATCTTTATAGTTCTCTTAAGCTTAGCATGAGGACATGCTATTGTTTAAGTGTGGGGAGGTTGATAAACCACTATTTTATAGTTTATCTTGTACTCAATTGAGTGGTTTTTATCTACTCTTTACCCACTTATTCATACTATTTGCATGGTTTTACATTTGCCTTCCTAATTATGCGCTTTGATTGAAAACATGTTTCTTTGGACTTATATTTGCTAATATTAATCCTCTCTTATTACCATTAGATGCCTTGATATGTGTGTTAAGTGTTTTCAGAGATTATAGGGCAGGAATGGCTCAGAGGATGGAAAGGAAGCATGCAAAAGTGGAAGGAATACAATAATTTGGAGAAATTGCTAAGTTGTCCAGCCTGACCTCTTCGCACTCAAACGGCTATAACTTTAGCTACAGAGGTCCAAATGATGCGGTTCTAGTTGCGTTGGAAAGCTAACGTCCGGAGCTTCGATTTGATATAATATGCCATAGTTGTCCTGACGCTAGGCGATGCGACCACGTGCTCCATGCGGCCGCGTCGCAGTGATGAAAAACCAGCGTGGCAAAATTCAAAACCAGCGAATTCTTGACTGTTTTTGACCCAGTTTGTGGCCCAAAAAACATATATTAGAGGCTATAAAGTGGGGGAATATATCCATTCATAATTAAGCTCTCATAATTCACTTTTTATGTTTTAGATGTAGTTTTAGGGAGAGAGGTTCTCTCCTCTCTCTTAGGATTAGGATTTAGGACTTCTCTTAGTTTTAGGAGTGACTCTAAATCCCAGGTTCAATGTTCCCTTAAAGTATTTTCTACTTTTATTTATTTTATTTTATTACTCCATTTCTTATTTACATCTCAATTGGCTTATGGCTTTCATGTTATGATTTTCTTTGAATTAATATTATTTGAGGTATTTCAGTTATTATTGCTTTCTTTTATTTACATGATTATTGCTTCCCATCTGAAGGCATTTTTATTCCAGTAGCTTCAATTTCCTTTCCTTTTGGTTTTGGTTAAGAAATCAGTAACTCAGAAAGTTATCCAACTCAACAGCATAATTGATAATTGTTATCTCCTCTAATTGAATTGAACTTCAATAATCCCAATCTTTTCTTAGGAATTAACTCGGATTTGAAGATCAAACTAATTAGTCACTTGACCTTCCTCTGCTTTAAGTAAGGGTTAACTAAGTGAAATTAAGATTCAATTTTTATTATCATTGATAAGGATAATTCGGTCTGGACTTCCAATTTCTTATACCTTGCCAAGAGATTTTATTGTTATTATTTTATTTTATTTTATTTGCCATTCAACATATTCCCTCCTTACCTCCTAAATCCCAATTTACAACTCATAACCAATAATAAGAACATACCTCCCTGCAATTCCTTGAGAAGACGACCCGAGGTTTAAATACTCGGTTAACAATTTTTAAGGGGTTTGTTACTTGTGACAACCAAAACGTTTGTACGAAGGGATTTCTGTCGGTTTAGAGACTATATCTACAACGCGACTGTTTTTATTCTTTACTGGCAAAAATCCCAACGTCAGCCATCAATTCTAGCTTATACCACGAATATTCTGATTAAGGAATCCAAGAGATAAACATTCAAGCCTTGTTTGCTTGTAGAACGGAAGTGGTTGTCAGGCACGTGTTCATAAGTGAGAATGATGATGAGCGTCACATAATCATCACATTCATCATGTTCTTTGGTGCGAATAAATATCTTAGAACAAGAATAAGCTGAATTGAATAGAAGAACAATAGTAATTGCATTAATACTCGAGGTACAGCAGAGCTCCACACCTTAATCTATGGTGTGTAGAAACTCCACCGTTGAAAATACATAAGAACAAGGTCTAGGCATGGCCGAATGGCCAGCCTCCCAAAGAGGTTTCAATCATAAAAACATGATCAAAAGATTTTCTAATACAATAGCAAAAGGTCCTATTTGTAGAGAACTAGTAGCTTAGGGTTTACAAAGATGAGTAAATGACACAAAATTCCACTTTCGGGCCCACTTGGTATGTGCTTGGGCTGAGCATTGAAGCTTTCATGTGTAGAGACTTTTCTTGGAGTTAAACGCCAGCTTTTGTGCTAGTTTGGGCGTTTAACTCCCATTCTTGTGCCAGTTCCGGCGTTAAACGCCAGAATTCTTGAGCTGACTTGGAACGCCTATTTGGGCCATCAAATCTCGGGAAAAGTATGAACTATTATGCATTGCTGAAAAGCCCAGGATGTCTACTTTCCAACGCAATTGAGTGCGCGCCAATTGGGCTTATGTAGCTCCATAAAATCCACTTCGAGTGCAGGGAGGTCAGAATCCAACAGCATCTGCAGTCCTTTTCAGCCTCTGAATCAGATTTTTGCTCAAGTCCCTCAATTTCAGCCAAAAAATACCTGAAATCACAGAAAAACACACAAACTCATAGTAAAGTCCAGAAAAGTGAATTTTAACTAAAAACTAATAAAAATATAATAAAAATTAACAAAAGTATACTAAAAACATACTAAAAACAATGCCAAAAAGCGTATAAATTATCCGCTCATCACAACACCAAACTTAAATTGTTGCTTGTCCCCAAGCAACTGAAAATCAAATAGGATAAAAAGAAGAGAATATACTATAAACTCCAAACTATCAATGAAACTTAGCTCTAATTAGATGAGCGGGACTAGTAGCTTTTTGCCTCTGAACAGTTTTGGCATCTCACTTTTTCCTTTGATGTTCAGAATGATTGGCTTCTATAGGAACTCAGAATCCGGATAGTGTTATTGATTCTCCTAGTTAAGTATGATGATTCTTGAACACAGCTACTTTATGAGTCTTGGCCGTGGCCCAAAGCACTCTGTTTTCCAGTATTACTACCGGATACATCCATGCCACAGACACATAACTGGGTGAACCGGCTTCCCTCTTGAATCTCTCTTCCATTGAGCGCCCTCTTCACAAATGTCTATGAGGACTTGGTCCAACCTTTGATCAAAGTTGACCCTTCTAGTGTAAGGGTGTTCATCTCCTTGCATCATGGGCAAGTTGAATGCCAACCTTACATTTTCCGGACTAAAATCTAAGCATTTCCCCCGAACCATTGTAAGCCAATTCTTTGGGTCCGGGTTCACACTTTGATCATGGTTCTTGGTGATCCATGCATTGGCATAGAACTCTTGAACCATTAAGATTCCGACTTGTTGAATGGGGTTGGTAAGAACTCCCTAACCTCTTCTTTGGATCTCATGTCGGATCTCCGGATATTCACTCTTTTTGAGTTTGAAAGGGACCTCGGGGATCACGTTCTTCATGGCCACAACTTCATAGAAGTGGTTTGATGCACCCTTGAGATGAATCTCTCCATCTCCCATAAATGGTTATGGAAAAACAAAAAGCACCGCTTTTACCACACCAAACTTAGAAGGTTTGCTCGTCCTCGAGCAAAAGAAGAAAGAAGAGAGTAGAAGAAGAAGAAATAGAGGAGATAGAGGGGGGCCTTGTGTTTGGCCAAGGGGGAAAAGTAGTGTTTAGGTTGTATGAAAATGAGGGGGTGAAGATGGGTTTATATAGGGGTGGAGAGGGGGGTATGGTTCGGCCATTATGGGTGGGTTTGGGAGGGAAAGTGGTTTGAATTTGAATGGTGAGGTAGGTGGGGTTTTATGAAGGATGTATGTGAGTGGTGAAGAGAATGGTGGGATTTGATAGGTGAGGGGTTTTTGGGGAAGAGGTATTGAGGTGATTGGTGAATGGGTGAAGAAGAGAGAGAGTGGTGGGGTAGGTGGGGATCCTGTGGGGTCCACAGATCCTGAGGTGTCAAGGATAGCTCATCCCTGCACCAAGTGGCGTGCAAAAATGCCCTTTCTACCAATCCTGGCATTAAACGCCGGGCTGCTGCCCTTTTCTGGTGTTAAACGCCAGTCTGGTGCCCCTTTCTGGCGTTAAACGCTAGTCTGGTGCCCCTTTCTGGCGTTAAACGCCCAGAATGGTGCCAGACTGGGCGTTAAACAACCCATTTGCTACCCTTATAGGCGTTTAAACGCCAGCAAGGTTTTCCTCCAGGGTGTGCTATTTTTCTTTATGTTTTTCATTCTATTTTTGCTTTTTCAATTGTTTTTGTGACTTCACATGATCATCAACCTACAGAAAACATAAAATAACAAAGGAAAATAGATAAATATAACATTGGGTTGCCTCCCAACAAGCGCTTCTTTAATGTCAGTAGCTTGACAGTGGGCTCTCATGGAGCCTCACAGATGTTCAGAGCAATGTTGGAACCTCCCAACACCAAAATTAGAGTTTGAATGTGGGGGTTCAACACCAAAATTAGAATTTGGTTGTGGCCTCCCAACACCAAACTTAGAGTTTGACTGTGGGGGCTCTGTTTTGAGAGAAGCTCTTCATGCTTCCTCTCCATGGTTACAGAGGGATATCCTTGAGCCTTAAACACAAAGGATTCTTCATTCACTTGAATGATCAATTCTCCTCTGTCAACATCAATCACAGTCCTTGCTGTGGCTAAGAAGGGTCTGCCAAGGATGATGGATTCATCCATGCACTTTCCAGTCTCTAGGACTATGAAATCAGTAGGGATGTAATGGTCTTCAACCTTTACCAGAACATCCTCTACAAGTCCATAAGCTTATTTTCTTGAATTGTCTGCCATCTCTAGTGAGATTCTTGCAGCTTGTACCTCAAAGATCCCTAGCTTCTCCATTACAGAGAGAGGCATGAGGTTTATGCTTGACCCTAGGTCACACAGAGCCTTCTCAAAGGTCATGGTGCCTATGGTATAAGGTATTGAGAACTTCCCAGGGTCCTGTCTCTTTTGAGGTAATCTCTGCCTAGTCAAGTTATATAATTCTTTGATGAGCAAAGGGGGTTCATCCTCCCAAGTCTCATTACCAAATAACTTGTCATTTAGCTTCATGATTACTCCAAGGTACTTAACAACTTGCTCTTCAGTGACATCTTCATCCTCTTCAGAGGAAGAATACTCATCAGAGCTCATGAATGGCAGAAGTAAATCCAATGGAATATCTATGGTCTCAGTGTGAGCCTCAGATTCCCATGGTTCCTCATTAGGGAAATCATTGGAGGCCAGTGGACGTCCATTGAGGTCTTTCTCAGTGGCGATCACTGCCTCTTCCTCCTCTCCAAATTCGGCCATGTTGATGGCCTTGCACTCTCCTTTTGGATTCTCTTCTATATTGCTTGGAAGAGTACTAGGAGGGAGTTCAGTAACTTTCTTACTCAGCTGACCCACTTGTGCCTCCAAGTTTCTAATGGAGGACCTTGTTTCAGTCATGAAACTTTGAGTGGTTTTGATTAGATCAGAGTCCATGGTTGCTAAGTCAGAGTGGCTCTGCTTAGAATTCTCTATCTGTTGCTGAGAAGATGATGGAAAAGGCTTGTCATTGCTAAACCTGTTTCTTCCACCATTATTGTTGGTGAAACCTTGTTGAGGTCTCTGTTGATCCTTCCATGAGAGATTTGGATGATTTCTCCATGAAGGATTATAGGTGTTTCCATAGGGTTCTCCCATGTAATTCACCTCTTCCATTGATGGGTTCTCAGGATCATAAGCTTCTTCTTCAGATGAAGCATCCTTAGTATTGCTTGGTGCAGCTTGTATTCCAGACAGACTTTGAGAAATCATATTGACTTGCTGAGTCAATATTTTATTTTGAGCCAACATGGCATTCAGTGTATCAATCTCAAGAACTCCTTTCTTCTGATTCGTCCCATTGTTCACAGGATTCCTTTCAGAAGTGTACATGAATTGGTTATTTGCAACCATTTCAATGAGTTCTTGAGCTTCTGCAGGCGTCTTCTTCAAATGAAGAGATCCTCCAGCAGAGTTGTCCAATGACATATTGGACAGTTTAGATAGACCATCATAGAAGATACCTATGATGCTCCATTCAGAAAGCATGTCAGAAGGACACTTTCTGATTAATTGTTTGTATCTTTCCCAAGCTTCATAGAGGGATTCACCTTCCTTCTGTCTGAAGGTTTGGACTTCCACTCCAAGCTTACTCAATTTTTGAGGTGGAAAGAACTTTGCCAAGAAGGCATTGACTAGCTTTTCCCAAGAGTTCAGGCTTTCTTTAGGTTGTGAGTCCAACCATATCCTAGCTCTATCTCTTATAGCAAAAGGGAATAGCATAAGTCTGTAGACTTCAGGGTCAACCCCATTGCTCTTGACAGTGTCACAGATTTGCAAGAATTTAGCTAAAAACTGATGAGGATCTTCCAATGGAAGTCCATGGAACTTGCAATTCTATTGCATTAGAGAAACTAATTGAGGCTTAAGCTCAAAGTTGTTTGCTCCAATGGCAGGGATAGAGATGCTTCTCCCATAGAAGTCGGGAGTAGGTGCAGTAAAGTCACCCAGCACCTTCCTTGCATTGTTGGCATTGTTGTTGTTTTCGGCTGCCATGTCTTCTTCTTGTTTGAAGATTTCTGTTAGGTCCTCTTCAGAGAGTAGTGCTTTAACTTCTCTTAGCTTTCGCTTCAAGGTCCTTTCAGGTTCAGGGTCAGCCTCAACAAGAATGCTTTTGTCTTTGCTCTTGCTCATATGAAAGAGAAGAAAACACGAAAATATGGAATCCTCTATGTCACAGTATAGAGATTCCTTGAGATGTCAGAGGAAAAGAAGAATAAAAGGAGGAGGTAGAAGAATTCAAACTTATCAAGAGGGATAGAGTTCGAATTGTGCATTGAGGAAGAGTGTTAGTCCATAAATTGAGGGATGTGAGAAGAGGGGAAGAATTTTCGAAAATAAAGTAAGAGATTTTGAAATAATTAAAAGAAATTTTCAAAAATTGATTGGTGATTTTCGAAAACTAAGATTGAGAAAGTAATTAAGTGATTTTTGAAAAAGATTTTGAAATTAGAAATCAAAAAGATATGATTGAAGACTATTTTGAAAAAGATGTGATTAAAAAGATATGATTGAAAAGTTATGGTTTTAAAGAGATATGATTGAAAAGATATGATTGAAAAACAATTTAAAAAGATTTGATTTTTAAAATTAATGACTTGGCTAACAAGAAATTTAAAAGATATGATTCAGACATTAAACCTTTCTCAACAGAAAAGGCAACATACCTGAAATGTCGAATCAAATCATTAATTGTTAGCAAGTATTTTTTTTTTTTGAAAAATGTGAAGAAATTGATTTTGAAAATATATGATTGAAAAGATATGATTTGAAAAAGATTTGATTTTGAAAAATTATGAAAACTTGAAAAAAAAATTGAATTAAAAATAAAATCTTCCCTCTTGTGCCATCATGGCGTTAAACGCCCAAAATGCTACCCTTTTGGGCATTAAACGCCAGTTTTCCTTCTTCACTGGGCGTTTTGAACGCCCAGCTTTTTCTGTGTAATTCCTCTGCTGTATGTTCTGAATCTTCAATTCTCTGTATTATTGACTTGAAAAGACACAAATTAAAATATTTTTTTGAATTTTTAATGATGAGGAATAATCAAAATGCCATTAAGATCAAATAAACAATGCATGCAAGACACCAAACTTAGAAGTTTGTATACTACTGACACTAACAAATTGAGAATGTATATGAGAAACAACAAAACACTCAAGACAAGAGAATTTAAAGATCAGAGCAAGGAAATCATCAAGAACAACTTGAAGATCAATGAAGAACATAATGCATGTAATTTTCAAAAATTAGAAGAATAAAGACATGCAATTGACACCAAACTTAAAATTAGACACTAGACTCAAACAAGAAACATAAAAATATTTTTGATTTTAAGATTTTATAATTTTTTTTTTGGATTTTTTCGAAAATTATAGATTCAAAATTTTTAATAAGAATTTCAAGAATCATGCAATGTTAGTCTAAAGCTTTAGTCTAAAAAGATTAGATATGGCTAGCAAGCTTCAGCAGGACATTGCATTCAAGAGCTAAATTGATGAGAATCAATCAGCTTTGGTGATGATGAAAACATCACCTTGAAACTCTAGAATTCATTCTTAAAAATTCTAAAGAAAAATGCCTAATCTAAGCAACAAGATGAACCGTCAGTTGTCCAAACTCAAACAATCCCCGGCAACGGCACCAAAAACTTGGTACACGAAATTGTGATCATCAATGGCGCCATCAACATGGTACGCTCAATTGCAATCTCAACTCTTTATCACAACTTCGCTCAACTAACCAGCAAGTGCACTGGGTCGTCCAAGTAATAAACCTTACGCGAGTAAGGGTCGATCCCACGGAGATTGTTAGTATAAAGCAAGCTATGGTCATCTTGTAAATCTCAGTCAGGCAGATTCAAATGGTTATGGAGGATTAATGACTAAAAGATGAATAAAACATAAAATGAAGATAGAGATACTTATGTAGTTCATTGGTGAGAATTTCAGATAAGCATATGGAGATGCTTTGTCCCTTCCGTCTCTCTGCTTTCCTACTATCTTCATCCAATCCTTCTTACTCCTTTCCATGGCAAGCTGTATGTTGGGCATCACCGTTGTCAATGGCTGCAGTCCCGTCCTCTCAGTGAAAATGTTCAACGCGCTCTGTCACAGCACGGCTATTCAGCTGTCGGTTCTCGATCATGTCGGAATAGAATCCAGTGATTCTTTTGCGTCTGTCACTAACGCCCCACAATCGTGAGTTTGAAGCTCGTCACAGTCATTCAATCCTTGAATCCTACTCAGAATACCACAGACAAGGTTTAGACCTTCCGGATTCACTTGAATGCCGCCATCAATTCTAGCTTATACCACGAAGATTCTGATTAAGGAATCCAAGAGATAAACATTCAAGCCTTGTTTGCTTGTAGAACGGAAGTGGTTGTCAGGCACGCGTTCATAAGTGAGAATGATGATGAGCATCACATAATCATCACATTCATCATGTTCTTGGGTGCGAATGAATATCTTAGAACAAGAATAAGCTGAATTGAATAGAAGAACAATAGTAATTGCATTAATACTCGAGGTACAGCAGAGCTCCACACCTTAATCTATGGTGTGTAGAAACTCCACCGTTGAAAATACATAAGAACAAGGTCTAGGCATGGCCGAATGGCCAGCCTCCCAAAGAGGTTTCAATCATAAAAACATGATCAAAAGATTTTCTAATACAATAGCAAAAGGTCCTATTTGTAGAGAACTAGTAGCTTAGGGTTTACAAAGATGAGTAAATGACATAAAAATTCACTTCCGGGCCCACTTGGTATGTGCTTGGGCTGAGCATTGAAGCTTTCATGTGTAGAGACTTTTCTTGGAGTTAAACGCCAGCTTTTGTGCCAGTTTGGGCGTTTAACTCCCATTCTTGTGCCAGTTCCGGCGTTAAACACCAGAATTCTTGAGCTGACTTGGAATGCCTATTTGGGCCATCAAATCTCGGGAAAAGTATGAACTATTATACATTGCTGGAAAGCCCAGGATGTCTACTTTCCAACGCAATTAAGAGCGTGCCAATTGGGCTTATGTAGCTCCATAAAATCCACTTCGAGTGCAGGGAGGTCAGAATCCAACAGCATCTGCAGTTCTTTTCAGCCTCTGAATCAGATTTTTGCTCAAGTCCCTCAATTTCAGCCAAAAAATACCTGAAATCACAGAAAAACACACAAACTCATAGTAAAGTCCAGAAAAGTGAATTTTAACTAAAAACTAATAAAAATATAATAAAAACTAACTAAAACATACTAAAAACATACTAAAAACAATGCCAAAAAGCGTATAAATTATCCGCTCATCAGTTAGTAAATGAATAAATAAATAGAAAGAGATGAGAGAGAGAAGAAAATTCGAATTTTAATTAAAAGGAATAGAAAAATATTTTTGTTTTTATTTTAAAATTTAGTTAGAATTCAAAAATTAAGAGAAGAAATAAAATTAAAATTAAAATTCGAAACAATTAGTTAATTAAAAGAATTTTGAAAAAGAGGAAGGTGATTTTCGAAAATTAGAGAGAGAAAAGTAGTTAGGTGGTTTTGAAAAAGATAAGAATTAGTAAAACAAACAAAAAGTCAATTAGTTAGTTGAAAAAGATTTGAAAATCAATTTTGAAAAGATAAGAAGTTAGAAAAGATTTTTGAAATCAAAATTTAAAAAAAGAGACATGATTGAAAAAGATATGATTAAAAAGATATGATTAAAATTTATTTTAAAAAAGATTTGAAAAATAAATTTAGAAAGATTTGATTTTGAAAATTAAAGTTAATGACTTGATCAACAAGAAATCAAAAGATATAATTCTAAAATTTAAAGTTTGAATCTTTCTTAACAAGAAAGTAACAAACTTGAAATTTTTGAATCAAAACATTAATTGTTAGTATTAATTTCGAAAATTATGAAATGAAGATAAGAAAAAGATTTTGAAAATCAATTTTAAAAATTTTTTGAAAAACATGAAAAAAATGAAAAAGATTTGATTTTTGAAAAGATAAATTTTTGAAATTGAAATCTTGACTTGACTAACAAGAAACAACTTATTTAAAAAAATTTTGACTAAATCAACCCAAAGATTTCAAAATTTATGAGTAAAATAAGGAAAAGATATTTTTTATTTTTGAATTTTTAATGATGAGAGAGAAAAAACACAAAAATGACTCGAAACATGAAAAATTTGGATCAAAACAAATGATGCATGCAAGAACACTATGAATGTCAAGATGAACACCAAGAACACTTTGAAGATCAAGATAAACATCAAGACTTATTTTTGAAAAATTTTCAAGAAAAGAAAAATATGCGAGACACCAAACTTAGAAATTTTTAATGTTTAGACTCTAATAATTCAAAAATGCATATGAAAAACAACAAAAGACACAAAACAAGAAAATATGAAGATCAAACAAGAAGACTTACCAAGAACAACTTGAAGATCATAAAGAACACCATGCATAAGTTTTTTTTTCGAAAATTTTTAGAAAATTAAAAAGATGCAATTGACACCAAAATTAAAACTTAACTCTAGACCCAAACAAGAAACACAAAAATATTTTTGATTTTATGATTTTACTATTTTTTTTGGATTTTTTGAAAGTTATTTTGGGAAAACGAAAAAGAAGAAAAATTTTGAAAGATTTTTGAAAACTTTTTGAAAATAAAATAAAGGTTGAAACAAAAAGAAAATTACCTAATCTAAGCAACAAGATGAACCGTTAGCTGTCCAAACTCGAACAATCCCCGGCAACGGCGCCAAAAACTTGGTGCACGAAATTGTGATCTTCACTGGCGCCAACAACTTGGTACGCACAATTGTAATCTCAACTCTTTTTTTTTTCACAACTTCGCACAACTAACCAGCAAGTGCACTGGGCCGTCCAAGTAATAAACCTTGCGTGAGTAAGGGTCGATCCCACGGAGATTGTCGGCTTGAAGCAAGCTATGGTCATCTTGTAAATCTCAGTCAGGCGGATTCAATTGGTTATGGAGTTTTGATAATTAAAAGATAAATAAACATAAAATAAAGATAGAGATACTTATGTAATTCATTGGTGGGAATTTCAGATAAGTGTATGGAGATGCCTCATTCCTTTTGAACCTCTACTTTCCTACTGCCTTCTTCCAATCCTTCATACTCCTTTCTATGGCAAGCTGTATGTTAGGTGTCACCGTTGTCAATGGCTACTTCCTGTCCTCTTAGTGAAAATGGTCCTCTACGGTTTCCCGCATGGCTAATCAGCTGTTGGTTCTCGATCGTGTAGGAATAAGATTTACTATCCTTTTGCGTCTGTCATTACGCCCTATAGTCACAAGTTTGAAGCTCATCACAGTCATCCCATCCCAGATCTTACTCGGAAAACCACAGACAAGATTTAGACTTTTTGAAACTCAAGAATGCTGCCAATTAATTCTAGCTTATACCACGAAGACTCTGATCTCACGGAATGGAAGGCTCTGTTGTCAGGAAAGGCAACCATGCGTCGTGGACCAAGAATCCAAGAGATACACACTCTAGCTTTCGCAGGTAGAACGGAAGTGTTTGCCAGGCACGCGTTCATAAGTGAGAATGGTGATGAGTGTCACGGATCATCACATTCGTCGGGTTGAAGTTCGAACGAATATCTTAGAATAAGAATAAGCATGAATTGAATAGAAAACAGTAGTACTTTGCGTTAATACTCGAGGAACAGCAGAGCTCCACACCTTAATCTATGGTGTGTAGAAATTCCACCGTTGAAAATACATAAGAACAAGGTCTAGGAATGGCCGAATGGCCAGCCTCCCCAAATGGCATGTGAATTCGAAAATAGGGAAAAAGACCCCTAGTACAATAGTAAAAAGTTCTATTTATACTAAACTAGTTACTAGGGTTACAAAAATAAGTAAATGATGCAGAAATCCACTTCCGGGACCACTTGGTGTGTACTTGGGATGAACATTGAAGCTTTCATGTGTAAAGGCCTTCTTTGGAGTTAAACGCCAGTTTGTAACTTGTTTCTGGCGTTTGACTCTAGCTTGCAACTTGTTTCTGGTGTTTGACGCCAGAATAGGGTAGAAAGCTGGCATTGAACGCCAATTTTCGTCGTCTAAACTCGGGCAAACTATGGACTATTATATATTGCTGCAAAGCCCTGGATGTCTACTTTCCAACGAAATTCAAAGCGCACCATTTGGGTTTCTGTAGCTCCAAAAATTTCATTTCGAGTGCAGGGAGGTTAGAATCCAACAGCATATGCAGTCCTTCTTCAGCCTCTGAATCAGATTTTTGCTCAGGTCCCTCAATTTTAGCTAGAAAATACCTGAAATTACAGAAAAATACACAAACTCATAGTAAAGTCCAGAAATTTAAATTTTGCTTAAAAACTAATAAAAATATACTAAAAAGTAGCTAGATCCTACTAAAAACTATATAAAAACAATGCGAAAAAGCTTATAGATTATCCGCTCATCACAAAATCAACCAGGATCTGGTTTGTCAAGAAAAAGGGGGGACTCTATTTTTTGCGTCTAAGTTGGGTTGAAAATTGAAAGACTTGTCAAAGAAAGTCTATGGTTCCAACCTTATAGAGGTTGCTAAGCACAGAAGAGTAACTAGGGATGCCTTGGATCTGGTTTACGAGGCCATATTATCCTGAGTTTGAGGTGCTTGCAATTGAGTTTCAACCGATGGCTCTGGTTCATATCCAAAATCAGGTTTAGAGGCCTCTTCTAATTCAGTTTTTTATTTTGAAACTAAACCTTGATCTTGCTCTTGTTCCTGCTTACCATTTGGTTGTTGTTTCTACTGCAAACTTTGATTATCGTCCTCAATTGGATTACCTAAGTTAACCAGACCTTCTACGCTGAGGCTTCTACCTCTACCTCTACCCCTACCCTTACCTCGAGAAATCTGCTGATCTTGATCATCTTTCTGTAACTACTTATCTTGATCATCCGTTTGCAGTTGCTGCTAAGAATGGTTTGCATCTTGATCTATTTTACGAGGTCTTCCCCGACCATGACCTCTACCTCTGCCTCTGCCTCTGCCTTTGCCATGACTATACTCCCTTGGGTTGTTTGCATCAGTCACTTACTTACAGGGCCTTCCTCTGGGATGCTTAGCTGGACGATGCTCAACATTCCTAGACACTGGATTCTCATATCCTTGATTTCCATGCAGCGGCCGGTCATTATGAAAATTCTTAGGAGCTAACATTGCTTTATTTTTAAACATTTTTGGTTCCTTGTGCCTTCCTTGACCTGCAACTTAAACTTGAGGAGATGACTGCCTCTGCTTCTCAATAATATTTACCTTGGGCTTTTGTGCATGAAGAATAAGGTTATGTAATGGTAAAAAAGACTCCTCTTGATCATCTGCAACTGGCTTAGATTTCAGGTGCATCGCTTTACGTTGACACTTTGGAGAATGCTTTTCAAGATCACTAGATATCGAGTTCCCATTTTGCTTTTGTCCAGGAACATCCGAAGAAGACATTTGTTGTTTGAATTGTTCTTCTGACAGTACACATTCTAAACCCGAAAGATCAAGTGGCTTCTGGTAATCAATAACATTCAGCACAATTGGGAGGGATGAACAAATTGTTTCTACATGCACTATGGAGACTGTTGGCAACAAATTTTAAAATTATATTATCATGCCCGTTAACAAATTTTAAAAGCGTATCATCATGCTCATAGTTACATGGAACAAAAAATAAGCATAAGATTACATTTCTCTAAATAATTTAAGGAAAAAAGGATGATGGTCAATAAGGCAAAAAAATTAGAATAAAATAAATTCCTGTCATGAAAGTTTGAAAAGAAATAAGGAATCAATTAATAAACATATTTTAGAGGACCTTTAAATGTGTAGAAATTAAATCTTTTATATTGAACTATTAAAGGAAAGGTAATGATAACATTAAAGCTAAGCATATGATAAATTAGTTTTTTTTTTGTCATGTTGAACAAACTAAAGTTTCTTTCTAATGTTGATAAGGAAAGCACAAGGGTTGTCACCAAATGACCCATAGAAGGGTTAAATTAGCCTCTCGCAAATATGCAAGGTAAAGCTTCTTAATATAGATCCACATAGTAGATCCAACCCTTCTAAGAACATCTGGGCAGAGTAAAAAGTTTATAGGACTATGCTTTCCTTTATTGAAAACAGAAAGAAAGGCATAAATATATATGTAAGAAAATGCCAATTATTCCAGATAAACCATAATTTTATGGTTTATCTTGTATTGAATTTGGTGGATTTTTTATCAACTTTTTCCATATTTATTCAATGAAATAGCATGATTTTGTGAATCTCTCTTAATTTGTGCTTAAGAATGAAAACAAGCTTTTTAGGCCATAAAATTGCTAAATTTTATTCACTTCAATTCCATTTGATGCCTTGATATGTTTGTTGAGTGATTTCAGGCTTAGGAGGTAAGGATTGGGTTGAAGAAGTGAAGAAAAAGTATGTAAAGTGGATAATTCATGAAGAAATGAAGTTTTGAAAATCTGCCATGCGAGGCGTACGCGTGACCTGAAAAATCACAATATGACGCGTGTGCGTAACCCACGCGTACGCATGACAAGTAGAATGTGACCAACTTAAAGGCAACACGCTGGGGGCGATTTCTAGGCTGCAGAAGCCCAATCCAACTCATTTCTGAAGCTATTTGAGGCCAAATTCAAGAGGGAACAAGGGGAGAGCAATTAGGAGTAGTTTTAGAAACAAGCTTTAGGTCATATTTTAGAGAGAGAAGCTCTCTCTTCTCTAGAATTAGGTTAGATTTAGGATAGATTCCTCTTAGATTTAGGTTTAATTGTTGTTTTGATTTACTTTTTTTGCAATTTATTGTTCTTACATCTTTGCTCTTCTAGTTTTACTTGTCATTTTCTTTATTTTGTTGCCTTTATGTTTATGACATTTTGTTGGTTTTAATTTCAATTAATGCAATTTATGTGTTATATATGTTTGTTAATGTTTAATTGAATTGTTATTGTTATTTTCTTGCATTGGGTAGTTGTAGAATTTATATTTCTTGCCAATTTACTATGCTTTTCTTTTATGCCTTCCAAGTGTTTGATAAAATGCTTGGTTGGATTTTAGAGTAGATTCTCAACCCTTGCTAGGACCTTTCTTAGTTGTTAGTTTTATTTTCTTGTTCATCAAACCCAAAACACCAAAAATATACACCCCATAACCAATAATATGCACACTTTCCTGCAATTCCTTGAGAGACGACCCGAGGTTTAAATACTCTTGATTTTTATTGGGTTTGCACTTGTGACAAACAAATTAAACTTTGATTGATGGTTGTCTATCGGTTTGGATCTATACTTCGACGAGATTATTTTTGTGAAAATTGCTACCGATGATTTCCCTACATCAGTTCCCCAATACAGTCATGTATAGAAAAGCTTCAAATGTCATCAAATTAACTCCAAGTACACATTATTAAATAATTTGACTTTTCTAGATTAAATGAAAGCATAGCAAATCCCAACATTGTAGTAGGTGACACTTATTTTATAAAAAGCTTTCTTAAAATTCTCTAATCAAGCAAATTCTTAGATATAACTAGTAAACGAGCTCTTATAAAAGGGCACTAACAACTCCACCACATGAATAATAACTATCAAGTACCAACAACAGATGTAAAAAATGATAGAAACACTATAATACCTGATCCTTTAACTCTTGTGCTAGAGACTCTGCTTCAACATATTGTTCTACAACTCCAACCCCTTGTGATTTATTTTGCTCTCCAACCCTTTTAGCTGATTAGTCAAGTGCTTCTTCCCCCTACTCTTCCATCCATTTCACCACACTAATTGGCTCATTAGTCCTAACATTGCCTAAATCATCAACTTGATGTTGTGCCTCATCTCTTCCCTCATTAGGCTTATCACTCTTCTCAACCACTTCACAGATTTTTACTCTTTTTCGCTTTCGCACTGTACGTCCATCCATGCTATGCTAACTTCTCTTCTTTCCACTCTTATTCCTCGTACTCTTACATTCCTGTCTCCCCTTCCGATCACCATCAATTCCATCACATTAGCCTGTAGAAGTTATCTGCCACCCTCATTACACACAATCTCCTCATCCTGGCAAAGCTTCTCTAATTGAATACCCAAAATATTCTTATGTGGCCATGGCAAATCCTCATACTCCTTTACAATGAAATTAGAACTTTCTTCTTCAGTAGACCCTTTATTCTCATTTAGATTTTATATTGCCCTATGTATCATGTAAAAAAAAGCATAAAAGGGGGCAAAAAATTAAAATCAAAAAAAGAATAATATATTCATTATGATCATTTAAATTCCAAAGAAAATAAGACATTCAATAAGCAAAATAAAAAAGATTGAAAATTTGGAGAAAAGTAAAGGAAATGAGCTACCAATGCATAAGGAGAGTGCGTAGGGTGTGGAAAGAAGGAAACATCTTCTTGAGACGCTGCTGAATAAGGGAGGAAACATGGCGAGTTTCGAGGGAGAGGGAGGGGTTGGATTCAGCGAGCTGAGACAAGAGAGAGTCTTTGAGGTTAGCAATGATGCGGTTTCTTCTAGAATGTTCGTCATTGTTAGGAAGAAGTTGAGGAGGAGAGTGAGGTTTCTCTTCTTCGTCCACAATTGGTGCCAGCTGGTGGATGAAATTGTGATCATCAACAATGGCTCCAAAGACTTGGTGCTCTCAAACATAAATCACACTTTGTCACAACTCCACACAACTAACCAACAAGTGTACTGGGTCGTCCAAGTAATACCTTACGTGAGTAAGGATCGATCCCACAGAGATTGTTGGTATGAAGCAAGCTATGGTCATCTTGTAAATCCCAGTCAAGCGGATTCAACTATATAAAGAGATTATTGGATTTTCGAATAATAATAATAAATTTAAACAGAAAATAAAGATAGAGTTACTCATGTAATTCAATTATGGGAATTTCAGATAAGTGTATGGAGGTGTTGTGTTCCTTCCGAATCTCTGCTTTCCTACTGCTTTTATCCAATCTTTGTCACTTCTTTCTGTGGCAAGCTGTATGTAGGGCATCACCATTGTCAATGGCTACATCCCATCCTCTCAGTAAAAATGGTCCAAATGCTCTGTCACAGCATGGCTAATCATCTGTCGGTTCTCGATCATGTTGGAAAAGAATCCCTTGATTCTTTTGCATTTGTCATCACGCCCAGCAATCGCGAGTTTGAAGCTCGTCATAGTCATTGAATTCCGGAATCCTACTCGGAATACCACAGACAAGGTTAGACTTTCCGAATTCCCATGAATGCAGCCATCAATTCTAGCTTATACCACGAAGATTCTGATTAAGAAATCCAAGAGATATGCACCCGGTCTAAGGTAGAACGGAAGTGGTTGTCAGTCACGCGTTCATAGGTGAGAATGATGATGAGTGTCACAGATCATCACATTCATCATGTTGAAGTGCAACGAATATCTTAGAATAAGAATAAGTCGAATTGAATAGAAAATAGTAGTACTTGCATTGAAACTTGAGGTACAGCAGAGCTCCACACCCTTAATCTATGGTGTGTAGAAACTCCACCGTTGAAAATACATAAGTGATGAAGGTCCAGGCATGGCCAAATGGCCAGCCCCAAAAGTGTGATGTGAATTCAAAAATAAAGGAGAAGGACCCGATAAATGGTCAAAAGACTAGATAGTCAAAGACATCTAATAAACTAGTAAAAAATTCTATTTATACTAAACTAGCTACTAGGGTTTACAGAAGTAAGTAATTGATGCATGAATTCACTTCCGGGGCCCACTTGGTGTGTGCTTGGGCTGAGCTTGATCTATCCACGAGCTGAGGCTTCTCTTGGAGTTGAATGCCAAGTTGTAACGTGTTTTGGGCGTTCAACTCTGGTTCGTGACGTGTTTCTGGCGTTTGACTCCAGAATGCAGCATGGAACTGGCGTTGAGCGCCAGTTTACATCGTCTAATTACGAATAAAGTATAAACTATTATATATTGCTGGAAAGCTATGTATGTCTACTTTCCAACGCCATTGAGAGCGTGCCATTTGGAGTTCTGTAGTTCCAGAAAATTCATTTTGAGTGTAGGGAGGTCAGATTCCAACATCATCAGCAGTTATTTGTCAGCCTCCTATCAGAGTTTTGCTCAGGTCCCTCAATTTCAGCCAGAAAATACCTGAAATCACAAAAAAACACACAAACTCATAGTAAAGTCCAGAAATGTGAATTTAGCATAAAAACTAATGAAAACATCCCTAAAAGTAACTAGATCATACTAAAAACTACCTAAAAATAATGCCAAAAAGCGTATAAATTATCCGCTCATCACAACACCAAACTTAAATTGTTGCTTGTCCCCAAGCAACTGAAGATCAATTAGGATAAAAAGAAGAGAATATACTATAAATCCCAAAATATCAATGAATATTAATTCTAATTAGATGAGCGGGACTCGTAGCTTTTTTGCTTCTGAACAGTTTTGGCATCTCACTTTTTCCTTTGAAGTTTTAGAATGATTGGCTTCTATAGGAACTTAGAATTTTAGATATTGTTATTGATTCTCCTAGTTAAGTTTGTTGATTCTTGAACATAGCTACTTTTCTAGTATTAACACATGACTGGGTGAACCTTTTCAGATTGTGACTCAGCTTTGCTAGAGTCCCCAGTTAGAGGTGTCCAGAGGTCTTAAACACACTCTTTTTGCTTTGGATCATGACTTTAACCACTCAGTCTCAAGTTTTTCACATGGACCTGCATGCCACAAGCACATGGTTAGGGACAGCTTGATTTAGCCGCTTAGGCCTGGATTTTATTTCCTTGGGCCCTCCTATCCATTGATGCTCAAAGCCTTGGATCCTTTTTACCCTTGTCTTTTGGTTTTAAGGGCTATTGGCTTTTTCTGCTTGCTTTTTTTTTTAATTTTTTTTGCAAGCTTTTGCTATTCACTGCTTTTTCTTGCTTCAAGAATCAATTTTATGATTTTTCAGATCATCAATAACATTTCTCTTTTTCATCATTCTTTCAAGAGCCAACAATTTTAACATTCATAAACAACAAGATAAAAAATATGCACTGCTTAAGCATTCATTCTGAAAACAAAAAGTATTATCACCACATCAATATAATTAAACTAAATTCAAGGACAATTTTTGAAATTTATGTACTTCTTGTTCTTTTGAATTAAAAACATTTTTCATTTAAGAGAGGTGAAGGATTTATGGAATTTATTCACAGCTTTAAGACATAGTTACTACATACTAATGATCATGAAGTAGAGACACAAAACATAGATAAAAACGAAAAACAGAAAAATAAGAACAAGGAATGAATCCACCTTAGTGGCGTCTTCTTCTTGAAGGACCAATGATGTCCTTAAGCTCTTCTTGCCTTTGTTGCTCCTCCCTTATTGCTCTTTGATCTTCTCTAATTTCATGGAGAATGATGAAGTGCTCTTGATGTTCCACCCTTAATTGATCCACATTGTAACCCAAATCTTCTAAGAAAGTGTTGAGTTGTTCCCAATAGTTGTTGGGAGGAAAGTGCATCCCTTGAGGCATCTCCGGGATTTCTTGGTGATGAGCTTCCTCATGTGTCTCTTGGGTTCCATGAGTGGGCTCTCTTGTTTGCTCCATCCTTTTCTTAGTGATGGTCTTGTCCTCCTCAATGAGGATGTCTCCTTCTATGATAACTCTAGCTGAGTAACATAGATGGCAAATAAGATGAGGAAAAGCTAGCCTTGCCAAAGTAGAGGGCTTATCGGCTATTTTGTAGAATTCATGGGAGATGACTTCATGAACTTCTACTTCCTCTCTATTCATGATTCTATGAATCATGATGGCCCGATCCATAGTAACTTCAGATCGGTTGCTAGCGGGGATGAGGGAGCGTTGGATGAATTCCAACCATCCTCTAGCCACAAGCTTGAGGTCCAATCTTCTTAGTTGAACCGGCTTGCCTTTGGAATCTCTTTTCCATTGAGCTCCTTCCACACATATGTCCAT
Organism: Arachis stenosperma; assembly: GCF_014773155.1. Taxonomy (NCBI): domain Eukaryota; kingdom Viridiplantae; phylum Streptophyta; class Magnoliopsida; order Fabales; family Fabaceae; genus Arachis; species Arachis stenosperma. The sequence goes on from NC_080383.1 coordinate 10,942,427, forward strand.
AAGGACTTGGTCCAACCTTTGATTAAAGTTGACCCTTCTAGTGTAGGGGCATGCATCTCCTTGCATCATGGGCAAGTTGAACGCCAACCTCACATTTTTCGGACTAAAATCTAAGTATTTCCCCCGAACCATTGTAAGATAATTCTTTGGTTTTGGGTTCTTACTTTGATCATGGTTCCTAGTGATCTATGCATTGGCATAGAACTCTTGAACCATTAAGATTCCGACTTGTTGGATGGGGTTGGTTAGAACTTCCCAACCTCTTCTTTGGACCTCATGTCGAATCTCCGGATACTTATTTTTCTTGAGCTTGAAAGGGACCTCGGGGATCACCTTCTTCTTGGCCACAACATCATAGAAGTGGTCTTGATGGGCTTTGGAGATGAATCTTTCCATCTCCTATGACTCGGAGGTGGAAGCTTTTGTCTTCCCTTTCCCTTTTCTAGAGGATTCTCCGGCCTTAGGTGCCATCAATGGTTATGAAAAAACAAAAAAGCTATGCTTTACCACATCAAACTTAGAATATTGCTCGCCCTCGAGCAAGAGATGAAAGAAGAGAAGAAGAAGAAGAAGAAGAAGAAGAAGAAGAAGAAAATATGGAGGAGAGGGGGAGAGGTGTATTCGGCCAAGAAGGAGAAGAGAGGTTTGTGTTGTGTGAAAATGAAGAAGAATGGAGGGGTTTATATAGTGAGGGTTGAGGGGGTAGGTTCGGCCATTTAGGGTGGGTTTGGGTGGGAAAGAAATTTGAATTTTGAAGGTAGGTGGGTTTTATGGGGAATAGTGGATGGGTGTGAGTGGTGAAGGGGGGTGATTGGGAAGAGAGATTAAAGTGATTGGTGAAGGGTTTTGGTGAAGAGTGTTTATTGGAAAGAGAGGATGAATGTTGAGAAGAGGGGAGAATATGGTAGGTGGAGATCCTATGGGGTCCACAGATCCTGAGATGATCCTGTGGGGTCCACAAATCCTGAGGTGTCAAGGATTTACATCCCTGCACCAATTAGGCATGTAAAATGCCTTTCCATGCAATTCTGGCGTTTAAACGCCGAAGGGATGCATGTTCTGGGCGTTCAACGCCCATGTGCAGCATGTTTCTGGCGTTGAACGCCAATTCCATGCTTGTTTCTAGCGTTCAGCGCCAGCTCTCCTCAGGGTGCATTCCTGGCATTTGAACGTCGAGATGTTGCTTGTTTCTGGCGTTCAGCACCAAATCCATGCTCTGTTCTGGCGTTGAACGCCAGCCAGATGCTCCTTACTGGCGTTTAAACGCCAGTAAGTCCTTCCTCCAGGGTGTATTTTTCTTCTGCTGTTTTTTATTCTGTTTTTAATTTTAATATTTTTTTCGTGACTCCACATGATCATGAACCTAATAAAACATAAAAGAATAATAAAATAAAAAATAAAATTAGATAAATAAAAATTGGGTTGCCTCCCAATAAGCGCTTCTTTAGTGTCAATAGCTTGACAGTGGACTCTCATGGAGCCTCACAGGTGGTCAGGTCAATGTTGTATAGTCCCAACACCAAACTTAGAGTTTGGTTATGGCCTCCCAACACCAAACTTAGAGTTTGATTGTGGGGGCTCTGTTTGACTCTGTACTGAGAGAAGCTCTGCATGCTTACTCTCCCTTGTTACAGAAGGATAGCCGTGTGCCTTAAACACAAGGTAGTCCCCATTCAATTGAAGGACTAATTCTCCTCTGTTAACATCTATCACAGCTTCTGCTGTGGCTAGGAAAGGTCTTCCAAGGATGATGCATTCATCCTCCTCCTTCCTAGTGTCTAAGATTATGAAATCAGCAGGAATGTAAAGGCCTTTAACCTTTACCAACACATCCTCTACTAATCCATAAGCTTGTCTTACTGACTTGTCTGCCAATTGTAATGAGAATAAGGCAGGCTGTACCTCAATGATCCCTAACTTTTCCATTACAGAGAGTGGCATAAGATTTATGCCTGACCCTAGGTCACACAGAGCTTTTTCAAAGGTCATGGTGCCTATGGTACAGGGTATTAAGAATTTTCCAGGATCTTGTTTCTTTTGAGGTAAAGTTTGTTGAACCCATGTATCAAGTTCACTAATGAGCAAGGGAGGTTCACCTTCCTAAGTCTCATTACCAAATAACTTGGCATTCAACTTCATGATGGCTCCTAGATATTGAGCAACTTGCTCTCCAGTTACATCTTCATCCTCTTCAGAGGAAGAATAATCTTCAGAGCTCATGAATGGCAGAAGGAGATTTAATGGAATCTCTATGGTCTCTATATGAGCCTCAGATTCCTTTGGATCCTCAATAGGGAACTCCTTCCTGCTTGAGAGACATCCCATGAGATCTTCCTCATTGGGATTCGCGTCCTCTCCCTCCTCCTTGCATTCGGCCATATTGATTATATCAATGGCCTTGTACTCTCTTTTTGGATTTTTTTCAGTATTGCTTGGGAGAGTACTAGGAGGGGTTTCAGTGATTTTCTTACTCAGTTGGCCCACTTGTGCCTCCAGATTTCTGATGGAGGACTTTGTTTCATTCATGAAACTTAAAGTGGCCTTAGACAGATCAGAGACTAAGTTTGCTAAGTTAGAGGTATTCTGTTCATAATTCTCTGTCTGTTGCTGAGAAGATGATGGATAAGGCTTGATATTGCTGAACCTATTTCTTCCACTATTATTAAAGCCTTGTTGAGGCTTTTGTTGATCCTTCCATGAGAAATTTGGATGATTTCTCCATGATGAATTATAGGTGTTTCCATAAGGTTCACCCATGTAATTTACCTCTGCCATTGCAGGGTTTTCAGGATCATAAGCTTCTTCTTCAGAAGATGCCTCTTTAGTACTGTTGGATGCATTTTGCCATCCATTCAGACTTTGAGAAATCATGTTGACTTGCTGAGTCAACACTTTGTTCTGAGCCAATATGGCATTCAGAGCATCAATTTCAAGAACTCCCTTCCTCTGAGGCGTCCCATTATTCACGGAATTCCTCTCAGAAGTTGATGAGCGAATATTTTATACGCTTTTTGGGGGTAATTTCATGTAGATTTTAGTATGTTTTAATTAGATTTTAGTAAATATTATTAGTTTTTAGGCAAAAATCATATTTCTGGACTTTACTATGAGTTTGTGTGTTTTTCTGTGATTTCAGGTATTTTCTGGCTGAAATTGAGGGAGCTGAGCAAAAATCTGAGTTAGGCTGAAAAAGGACTGCTGATGCTGTTGGATCCTGACCTCCCTGCACTCGAAATGGATTTTTTGGAGCTACAAGAGTCCAATTGACGCGCTCTCAATTGGGTTGGAAAGTAGACATCTAGGGCTTTCCAGCAATATATAATAGTCTATACTTTGCGCGAAGATAGACGACGTAAACTGGCGTTCAACGCCAGTTCCATGTTGTAGTCTGGCGTCCAGCGCCAGAAACAAGTTACAAGTTGGAGTTCAACGCCAGAAACAGGTTACAACCTGACGTTGAACGCCCAAAACAGCCCAGGCACGTGAGAAGCTTAAGTCTCAGCCCCAGCACACACCAAGTGGGCCCCAGAAGTGGATTTCTGCACTATCTATCATAGTTTACTCATTTTCTGTAAACCTAGGTTATTAGTTTACTATTTAGACAACTTTTAGAGATTTATTTCTCACCTCATGACATTTTAGATCTGAAATTTGTACCTTTTGGCAGCATGAGTCTCTGAACCCCATTGTTGGGGGTGAGGAGTTCTGCAGCGTCTCGATGAATTAATACAATTACCTTTGTTTTCCATTTAAACATGCTTGTTCCTATCTAAGATGTTCGTTCGCGCTTAAACATGAAGAAGGTGATGATCCGTGACACTCATCACCTTCCTCAGATCTATGAACGTGTGCCTGACAACCACCTCTGTTCTACATCAGATTGAATGAGCTTCTCTTAGATTCCTTAATCAGAATCTTCGTGGTATAAGCTAGAATTAATGGCGGCCATTCTTGAGGATCCAGAAAGTCTAAACCTTGTCTGTGGTATTCCGAGTAGGATTCAAGGATTGAATGGCTGTGACGAGCTTCAAACTCGCGATTGCTGGGCGTGATGACAAACGCAAAAGGATCAATGGATCCTATTCCAACATGATCGAGAACCAACAGCTGATTAGCCGTGCTGTGACAAAGCATCTGGACCGTTTTCACTGAGAGGATGGGAGGTAGCCACTGACAATGGTGACACCCTACATATAGCTTGCCATGGAAGGAACTTTGCGTGTGGAAAAGGATTTCAAGGAAGAGTTGAAGTTCAGAGGACAAAGCATCTCCAAAACCCCAACATGTTCTTCATTAATAAAGTAACAATTACTTATTCCAAACACTTTTACTTCTTACAATTAAATCCAAATAACCTTATTGACATCCTGACTAAGATTAATAAAATAAACATAGATTGCTTCAAACCAATAATCTCCGTGGGATCGACCCTTACTCACGTAAGGTATTACTTGGACGACCCAGTGCACTTGCTGGTTAGTTGTACGGATTGCAAATTCGTGCACCAAGTTTTTGGCGCCGTTGCCGGGGATTGTTCAAGTTTGAACAACTAAAGGTTTATTTTATTTCTTAGATTAGGAATATTTTATTTTTTTATTGTTATAGAGTCATTAAATTCTGAGAGGATAATTTCTTTTCAAAAATTTTTCAAAAATATATTATTTTTCCTTATTAATTTCTAATTTTCGTGAGTTTAGTGTCTTGTTCTAAGTTTGGTGTCAATTGCATGCTTTTCTTTGTCTCTTAATTTTTTGAATTGCATGTTCTTGTTCTTCCTTGATCTTCAAATTGTTCTTGTCAATTTCTCTTGTTTGATCTTGAGTTTTTCTTGTTTTGTGTCTTTTCTTGTTTTTCTCGTGCTTTTTTCAAAACATTAACTTTCAAAAATTATACTTTTATCCATAAAAATAATACATCTTTAAAATATGTTACATTTTTAGCTCAGTTGGTTATAGCGTTGGCTTATGTTCTTGGCAATTGGGCATCTTCTTTTTAAAATCTTTTTTTTCAAAAATAATTTTTCTTAATTTAATCTTGTGCCAAACTTTAAGTTTGGTGTTTCTTGTTGATCTTTCTTAATTTTCGAAAATTTATCTTGGTTTTCTAAAAATTTTAAGTTTGGTGTTCTTTCTTTTGTTCTTGGTGTTCTTGTGAATCTTCAAGGTGTTCTTGAGTCTTTCTTGTGTTTTGATCTTAAAATTTTTAAGTTTGGTGTTCCTTGGTATTTTTCCTCCAAAATTTTCGAAAATAAGGAGCATTAGATCTAAAAATTTTAAGTCTTGTGTCTTTTGTGAGTTTTTCTCTTTCATCATAAAATTCAAAATTCAAAAAAAATATCTTTTCTAACTAATTTTAAACTATATTTTCGAAATTTTTATATAAAAATTCAGATTTCAATTTCAAAATTTTTCAATTCTTTATTTTTTATTATCTTTTTCAAAAATTTTATCCTAACCACTTTCTCCTTTTCCTCAAATTTTTCGAAAATCTTCACAAAATATTTCCAATTTTTTTTATTTTATTTATTCCGTTTTTATTAATTTCATATTTATTTTATTTTATAAAATAAATTTTTATAAAATAAATAATATCAACATACATACCATCTCCCTTGCTCCATCATGGAACTAAGTGGAAATACACAGTCCAAGAGGACTCTGGGGTCATATGCTAACCCCACTACTGCTTCATAGAGTAGTATCTGTATACCCTCCATTGGAGTTAGTAGCTTTGAGTTGAATCCTCAGCTCATTATCATGGTGCAGCAAAGCTGCCAGTATTCCGGTCTTCCACATGAAGAACCTACAGAGTTTCTGGCACAATTTTTACAAATTGCTGACACAGTACATGATAAGGAAGTAGATCAGGATGTCTACAAATTATTACTGTTTCCATTTGCTGTAAAAGATCAAGCTAAGAGGTGGTTAAATAACCAACCTAAGAACAGCATAAAGACATGGAAACAGCTATCAGAAAAATTCCTGAATCACTATTTTCCTCCAAAACGGATGACACAGCTAAGGCTAAGCATCCAAGGCTTCAAACAAGGAGATAATGAATCCCTTTATGATGCCTGGGAGAGATACAGAGAGATGCTAAGAAAATGCCCCTCTGAGATGTTTTCAGAGTGGGTGCAATTAGACATCTTCTACTATGGGCTTACAGAAAAAACTCAGATTTTTTTAGATCACTCAGCTGGTGGATCTATACATATGAGAAAAACAATTGAAGAAGCTCAAGAGCTTATTGATATAGTTGCCAGAAATCAGCATCTGTACCTAAGCAGTGAATCTTCCATGAAAGAAGAAGCTAAAACAGTAACTGCTGAACTCAGTCCTGTAGATCAGGCTAATGAATTCAATCAGCAATTAGACTTTTGGTGCACGAAATCTTAATCTCAATATCAAAATCAAAATTTCTTATGATCTCGTACCACTAACCAGCAAGTGCACTGGGTCGTCCAAGTAATACCTTACGTGAGTAAGGGTCGATCCCACGGAGATTATTGGTTTGAAGCAAGCTATATTTATTTTATTAATCTTAGTCAGGAGGCCAGTAAGATTATTTGGATTTAATTGTAAGAAGTCAAAGTGTTTAAAATTATTAGAAAAATAAAAGAGAATCAAAGCGTTACTTGTTGTTCAGTAATGAGAAATATGTTGGAGTTTTGGAGATGCTTTGTCCTCTGAACTTCAACTCTTCCTTGAAATCCTTTTCCACACGCAAAATCCCTTCTATGGCAAGCTCTATGTAGGGTGTCACCGTTGTCAATGGCTACTTCCCATCCCTCAGTGAAAACGTTCCTATGCTCTGTCACAGCACGGCTAATCATCTGTCGGTTCTCAATCAGGTTGGAATAGAATCCATTGATTCTTTTGCGTTTGTCACTAACGCCCAGCCTTCAGGAGTTTGAAGCTCGTCACAGTCATTCAATCCCGGAATCCTACTCAGAATACCACAGACAAGGTTTAGACTTTCCGGATTCTCATGAATGCCGCCATCAATCCGGCTTATACCACGAAGATTCTGAGTAATGAATCTAAGAGATACTCATTCAATCTGATGTAGAACGGAGGTGATTGTCAGACACACGTTCATGGACTGAGGAAGGTGATGAGTGTCACGGATCATCACCTTCTCCATAATTAAGCGCGAATGAACATCTTAGATAAGAACAAGCGTGTTTGAATGGAAAATAAAGGAATTGTATTAATTCATCGAGACGCTGCAGAGCTCCTCACCCCCAACAATGGAGTTTAGAGACGCATGCCGTCAAAAAGTATGTAATTCAGATCTGAAAATGTCATGAGGTACAAGATAAGTCTCTAAAAGTTGTTTAAATAGTAAACTAGTAACCTAGGTTTACAGAATATGAGTAAACTAAGATAATTAGTGCAGAAATCCACTTCTGGGGCCCACTTGGTGTGTGCTGGGGCTGAGACTAAAGCTATCCACGAGTAGAGGCTTTTCTTGGAGTTAAACTCCAAGTTATGACGTGTTTTGGGCGTTCAACTCTGGATCATGACGTTTTTCTGGCGTTTAACTCCAGACAGCAGCATGTACTTGGCGTTCAACGCCAAGTTACATCGTCTATCTTCGCGCAAAGTATGGACTATTATATATTGCGGGAAAGCCCTGGATGTCTATTTTCCAATGACGTTAAGACCGCGCCAATAGGACTCCTGTAGCTCCAGAAAATCCATTTCGAGTGCAGGGAGGTCAGGATCCAACAGCATCAGCAATCCTTTTTCAGCCTAAGTCAGATTTTTGCTCAGCTTCCTCAATTTCAGCCAGAAAATACCTGAAATCACAGAAAAATACACACACTCATAGTAAAGTCCAGAAATATGATTTTTGCTTAAAAACTAATAAAATTCTATTAAAAACTAATTAAAACATACTAAAATCTACATGAAATTACCCCCAAAAAGCGTATAAAATATCCGCTCATCACAACACCAAACTTAAACTGTTGCTTGTCCTCAAGCAACTAGATAAATAGGATGAGAGAAATTAAGAAGTAATAATATCTAAGAGTTTTAAATGGAGCTCAGGTTCTTTTAGATGAGCGGGGCTTGTAGCTTTTGTTTCTGAACAGTTTTGGCATCTCCCTTTATCCTTTGAATTTCAGAATGATTGGCATCCATAGGAACTCAGAATTCAGATAGTATTATTGATTCTCCTAGTGTAGTATGTTAATTCTTGAACACAGTTATTTTATGAGTCTTGGCCGTGGCCCTAAGCACTTTGTTTTCCAGTATTACCACCAGATACATAAATGCCACAGACATATGACTAGGTGAACCATTTTCAGATTGTGACTTAGCTTTGCTAGAGTCCCCAGTCAGAGGTGTCCAGAGCTCTTGAGCACACTCTGTTTGCCTTGGATCACGACTTTAACCACTCAGTCTCAAGTTTGTAACTTGGACCTTCATGCCACAAGCACATGGTTAGGGACAGCTTGATTTAGCCGCTTAGACCTGGATTTAGTTTCCTTGGGCCCTCCTATCCATTGATGCTCAAAGCCTTAGATCCTTTTTTTACCCTTGCCTTTTGGTTTTAAGGGCTGTTTGGCTTTTATTCCTTTTGATTCAAAATTTTTTTTTTGACTGCTTTTTCTTGCTTCAAGGATCAATTTCATGATTTTTCAGATTATCAATAATATTTTTCGTGTTCCTCATTCTTTCAGGAGCCAATATTCATCAAATTTAAAGTACAAGTTATGCACTGTTCAAGCATTCATTCAGAGAACAAAAAGTATTGCCACCACACATAATTAATTATAATTTTTATTATTAAGAACTCGAAAAATATAGATTACTTCTTTATTCTAAAAAAAATCTATACTTTATTCATGCCTGATGATGATGAGAAAAATAAATTATAGCTTAATTGGAAATAAAATCAAATAGATATACTAATTACTACTACTAAATATCTCCTAAGGTAAATTTCTATAATAATACTATCACTAAGTTAAAGCAGAAAAATTGGAACTCAGCAACCTGTTGTTTTGAGGAGTAGATGTTCCTCTAATCTGTGGGGTGCTTTTCAAGGATTAATTTTTGGCGCTTTAGCTCCCTTAGATCACGCCCTTGCTCTTCCTGTTCCTTAAGCAGTTTGCAAAGCATGCTACTTTGATTGTTCTGTTCTTCCTTTATTTGGTCCATAGCTTCTTGCAATTTGGAAATAGAAGCCTCAAGATGTTCCCAATATTCGAATTGAGGCAGTTCTGGGAGGGCTTCCTGTGCTCTCCTCTTGGCTGAATCATCTTGTTGCTGTTGTCTGACCATTGATATTCTAGTGATTGGCCTCTCAACTGGAATATACTCTGTTATTCCCATCTTCACTCTGGCATCTTTGCAGAGCATAGAAATCAAGCTTGGATAGGCCAATTTGGCGTCCTTGGAATTCCTGTTTGCTATTTTGTATAGCTCACATGAGATCAGTTGATGGACTTCTACCTCTTTTCCCAACATGACGCAGTGAATCATTACTGCTCTTTTAATGGTAACTTCAGAACGGTTGCTGGTGGGCAATATGGAACGCCCAATGAAATCTAGCCAGCCTCTGGCTACTGGTTTTAGATCTTCTCTTTTGAGTTGAATTGGGGTGCCAGTGGTGCTGGTGGTCCACCTGACTTCAGGGATGCATATATCCTCTAGAATCTTGTCTAGACCTTTATTTACCCGCATCATTCTCCTATTAAAGGAGTCTGGGTCATCTTTCAGTTGAGGAATCTTAAATATCTCCCTGATCTTGTCAGGATGGGTATGAACAATCTTTCCTCTGACTAAGGTCCGATGGTCATAGAGAGCAGCTCCAATTATTCTTTGCCTGTCTGTCTGCCATAGATTAGCATAGAACTCTTGAACCATGTTCCTTCCCATTTTCGTTTCAGGATTGGCCAGAATTTCCCAATTCCTGTTTCGAATTTACTCTTGGATCTCCGGATATTCATCTTCTTTCAGATCAAATTTGACTTCCGGGATCACTGATCTGTGACTCATTATTTTGTAGTAATGGTCTGAATGTTCTTTAGTTAAGAACTTCCCTTGATTCCAAAGTGGCTTTGGAGTACTCTCTTTCTTGCCTCTTGAGGTGGGTTGTTTTCCTTTAGGAGCCATGATCTTGATGAGTATGTTTTTGTGATCACGAATAACTACACCAAACTTAGAGTTTTGCTTGTCCTCAAGCAAAAGAGAAGAAAGAAGAGGGATAGGAGGAGAGCAAGTGTTGCAAGGTGATGATGAGTGGGGCGCCGAACTCAATATATAGGGAGGGGTGGGAAATTTCGAAAATAAGAAAAGAATAAGATAGAAGATATGATTTAGAAAAGATAGATATGATAAGAAAAAGATATAGTTAAAAAAAAGAAAGATATGAACAATAATTAAAAAGATAAATCTGAATTTTTAATTTTTGAAAAAGATTTTAAAAAGATAATTGAGTTTTAAAAACAAACTTAAAAGAGTTGGATTGGATTGGAAAACAATTTGTCCTTATGGATTAAGATATATTTGAAATTTTTGAAAAAGGAATTTTAGAAATTAGGGTTCTTAGAGAACTAATTTGATTTGAAGGATGACATTTTGAAACATGTTGATGCAAGAAATTATGAATTGAAACATAAAAATTTAGAAAATTTGTAAAAAAAAATGAATTTTACCTCCTCCCCACCATCCTGGCGTTAAACGCCCAAATGCTGCATGTTTTGGGCGTTTAACGCCCAAACGTTGCTTCTCCTGGGCGTTCAACGCCCAGCTGATGCATCTTTCTGGCGTTGAACGCCAAGAAGTCCTTTGTTACTGGGCATTTTTCTGAACGCCCAGGATGCTGTCAATCTGGCGTTAAACGCCCAGAAGGTGCTTCTTTCTGGCGTTTAACGCCCAGAAGATGCTCCTTTCTGGCGTTTAATGCCCAGAACATGCTCCTTTCTGGCGTTTAACACCCAGATGGCTACCCTTACTGGCGTTGAACGCCCAGTGGGTGCTTCTTGTGGGCGTTCAACGCCCAAAATGTTTCTTACTGGCCTTTTTTCGCCAGTGAACTTCCAAATTCCCCTTTAACTTTGTGAATCCAATCAATTGCTATTTTACCTTGAGGATATTTTGACCTATACATGTAAAAATCAACAGGAACAAATAAAATTAAATTTTGTGATTGGCTGGGTTGCCTCCCAACAAGCGCTTCTTTAATGTCATTAGCTGGACTATTACTGAGTTTTAATTAAGTCTCAGTTTTGAGCATTCTTGCTCAAAATTGCCTTCAAGATAATGTTTAACTCTTTGTCCATTAACAATGAACTTTTTGTTAGAGTCATTATCCTGAAGCTCTATGTATCCATATGGTGATACGTTTGTAATGACATATGGACCTCTCCACCGGGATTTTAATTTCCTGGGGAATAATTTGAGCCTAGAATTAAATAGCAGAACTTTCTGCCCCGGCTCAAAACTCTGGATGACAATTTCTTATCATGCCATCTTTTCGCTTTCTCTTTGTAAATCTTTGCATTCTCGAAAGCATTGAGTCTAAATTCCTCTAGCTCATTTAACTGGAGCAATCTTTTTTCTCCAGCTAACTTGGCATCAAGGTTTAGGAATCTGGTTGCCCAATAGGCCTTGTGTTCCAGTTCCACTAGCAAGTGACATGCCTTTCCATACACAAGCTGGTATGGAGAGGTCCCTATAGGGGTCTTGAATGCTGTTCTGTATGCCCACAGAGCATCATCCAAGCTTCTTGCCCAATCCCTTCTACAGTTAATTACAGTCCGTTCCAGGATTCTTTTGATTTCTCTATTTGAGACTTCAGCTTGCCCATTAGTTTGTGGGTGATATGGAGTAGCTACCCTGTGGCTAACTCCATAACGCACCAGAGCAGAGTAAAGCTGTTTATTGCAGAAATTAGTGCCCCTATCACTGATTAACACTCTAGGGATACCAAATCTGCTGAAGATGTGTTTCTAGAGGAATTTTAACACTATTTTAGTGTCATTGGTGGGTGTTGCAAAAGCCTCCACCCATTTGGATACATAATCCACTGCCGCCAGAATATAAGTGTTTGAGTATGATGGTGGGAAGGGTCCCATGAAGTCAATGCCCCATACATCAAACAACTCAATCTCCAAGATCCCTTGTTGAGGCATGGCGTAACTGTGAGGTAGATTGCCAGATCTTTGGCAACTGTCACAATTAAGTACTACACTCGGGAGTCTATAGAGAGTAGGCCAGTAGAAGCACATTGGAGGACTCTTGTGGCTGTTTGCTCACTTCCAAAATGTCCTCCATACTGTGATCCATGGCAGTGCCATAGGATCTTCTGTGCTTCTCCTTAGGCACACATCTACGGATTACTCCGTTGCACTCTCTTAAAGAGATACGGCTCATCCCAAAAAAAAATACTTTGCATCCGTGATCAGCTTCTTTATTGTTGTCTACTGTACTCTTTGGGTATAAATCTCACTGCTGTAGTTTGCAATGTCTGCAAACATGGCACTTCCTGGATGGCAAAGAGTTGCTCATCCGGAAAGGTTTCAGAGATCTCAGTGAGAGGGAGGGACGCCCCTTCCATTGGTTCTATTCGGGACAGGTGATCTGCTACTTGATTCTCTGTTCCTTTCTGTCTTATTTTTAATATCAACTCTTGCAGAAGCAGCACACCATCTTATAAGTCTGGGTTTGAATCTGCTTTGTGAGTAGATATTTAAGAGCAATGATCTGTATACACAATCACTTTGATCCTACTAAATAGGATCTGAATTTGTCAATGGCGTAAACCACTGCAAGTAGCTCTTTTTCTGTGGTTGTAATTCTTCTGTGCGTCATTTAAAACATGGCTGGCATAGTAAATGACGTGCAGAAGCTTGTCATGCCTTTGTCCCAACACTGCACCAATGGCATGGTCACTGGCATCACACATTAGTTCAAATGGCAATGTCCAGTTTGGTGCAGAAATGATTGGTGCTGTGACCAATTTAGCTTTCAGAGTCTCAAATGCTGCAGACACTCCTTATCAAAGATAAATGGATGTCAGCAGCTAGCAGGTTGCTCAGAGGTTTGGCAATTTTTGAAAAATCCTTTATAAATCTCCTGTAGAATCCTGCATGCCCCAGAAAGCTTCTGATTGCCTTAACATTGGCAGGTGTGGTAGTTTTTCAATTACCTCTACCTTAGCTTGATCCACTCTATCCCTTGTTCGAGATTTTGTGCCCAAGGACAATTCCTTCAGTCACCATAAAGTGACACTTCTCCCAGTTTAAAACCAGTTAGTCTCTTGGCATCTCTTTAGAACAAGTGCTAAATGGTTAAGGCAGGAGCTGAATGAGTCTCCAAACACTGAAAAGTCATCCATGAAGACTTCCAGAAATTTTTCCACCATATCAGAGAAAATTGAGAGCATGCACCTCTGAAAGGTTGCAGGTGCATTGCACAGGCAAATGGCATCCTTCTGTATGCAAATACTCCAGATGGGCATGTGAATGCCGTTTTTCTGATCCTGGGGATTTACTGCAATTTGATTATAACCTGAATATCCATCCAGGAAGCAGTAGTATTCATGACCTGCTAGTCTTTCTAGCATCTGGTCTATGAATGGTAAAGGAAAAATGATCCTTTCTGGTGGCGTATTGAGCCTTCTGTAATCAATAAACATACGTCACCCAGTAACTGTTCTTGTAGGAACCAGTTCATTTTTTTCATTATGAACCATTGTCATGCCCTTTCTTAGGGACGACTTGGACAGGCTCACCCAGGGGCAGAAATAGGATAAATAATCCCAGCCTCTAGTAACTTAGTGACCTCTTTCTGCACTACTTCCTTCATGGCTGGGTTCAGCCGCCTTTGGTTGAACCATGGCTTGGCGTCATCTTCCAGTAAGATCTTGTGCATGCATCTAGCTGGCTAATGCCCTTAAGATCACTGATGGACCACCAAGAGCTGTTTGTGTGTCCTTAGCACTTGAATTAGTGCTTCCTCTTCCTGTGGCTCTAAGGTAGAGCTTATGATTACAGGAAAGGTATCACCTTCTCCCAGAAATGCATATTTTAGGGAAGGTGGTAATGGTTGAGCTTTAGGAGGTTTCTCCTCTTCCTGAGGGATTTTCAGAGGTTCTACTATTCTCTCTGACTCCTCCAGATCAGGCTGAACGTCTTTAAAGATGTTCTCTAGCTCTGATTCGAGACTCTCAGCCGTATTGACCTCTCTTACCAGAGAGTCAATAATATCAACACTCATGCAGTCATTTGGGGTGTCTGGATGTTGCATGGCTTTGACAACATTTAACTTGAACTCCTCCTCATTGACTCTCAAGGTCACTTCCCCTTTTTGGACGTCAATGAGGGTTCGGCCAGTTGCTAGGAAAGGTCTTCCTAGAATAAGAGTTGCACTCTTGTGCTCCTCCATTTCCAGCACACAAAGTCGGTAGGAAAGGCAAATGGCCCAACCTTGACAATCATGTCCTCAATCACGCCTTATGGGTATTTAATGGAGCCATCAGCAAGTTGAAGACATATCCTGGTTGGTTTGATTTCTTCAGTTAAACCAAGCTTTCTGATAGTAGATGCAGGTATTAGGTTGATACTTGCCCAAGATCACATAAAGCTTGCTTGGTGCAAGTGCCCTCTAATGTGCATGGTATCATAAAGCTCCCAGGATCTTTAAGCTTCTCAAGTAAGCTTTTCAGAATGACTGCACTGCATTCTTCAGTGAGGTAAACTTTTTCAGTTTCCCTCCAATCCTTCTTGTGACTTAAGATCTCTTTCATGAACTTAGTATAAGATGGTATTTGCTCAAGTGCTTCTGCAAACGGAATCTTTATTTCAAGAGTCCTGAGATAGTCTGTAAAGCGGGCAAATTGCTTATCCTGTTCCGCTTGGCGGAGTTTTTGAGGATAAGGCATTTTGGCTTTGTATTCCTCAACCTTAGTTGCTGCAGATTTATTACCTATAGAAGTGGGTTGGGAAGCCTTTTTAGAAGGGTTGTTATCAGCACTTGTACGTGACTGATCCCCCACTGGTATTTGAATGCCAGGGGTGGAAGTTGGAGTGGCGTTAGACGCCACCTCCTTGTTTGTTACTGGCGTTTGAACGCCAGAACCATGCTCCCTTTGGGCGTTCAACGCCGGATTCATGCTTGTTTCTGGCGTTGAACGCCAGGAATGAGCATGGTCTGGGCGTTCAGCGCCAGCTTTATTCCTCTCTGGGCTCTGACTGTCCTCAGAGGGATTTTGATTAGCCATTTGTTCATTTCTTGGTTTCCTGCTGCTTTGAAGTGAGGTATTTAATGTTTTCCCACTTCTTAATTGAACTGCTTGACATTCTTCTGCTATTTGTTTTGACAGTTGCTTTTCTGTCTGCTTTAATTGTTCTTCCATATTCCTGTTAGCCATTCTTATTTCCTGTAATATTTCCTTGAATTCAGCTAGCTGCTGAGTTAGAAAGTCTAATTGCTGATTGAATTCATTAGCCTGATCCACCGGACTGAGCTCAGCAGTTACTGTTTTAGCTTCTTCTTTCATGGAAGATTCACTGCTTAGGTACAGATGTTGATTTCTGGCAACTGTATCAATAAGCTCTTGAGCTTCTTCAATTGTTTTTCTCATATGTATAGATCCACCAGCTGAGTGGTCTAGAGAAATCTGAGCTTTTTCTGTAAGCCCATAGTAGAAGATGTCTAATTGCACCCATTCTGAAAACATTTCAGAGGGGCATTTTCTTAGCATCTCTCTGTATCTTTCCCAGGCATCATAAAGAGATTCATTATCTCCTTGTTTGAAGCCTTGGATGCTTAGCCTTAGCTGTGTCATCCGTTTTGGAGGGAAATAGTGATTCAGGAATTTTTCTGACAGCTGCTTCCATGTTTTTATGCTGTTCTTAGGCTGGTTATTTAACCACCTCTTAGCTTGATCTTTTACAGCAAATGGAAACAGTAATAATCTGTAGACATCTTGATCCACTTCCTTATCATGTACTGTGTCAGTAATTTGCAAAAATTGTGCCAGAAACTCTGTAGGTTTTTCATGTGGAAGACCAGAATACTGACAGTTTTGCTGCACCATGATAATGAGCTGAGGATTCAACTCAAAGCTACTAACTCCAATGGAGGGTATACAGATACTACTCCCATATGAAGCAGTAGTGGGGTTAGCATATGACCCCAGAGTCCTCTTGGACTGTTCATTCCTACTTGCTTCCATGATGGAATACAAGGGATAATTTATATGTTGATATTATTATTTTTTTTGAATTAAAATTTTTTTTATAAAATAAAATAAAAAAAACGAAATAAATAAAAGAAATTGGAATTATTTTGAAATTGAAATTTGAATTTTTATATAAAATTTTCGAAAAATGTAGTTCAAAATTAGTTAGAAAATATAATTTTTTTGAATATTGAATTTTATGATGAAAGAGAAAAACACACAAAAGACACAAGACTTAAAATTTTTAGATCTAATGCTCCTTATTTTCGAAAATTTTTTTGGAGGGAAAACACTAAGGAACACCAAACTTAAAAATTTTAAGATCAAGACACAAGAAAAACTCAAAAACACTTTGAAGATTCACAAGAACACCAAGAACAAAAGAAAGAACACCAAACTTAAAATTTTTAGAAAACCAAGACAATTTTCGAAAATTAAAGAAAGATTGACAAGAAAACACCAAACTTATAGTTTGGCACAAGATTCAATCAAAGAAAAATTATTTTTGAAAAAGATTCCAAAGCGGATACCCAATTATCAAGAACAACTATCAATGCTCCAGCCAATTGGGCAGTAATCTCAATGTTGGTTTTAAAAATGTATCATATTTATCGATAAAAATATAAATTTTTGAAAGTTAATGTTTTGAAAAAGCACAAGAAAAGACACAAAACAAGAAAAACTTGAGATCAAACAAGAAAAATAAACAAGAACAACTTGAAGATCAATGAAGAACAAGGAACACAAGTCGAAAATTTTAAAGAAAAATATAAGATATGCAATTGACACCAAACTTAGAACAAAACACTAAACTCACGAAAATTAGCAATTAATTAAGAAAAATAATAAATTTTGAAAAGAAATTTTTTTTTTTTTGAAAAGAAACTATCCTATCAAGATTTAATGACTCTATAACAATAAAAATAAATTATTCCTAATCTAAGAAATAAAATAAACCTTTAGTTGTTCAAACTCGAATAATCCCCGGCAACGGCGCCAAAAACTTGGTGCACGAAATCTTAATCTCAATATCAAAATCAAAATTTCTTATGATCTCGTACCACTAACCAGCAAGTGCACTGGGTCGTCCAAGTAATACCTTACGTGAGTAAGGGTCGATCCCACGGAGATTATTGGTTTGAAGCAAGCTATATTTATTTTATTAATCTTAGTCAGGAGGCCAGTAAGATTATTTGGATTTAATTGTAAGAAGTCAAAGTGTTTAAAATTATTAGAAAATAAAAGAGAATCAAAGCGTACTTGTTGTTCAGTAATGAGAAATATGTTGAGAGTTTTGGAGATGCTTTGTCCTCTGAACTTCAACTTCCTTGAAATCCTTTTCCACACGCAAAATCCCTTCTATGGCAAGCTCTATGTAGGGTGTCACCGTTGTCAATGGCTATTTCCCATCCTCTCAGTGAAAACGTTCCTATGCTCTGTCACAGCACGGCTAATCATCTGTCGGTTCTCAATCAGGTTGGAATAGAATCCATTGATTCTTTTGCGTTTGTCACTAACGCCCAGCCTTCAGGAGTTTAAAGCTCGTCACAGTCATTCAATCCCGGAATCCTACTCAGAATACCACAGACAAGGTTTAGACTTTCCGGATTCTCATGAATGCCGCCATCAATCCGGCTTATACCACGAAGATTCTGAGTAATGAATCTAAGAGATACTCATTCAATCTGATGTAGAACGGAGGTGATTGTCAGACACACGTTCATGGACTGAGGAAGGTGATGAGTGTCACGGATCATCACCTTCTCCATAATTAAGCGCGAATGAACATCTTAGATAAGAACAAGCGTGTTTGAATGGAAAATAAAGGAATTGTATTAATTCATCGAGACGCTGCAGAGCTCCTCACCCCCAACAATGGAGTTTAGAGACTCATGCCGTCAAAAAGTATGTAATTCAGATCTGAAAATGTCATGAGGTACAAGATAAGTCTCTAAAAGTTGTTTAAATAGTAAACTAGTAACCTAGGTTTACAGAATATGAGTAAACTAAGATAATTGGTGCAGAAATCCACTTCTGGGGCCCACTTGGTGTGTGCTGGGGCTGAGACTAAAGCTATCCACGAGTAGAGGCTTTTCCTGGAGTTAAACTCCAAGTTATGACGTGTTTTGGGCGTTCAACTCCGGATCATGACGTTTTTCTGGCGTTTAACTCTAGACAGCAGCATGTACTTGGCGTTCAACGCCAAGTTACGTCATCTATCTTCGCGCAAAGTATGGACTATTATATATTGCTGGAAAGCCCTGGATGTCTATTTTCCAATGACGTTAAGAGCGCGCCAATTAGACTCCTGTAGCTCCAGAAAATCCATTTCGAGTGCAGGGAGGTCAGGATCCAACAACATCAGCAATCCTTTTTCAGCCTAAGTCAGATTTTTGCTCAGCTTCCTCAATTTCAGCCAGAAAATACCTGAAATCACAGAAAAATACACACACTCATAGTAAAGTCCAGAAATATGATTTTTGCTTAAAAACTAATAAAATTCTATTAAAAACTAATTAAAACATACTAAAATCTACATGAAATTACCCCCAAAAAGCGTATAAAATATCCGCTCATCACAACACCAAACTTAAACTGTTGCTTGTCCTCAAGCAACTAGATAAATAAAATAGGATGAGAGAAATTAAGAAGTAATAATATCTAAGAGTTTTAAATGGAGCTCAGGTTCTTTTTAGATGAGCGGGGCTTGTAGCTTTTTGTTTCTGAACAGTTTTGGCATCTCCCTTTATCCTTTGAATTTCAGAATGATTGGCATCCATAGGAACTCAGAATTCAGATAGTATTATTGATTCTCCTAGTGTAGTATGTTGATTCTTGAACACAGTTATTTTATGAGTCTTGGCCGTGGCCCTAAGCACTTTGTTTTCCAGTATTACCACCAGATACATAAATGCCACAGACATATGACTAGGTGAACCTTTTTCAGATTGTGACTTAGCTTTGCTAGAGTCCCCAGTCAGAGGTGTCCAGAGATCTTGAGCTCACTCTGTTTGCCTTGGATCACGACTTTAACCACTCAGTCTCAAGTTTGTAACTTGGACCTTCATGCCACAAGCACATGGTTAGGGACAGCTTGATTTAGCCGCTTAGGCCTGGATTTAGTTTCCTTGGGCCCTCCTATCCATTGATACTCAAAGCCTTGGATCCTTTTTTTACCCTTGCCTTTTGGTTTTAAGGGCTGTTTGGCTTTTATTCCTTTTGATTCAAAATTTTTTTTTGACTGCTTTTTCTTGCTTCAAGAATTAATTTCATGATTTTTCAGATTATCAATAATATTTTTCGTGTTCCTCATTCTTTCAGGAGCCAATATTCATCAAATTTAAAGTACAAGTTATGCACTGTTCAAGCATTCATTCAGAGAACAAAAAGTATTGCCACCACACATAATTAATTATAATTTTTATTATTAAGAACTCGAAAAATATAGATTACTTCTTTATTCTAAAAAAAATCTACTACTTTATTCATGCCTGATGATGATGAGAAAAATAAATTATAGCTTAATTGGAAATAAAATCAAAATAGATATACTAATTACTACTACTAAATATCTCCTAAGGTAAATTTCTATAATAATACTATCACTAAGTTAAAGCAGAAAAATTGGAACTCAGCAACCTGTTGTTTTGGAGTAGATGTTCCTCTAATCTGTGGGGTGCTTTTCAAGGATTAATTTTGGCGCTTTAGCTCCCTTAGATCACGCCCTTGCTCTTCCTGTTCCTTAAGCAGTTTGCAAAGCATGCTACTTGATTGTTCTGTCTTCCTTTATTTGGTCCATAGCTTCTTGCAATTTGGAAATAGAAGCCTCAAGATGTTCCCAATATTCGAATTGAGGCAGTTCTAGGAGGGCTTCCTGTGCTCTCCTCTTGGCTGAATCATCTTGTTGCTGTTGTCTGACCATTGATATTCTAGTGATTGGCCTCTCAACTGGAATATACTCTGTTATTCCCATCTTCACTCCGGCATCTTTACAGAGCATAGAAATTAAGCTTGGATAGGCCAATTTGGCGTCCTTGGAATTCCTATTTGCTATTTTGTATAGCTCACATGAGATCAGTTGATGGACTTCTACCTCTTTTCCCAACATGATGCAGTGAATCATTACTGCTCTTTTAATGGTAACTTCAGAACGGTTGCTGGTGGGCAATATGGAATGCCCAATGAAATCTAGCCAGCCTCTGGCTACTGGTTTTAGATCTTCTCTTTTGAGTTGAATTGGGGTGCCAGTGGTGCTGGTGGTCCACCTGACTTCAGGGATGCATATATCCTCTAGAATCTTGTCTAGACCTTTATTTACCCGCATCATTCTCCTATTAAAGGAGTCTGGGTCATCTTTCAGTTGAGGAATCTTAAATATCTCCCTGATCTTGTCAGGATGGGTATGAACAATCTTTCCTCTGACTAAGGTCCGATGGTCATAGAGAGCAGCTCCAATTATTCTTTGCCTGTCTGTCTGCCATAGATTAGCATAGAACTCTTGAACCATGTTCCTTCCCATTTTCGTTTCAGGATTGGCCAGAATTTCCCAATTCCTATTTCAAATTTGCTCTTGGATCTCCGGATATTCATCTTCTTTCAGATCAAATTTGACTTCCGGGATCACTGATCTGTGACTCATTATTTTGTAGTAATGGTCTGAATGTTCTTTAGTTAAGAACTTCCCTTGATTCCAAAGTGGCTTGGAGTACTCTCTTTCTTGCCTCTTGAGGTGGGTTGTTTTCCTTTAGGAGCCATGATCTTGATGAGTATGTTTTTGTGATCACGGATAACCACACCAAACTTAGAGTTTTGCTTGTCCTCAAGCAAAAGAGAAGAAAGAAGAGGGATAGGAGGAGAGCAAGTGTTGCAAGGTGATGATGAGTGGGCGCCGAACTCAATATATAGGGAGGGGTGGGAAATTTCGAAATAAGAAAAGAATAAGATAGAAGATATGATTTAGAAAAGAGATATGATAAGAAAAAGATATAGTTAAAAAAAGAAAGATATGAACAATAATTAAAAAGATAAATCTGAATTTTTAATTTTTGAAAAAGATTTTAAAAAGATAATTGAGTTTTAAAAACAAACTTAAAAGAGTTGGATTGGATTGGAAAACAATTTGTCCTTATGGATTAAGATATATTTGAAATTTTTGAAAAGGAATTTTAGAAATTAGGGTTCTTAGAGAACTAATTTGATTTGAAGGATGACATTTTGAAACATGTTGATGCAAGAAATTATGAATTGAAACATAAAAATTTAGAAAATTTGTAAAAAAAAATGAATTTTACCTCCTCCCCACCATCCTGGCGTTAAACGCCCAAATGCTGCATGTTTTGGGCGTTTAACGCCCAAACGTTGCTTCTCCTGGGCGTTCAACGCCCAGCTGATGCATCTTTCTGGCGTTGAACGCCAGGAAGTCCTTTGTTACTGGGCATTTTTCTGAACGCCCAGGATGCTGTCAATCTGGCGTTAAACGCCCAGAAGGTGCTTCTTTCTGGCGTTTAACGCCCAGAAGATGCTCCTTTCTGGCGTTTAACGCCCAGATGGCTACCCTTACTGGCGTTGAACGCCCAGTGGGTGCTTCTTGTGGGCGTTCAACGCCCAAAATGTTTCTTACTGGCCTTTTTTCGCCAGTGAACTTCCAAATTCCCCTTTAACTTTGTGAATCCAATCAATTGCTATTTTACCTTGAGGATATTTTGACCTATACCTGTAAAATCAACAGGAACAAATAAATTAAATTTTGTGATTGGCTGGGTTGCCTCCCAACAAGCGCTTCTTTAATGTCATTAGCTGGACTATTACTGAGTTTTAATTAAGTCTCAGTTTTGAGCATTCTTGCTCAAATATGCCTTCAAGATAATGTTTAACTCTTTGTCCATTAACAATGAACTTTTTGTTAGAGTCATTATCCTGAAGCTCTATGTATCCATATGGTGATACGTTTGTAATGACATATGGACCTCTCCACCGGGATTTTAATTTTCCGGGGAATAATTTGAGCCTAGAATTAAATAGCAGAACTTTCTGCCCCGGCTCAAAGACTCTGGATCACAATTTCTTATCATGCCATCTTTTCGCTTTCTCTTTGTAAATCTTTGCATTCTCGAAAGCATTGAGTCTAAATTCCTCTAGCTCATTTAACTGGAGCAATCTTTTTTCTCCAGCTAACTTGGCATCAAGGTTTAGGAATCTGGTTGCCCAATAGGCCTTGAGTTCCAGTTTCACTAGCAAGTGACATGCCTTTCCATACACAAGCTGGTATGGAGAGGTCCCTAAAGGTGTCTTGAATGCTGTTCTGTATGCCCACAGAGCATCATCCAAGCTTCTTGCCCAATCCCTTCTACGGTTAATTACAGTCCGTTCCAGGATTCTTTTGAGTTCTCTATTTGAGACTTCAGCTTGCCCATTAGTTTGTGGGTGATATGGAGTAGCTACCCTGTGGCTAACTCCATAACGCACCAGAGCAGAGTAAAGCTGTTTATTGCAGAAATGAGTGCCCCCATCACTGATTAACACTCTAGGGATACCAAATCTGCTGAAGATGTGTTTCTGGAGGAATTTTAACACTGTTTTAGTGTCATTGGTGGGTGTTGCAATAGCCTCCACCCATTTGGATACATAATCCACTGCCGCCAGAATATAAGTGTTTGAGTATGATGGTGGGAAGGGTCCCATGAAGTCAATGCCCCATACATCAAACAACTCAATCTCCAAGATCCCTTGTTGAGGCATGGCGTAACTGTGAGGTAGATTGCCAGATCTTTGGCAACTGTCACAATTAAGTACATACACTCGGGAGTCTTTATAGAGAGTAGGCCAGTAGAAGCCACATTGGAGGACTCTTGTGGCTGTTTGCTCACTTCCAAAATGTCCTCCATACTGTGATCCATGGCAGTGCCATAGGATCTTCTGTGCTTCTTCCTTAGGCACACATCTACGGATTACTCCGTCTGCACATCTCTTAAAGAGATACGGCTCATCCCAAAGATAATACTTTGCATCCGTGATCAGCTTCTTTATTTGCTGTCTACTGTACTCTTTGGGTATAAATCTCACTGCCTTGTAGTTTGCAATGTCTGCAAACCATGGCACTTCCTGGATGGCAAAGAGTTGCTCATCCGGAAAGGTTTCAGAGATCTCAGTGAGAGGGAGGGACGCCCCTTCCACTGGTTCTATTCGGGACAGGTGATCTGCTACTTGATTCTCTGTTCCTTTTCTATCTCTTATTTCTATATCAAACTCTTGCAGAAGCAGCACCCATCTTATAAGTCTGGGTTTTGAATCCTGCTTTGTGAGTAGATATTTAAGAGCAGCATGATCTGTATACACAATCACTTTTGATCCTACTAAATAGGATCTGAATTTGTCAATGGCGTAAACCACTACAAGTAGCTCTTTTTCTGTGGTTGTGTAATTCTTTTGTGCGTCATTTAAAACACGGCTGGCATAGTAAATGACATGCAGAAGCTTGTCATGCCTTTGTCCCAACACTGCACCAATGGCATGGTCACTGGCATCACACATTAGTTCAAATGGCAATGTCCAGTTTGGTGCAGAAATGATTGGTGCTGTGACCAATTTAGCTTTCAGAGTCTCAAATGCTTGCAGACACTCCTTATCAAAGATAAATGGCGTGTCAGCAGCTAGCAGGTTGCTCAGAGGTTTGGCAATTTTTGAAAAATCCTTTATAAACCTCCTGTAGAATCCTGCATGCCCCAGAAAGCTTCTGATTGCCTTAACATTGGCAGGTGGTGGTAGTTTTTCAATTACCTCTACCTTAGCTTGATCCACCTCTATCCCCTTGTTCGAGATTTTGTGCCCAAGGACAATTCCTTCAGTCACCATAAAGTGACACTTCTCCCAGTTTAAAACCAGGTTAGTCTCTTGGCATCTCTTTAGAACAAGTGCTAAATGGTTAAGGCAGGAGCTGAATGAGTCTCCAAACACTGAAAAGTCATCCATGAAGACTTTCAGAAATTTTTCCACCATATCAGAGAAAATTGAGAGCATGTACCTCTGAAAGGTTGCAGGTGCATTGCACAGGCCAAATGGCATCCTTCTGTATGCAAATACTCCAGATGGGCATGTGAATGCCGTTTTTTCCTGATCCTGGGGATCTACTGCAATTTGATTATAACCTGAATATCTATCCAGGAAGCAGTAGTATTCATGACCTGCTAGTCTTTCTAGCATCTGGTCTATGAATGGTAAAGGAAAATGATCCTTTCTGGTGGCTGTATTGAGCCTTCTGTAATCAATACACATACGCCACCCAGTAACTGTTCTTGTAGGAACCGGTTCATTTTTTTCATTATGAACCATTGTCATGCCACCTTTCTTAGGGACGACTTGGACAGGGCTCACCCAGGGGCTGTCAGAAATAGGATAAATAATCCCAGCCTCTAGTAACTTAGTGACCTCTTTCTGCACTACTTCCTTCATGGCTGGGTTCAGCCGCCTTTGTGGTTGAACCACTGGCTTGGCGTCACCTTCCAGTAAGATCTTGTGCATGCATCTAGCTGGGCTAATGCCCTTAAGATCACTGATGGACCACCCAAGAGCTGTCTTGTGTGTCCTTAGCACTTGAATTAGTGCTTCCTCTTCTTGTGGCTCTAAGGTAGAGCTTATGATTACAGGAAAGGTATCACCTTCTCCCAGGAATGCATATTTTAGGGAAGGTGGTAATGGTTTGAGCTCGGGTTTAGGAGGTTTCTCCTCTTCCTGAGGGATTTTCAGAGGTTCTACTATTCTCTCTGACTCCTCCAGATCAGGCTGAACGTCTTTAAAGATGTTCTCTAGCTCTGATTCGAGACTCTCAGCCGTATTGACCTCTCTTACCAGAGAGTCAATAATATCAACACTCATGCAGTCATTTGGGGTGTCTGGATGTTGCATGGCTTTGACAACATTTAACTTGAACTCCTCCTCATTGACTCTCAAGGTCACTTCCCCTTTTTGGACGTCAATGAGGGTTCGGCCAGTTGCTAGAAAAGGTCTTCCTAGAATAAGAGTTGCACTCTTGTGCTCCTCCATTTCCAGCACCACAAAGTCGGTAGGAAAGGCAAATGGCCCAACCTTGACAATCATGTCCTCAATCACGCCTGATGGGTATTTAATGGAGCCATCAGCAAGTTGAAGACATATCCTGGTTGGTTTGATTTCTTCAGTTAAACCAAGCTTTCTAATAGTAGATGCAGGTATTAGGTTGATACTTGCCCCAAGATCACATAAAGCTTGCTTGGTGCAAGTGCCCTCTAATGTGCATGGTATCATAAAGCTCCCAGGATCTTTAAGCTTCTCATGTAAGCTTTTCAGAATGACTGCACTGCATTCTTCAGTGAGGTAAACTTTTTCAGTTTCCCTCCAATCCTTCTTGTGACTTAAGATCTCTTTCATGACTTAGCATAGATGGTATTTGCTCAAGTGCTTCTGCAAACGGAATCTTTATTTCAAGAGTCCTGAGATAGTCTGTAAAGCGGGCAAATTGCTTATCCTGTTCCGCTTGGCGGAGTTTTTGAGGATAAGGCATTTTGGCTTTGTATTCCTCAACCTTAGTTGCTGCAGATTTATTACCTATAGAAGTGGGTTGGGAAGCCTTTTTAGAAGGGTTGTTATCAGCACTTGTATGTGATGATCCCCCACTGGTATTGAATGCCAGGGGTGGAAGCTGGAGTGGCGTTAGACGCCACCTCCTTTTGTTACTGGTGTTTGAACGCCAGAACCATGCTCCCTTTGGGCGTTCAACGCCGGATTCATGCTTGTTTCTGGCGTTGAACGTCAGGAATGAGCATGTCTGGCGTTCAGCGCCAGCTTTATTCCTCTCTGGGCTTGACTGTCCTCAGAGGGATTTTGATTAGCCATTGTTCATTTCTTGGTTTCCTGCTGCTTTGAAGTGGGGTATTAATGTTTTCCCACTTCTTAATTGAACTGCTTGACATTCTTCTGCTATTGTTTTGACAGTTGCTTTTCTGTCTGCTTTAATTGTTCTTCCATATTCCTGTTGCCATTCTTATTTCCTGTAATATTTCCTTGAATTCAGCTAGCTGCTGAGTTAGAAAGTCTAATTGCTGATTGAATTCATTAGCCTGATCCACGGACTGAGCTCAGCAGTTACTGTTTTAGCTTCTTCTTTCATGGAAGATTCACTGCTTAGGTACAGATGTTGATTTCTGGCAACTGTATCAATAAGCTCTTGAGCTTCTTCAATTGTTTTTCTCATATATAGATCCACCAGCTGAGTGGTCTAGAGAAATCTGAGCTTTTTCTGTAAGCCCATAGTAGAAGATGTCTAATTGCACCCATTCTGAAAACATTTCAGAGGGGCATTTTCTTAGCATCTCTCTGTATCTTTCCCAGGCATCATAAAGAGATTCATTATCTCCTTGTTTAAAGCCTTGGATGCTTAGCCTTAGCTGTGTCATCCGTTTTGGAGGGAAATAGTGATTCAGGAATTTTTCTGACAGCTGCTTCCATGTTTTTATGCTGTTCTTAGGCTGGTTATTTAACCACCTCTTAGCTTGATCTTTTACAGCAAATGGAAACAGTAATAATCTGTAGACATCCTGATCCACTTCCTTATCATGTACTGTGTCAGCAATTTGCAAAAATTGTGCCAGAAACTCTGTAGGTTCTTCATGTGGAAGACCAGAATACTGACAGTTTTGCTGCACCATGATAATGAGCTGAGGATTCAACTCAAAGCTACTAACTCCAATGGAGGGTATACAGATACTACTCCCATATGAAGCAGTAGTGGGGTTAGCATATGACCCCAGAGTCCTCTTGGACTGTTCATTCCTACTTGCTTCCATGATGGAATACAAGGGATAATTTATATGTTGATATTATTATTTTTTTTGAATTAAATTTTTTTTTATAAAATAAAATAAAAAAAACGAAATAAATAAAGAAATTGGAATTATTTTGAATTGAATTTGAATTTTTATATAAAATTTTCGAAAATGTAGTTCAAAATTAGTTAGAAAATATAATTTTTTTTGAATATTGAATTATGATGAAAGAGAAAAACACACAAAAGACAAGACTTAAAATTTTAGATCTATGCTCCTTATTTTCGAAAATTTTTTTGGGGGAAAACACTAAGGAACACCAAACTTAAAAATTTTAAGATCAAGACACAAGAAAACTCAAAAACACTTTGAAGATTCACAAGAACACCAAGAACAAAAGAAAGAACACCAAACTTAAAATTTTTAGAAAACCAAGACAATTTTCGAAAATTAAAGAAAGATTGACAAGAAAACACCAACTTATAGTTTGGCACAAGATTCAATCAAAGAAAAATTATTTTTGAAAAGATTCCAAAGCGGATACCCAATTATCAAGAACAACTATCAATGCTCCAGCCCAATTGGGCAGTAATCTCAATGTTGGTTTTAAAATGTATCATATTTATGGATAAAAATATAAATTTTTGAAAGTTAATGTTTTGAAAAAGCACAAGAAAAAAAACAAGAAAAGACACAAAACAAGAAAAACTTGAGATCAAACAAGAAAATAAACAAGAACAACTTGAAGATCAATGAAGAACAAGGACACAAGTCGAAAATTTTAAAGAAAATATCAGATATGCAATTGACACCAAACTTAGAACAAAACACTAAACTCACGAAAATTAGCAATTAATTAAGAAAAATAATAAATTTTGAAAAGAAATTTTTTTTTGAAAAGAACTATCCTATCAAGATTTAATGACTCTATAACAATAAAAATAATTATTCCTAATCTAAGAAATAAATAAACCTTTAGTTGTTCAAACTCGAATAATCCCCGGCAACGGCGCCAAAAACTTGGTGCACGAAATCTTAATCTCAATATCAAAATCAAAATTTCTTATGATCTCGTACCACTAACCGCAAGTGCACTGGGTCGTCCAAGTAATACCTTACGTGAGTAAGGGTCGATCCCACGGAGATTATTGGTTTGAAGCAAGCTATATTTATTTTATTATCTTAGTCAGGAGGCCAGTAAGATTATTTGGATTTAATTGTAAGAAGTCAAAGTGTTTAAAATTATTAGAAAATAAAAGAGAATCAAAGCGTTACTTGTGTCAGTAATGAGAAATATGTGGAGTTTTTGGAGATGCTTTGTCCTCTGAACTTCACTCTTCCTTGAAATCTTTTCCACACGCAAAATCCCTTCTATGGCAAGCTCTATGTAGGGTGTCACCGTTGTCAATGGCTACTTCCCATCCTCTCAGTGAAAACGTTCCTATGCTCTGTCACAGCACGGCTAATCATCTGTCGGTTCTCAATCAGGTTGGAATAGAATCCATTGATTCTTTTGCGTTTGTCACTAACGCCCAGCCTTCGGGAGTTTGAAGCTCGTCACAGTCCATTCATCCCAGAATCCTACTCAGAATACCACAGACAAGGTTTAGACTTTCGGATTCTCATGAATACGCCATCAATCCGGCTTATACCACGAAGATTCTGAGTAATGAATCTAAGAGATACTCATCAATCTGATGTAGAACGGAAGTGGTTGTCAGACACACGTTCATGGACTGAGGAAGGTGATGAGTGTCACGGATCATCACCTTCTCCATAATTAAGCGCGAATGAACATCTTAGATAAGAACAAGCGTGTTTGAATAGAAAATAAAGGAATTGTATTAATTCATCGAGACGCTGCAGAGCTCCTCACCCCCCAACAATGGAGTTTAGAGACTCATGCCGTCAAAAAGTATGTAATTCAGATCTGAAAATGTCATGAGGTACAAGATAAGTCTCTAAAAGTTGTTTAAATAGTAAACTAGTAACCTAGATTTACAGAATATGAGTAAACTAAGATAATTGGTGCAGAAATCCACTTCTGGGGCCCACTTGGTGTGTGCTGGGGCTGCTGACTAAAGCTATCCACGAGTAGAGGCTTTCTTGGAGTTAACTCCAAGTATGACGTTTTTGGGCGTTCAACTCCGGATCATGACATTTTTCTGGCGTTTAACTCCAGACAGCAGCATGTACTTGGCGTTCAACGCCAAGTTACGTCGTCTATCTTTGCTCAAAGTATGGACTATTATATATTGCTGGAAAGCCCTGGATGTCTACTTTCCAACGCCGTTAAGAGCGCGCCAATTGGACTCCTGTAGCTCCAGAAAATCCATTTTGAGTGCAGGGAGGTCAGGATCCAACAGCATCAGCAATCCTTTTTCAGCCTAAGTCAGATTTTTGCTCAGCTTCCTCAATTTCAGCCAGAAAATACCTGAAATCACAGAAAAATACACACACTCATAGTAAAGTCCAGAAATATGATTTTTGCTTAAAAACTAATAAAATTCTATTAAAAACTAATTAAAACATACTAAAATCTACATGAAATTACCCCCAAAAAGCGTATAAAATATCCGCTCATCAACTTTCTAACTCAGCAGCTAGCCGAATTCAAGAAA
Organism: Arachis stenosperma; assembly: GCF_014773155.1. NCBI lineage: Eukaryota > Viridiplantae > Streptophyta > Magnoliopsida > Fabales > Fabaceae > Arachis > Arachis stenosperma. Next base: position 10,972,044 of record NC_080383.1, read on the forward strand.
ATACTACAGGAAACAAGAATGGCTAACAGGAATATGGAAGTACAGTTAAAGCAAACAGAAAAGCAACTGTCAAAACAAATAGCAGAAGAATGCTAAGCAGTTCAATTAAGAAGTGGGAAAATATTAAATACCTCACTTCAAAGCAGCAGGAAGCCAAGAAATGAACAAATGACTACTCAAAATCCCTCTGAGGACAATCAGAGCCCAGAGAGGAATAATGCTGGCGCTGAACGCCCAAACCATGCTCATTCCTGGCGTTCAACGCCAGAAACAAGCAAGGATTTGGCGTTGAACGCCCAAAGGGAGCATAGTTCTGGCGTTCAGACGCCAGAAACAGGCAAGGAGCTGGAGTCTAATGCCACTCCAGCTTCCACCCCTGGCATTCAAATGCCAGTGGGGGATCAAACATATACAAGTGCTGATAACAACCCTTCTAAAAAGGCTTCCCAACTCACTTCTACAGGTAATAAACCTGCAGCAACTAAGGTTGAGGAATACAAAGCCAAAATGCCTTATCCTCAAAAACTCAGCCAAGCGGAACAGGATAAGCATTTTGCCCGCTTTGCAGACTATCTCAGGACTCTTGAAATAAAGATTCCGTTTGCAGAAGCACTTGAGCAAATACCCTCTTATGCCAAGTTCATGAAAGAGATCTTAAGTCATAAGAAGGATTGGAGGGAAACTGAAAAAGTTTACCTCACTGAAGAATGTAATGCAGTTATCCTGGAAAGCTTACCTGAGAAGCTTAAGGATCCCGGAAGCTTTATGATACCATGCACATTAGAGGGTACTTGTACCAAGCAGGCTCTATGTGATCTTGGAGCAAGTATCAACTTAATACCTGCATCTATTATCACAAAGCTTGGTTTGACTGAAGAAGTCAAACCAACCCGGATATGTCTTCAACTTGCTGATGGCTCCATTAAATACCCATCAGGCGTGATTGAAGACATGATTGTCAAGGTTGGGCCATTTGCCTTTCCTACTGACTTTGTGGTGCTGAAAATGGAGGAGCACAAGAGTGCAACTCTCATTCTAGGAAGACCTTTCCGAGCAACTGGCCGAACCCTCATTGACGTCCAAAAAGGGAAAGTAACCCTGAGAGTCAATGAGGAGGAGTTCAAGTTGAATGTTGTCAAAGCCATGCAACATCCAGACACCCCAAATGACTGCATGAGTGTTGATATCATTGACTCTCTGGTAAGAGAGGTCAATATGGCTGAGAGTCTCGAATCAGAGTTAGAGGACATCCTTAAAGATGTTCAGCCTGATTTGGAGGAATCAGAGAGAATAATAGAACCTCTGAAAATCCCTCAGGAAGAGGAGAAACCTCCCAAACCCGAGCTCAAACCATTACCACCATCCCTGAAATATGCATTTCTGGGAGAAGGTGATACCTTTCCTGTAATCATAAGCTCTACCCTAGAGCCACAGGAAGAGGAAGCACTAATTCAAGTGCTAAGGACACACAAGACAGCTCTTGGGTGGTCCATCAGTGATCTTAAGGGCATTAGCCCAGCCAGATGCATGCACAAGATCCGATTGGAGGGTAACGCCAAGCCAGTGGTTCAACCACAAAGGTGGCTGAATCTAGCCATGAAGGAAGTGGTGCAGAAGGAGGTCACTAAATTACTAGAGGCTAGGATTATTTATCCTATTTCTGACAGCCCCTGGGTAAGCCCTGTCCAAGTTATCCCTTAGAAAGGTGGCATGACAGTGGTTCACAATGAAAAAAATGAACTGGTTCCTACAAGAACAGTTACAGGGTGGCGTATGTGTATTGATTATAGAAGGCTCAATACAACCACCAGAAAGGATCATTTTCCTTTACCATTCATAGACCAGATGCTAGAAAGACTAGCAGGTCATGAATACTACTGTTTCCTGGATGGATATTCAGGTTATAATCAAATTGCAGTAGATCCCCAAGATCAAGAAAAAACGGAATTCACATGTCCATCTGGAGTATTTGCATACATAAGGATGCCATTTGGCCTGTGCAATGCACCTGCAACCTTTCAGAGGTGCATACTCTCAATTTTCTCTGATATGGTGGAAAAATTTTTGGAAGTCTTCATGGATGACTTTTCAGTATTTAGAGACTCATTCAGCTCCTGTCTTGACCATCTAGCACTTGTTCTAAAGAGATGCCAAGAGACTAACCTGGTTTTAAACTGGGAGAAATGTCACTTTATGGTGACTGAAGGAATTGTCCTTGGGCACAAAATTTCGAACAAGGGAATAGAGATGGATCAAGCTAAGGTAGAGGTAATTGAAAAATTACCACCACCTGCCAATGTTAAGGCAATCAGAAGCTTTCTGGGGCATGCAGGATTCTATAGGAGGTTTATAAAGGATTTTTCAAAAATCGCCAAACCTCTGAGCAACCTGCTAGCTGCTAACACGCCATTTATCTTTGATAAGGAGTGTCTGCAGGCATTTGAGACTCTAAAAGCTAAATTGGTCACAGCACCAATCATTTCTGCACCAAACTGGACATTGCCATTTGAACTAATGTGTGATGCCAGTGACCATGTCATTGGTGCAGTGTTGGGAAAAAGGCATGACAAGCTTCTGCACATCATTTACTATGCCAGCCGTGTTCTAAATGACGCACAGAAGAACTACACAACCATAGAGAAAGAGCTACTTGCAGTGGTTTATGCCATTGACAAATTCAGATCCTATTTAGTAGGATCAAAAGTGATTGTGTACACTGATCATGCTGCTCTTATATATCTACTCACAAAGCAGGATTCAAAACCCAGACTTATAAGATGGGTGTTGCTTCTGCAAGAGTTTGATATAGAAATAAGAGACAGAAAAGGGATAGAGAATCAGGTAGCAGATCACCTGTCCCGAATAGAACCAGTAGAAGGGGCGTCCCTCCCTCTTACTGAGATCTCTGAAAACTTTCCGGATGAGCAACTCTTTGCCATCCAGGAAGTGCCATGGTTTGCAGATATTGCAAACTACAAGGCAGTGAGATTCATACCCAAAGAATACAGTAGGCAGCAATCAAAGAAGCTGATCACGGATGCAAAGTATTATCTTTGGGATGAGCCGTATCTCTTTAAGAGATGTGCAGACGGAGTAATCCGTAGATGTGTGCCTAAAGAAGAAGCGCAGAAGATCCTATGGCACTGCCATGGATCCCAGTATGGAGGACATTTTGGAAGTGAGCGAACAGCCACAAGAGTCCTCCAATGTGGCTTCTACTGGCCTACTCTCTATAAAGATTCCCGAGTGTTTGTACTTATTTGTGACAGTTGCCAAAGATCTGGTAATCTGCCTCACAGTTATGCCATGCCTCAACAAGGAATCTTAGAGATTGAGTTGTTTGATGTATGGGGTATTGACTTCATAGGACCTTTCCCACCATCATACTCAAACACTTATATTCTGGTGGCAGTGGATTATGTATCCAAATGGGTGGAAGCTATTGCAACACCCACTAATGACACTAAGACAGTGTTAAAATTCCTCCAGAAACACATCTTCAGCAGATTTGGCACCCCTAGAGTACTAATCAGTGATGGGGGCACTCATTTCTGCAATAAACAGCTCTATTCTGCTTTGGTTTGTTATGGAGTTAGCCACAGGGTGGCCACTCCATATCATCCACAGACTAATGGGCAAGCTGAAGTCTCAAATAGAGAAATCAAAAGAATCCTGGAACGGACTATAATTAACCGTAGAAGGGATTGGGCAAGAAGCTTGGATGATGCTCTGTAGGCATACAGAACAGCATTCAAGACCCCTATAGGGACCTCTCCATACCAGCTTGTGTATGGAAAGGCATGTTACTTGCCAGTGGAACTGGAACATAAGGCCTACTGGGCAACCAGATTCCTGAACCTTGATGCCAAGTTAGCTGGAGAAAAATGATTGCTTCAGTTAAATGAGCTAGAGGAATTTAGACTCAATGCTTTCGAGAATGCAAAAATATATAAAGAGAACGCAAAAAGATGGCAATGTAAGAAATTGTCATCCAGAGTCTTTGAGCGAGGGCAGAAAGTTCTGCTATTCAATTCTAGGCTCAAATTATTCCCTGGGAAATTGAAGTCCCGGTGGAGAGGTCCATATGTGATTACAAGTGTATCACCATATGGATACGTTGAGCTTCAGGATAATGACTCTAACAAAAAGTTCATTGTTAATGGACAGAGAGTTAAACATTATCTTGAAGGAAATTTTGAGCAAGAATGCTCAAAACTGAGACTTGATTAAAGCTCAGTAATAGTCCAGCTAACGACATTAAAGAAGCGCTTGCTGGGAGGCAACCCAGCCATTCACAAAATTTAATTTTATTTGTTTTTTGTTAATTAATTGATTTTCACAGGTATATGTCAAAGTATCTTCAAGGTAAAATAGCAATTGCTTGAATTCACAGAGTTATAGGGGAATTTGGGAGCTCACTGGCGTGAAAAAGCCAGTAAGAAATGTTTTGGGCGTTGAACACCCAAAAGAAGCATCCACTGGGCGTTCAACGCCAGTAAGGATAGCCATTTGGGCGTTGAACGCCAGAAAGGAGCATCTTCTGGGCGTTGAACGCCAGAAAGAAGCTCCTTCTGGGCGTTTAACGCCAGAATTACAGCATCCTGGGCGTTTAGAAAAATGCCCAGTGACAAAGGACTTCCTGGCGTTCAACGCCAGAAAGAAGCAACAGTTGGGCGTTGAACGCCCAGGAGAAGCAGCAAGTGGGCGTTAAATGCCCAAAACATGCAGCATTTCGGCGTTTAACGCCAGAATGGTGGGGAGGAGGTAAAATTCATTTTTCTTCACAAATTTTCTAATTTTTATGTTTCAATTCATGATTTCTTGCATAAACATGTTTCAAAATATCATCCTTCAATTCCAAAAATTTTAATCCTAATTTCTAAAAACCCTAATTTCTAAAATCCCTTTTTCAAAAATATCAAATGTATCTTAATTCATAAACACAAATCTTTTTCCAATCCAAATCTTTTTCAAATCTTTTTCAACTCATCATATCTTTTGGATTTCGAAATTGCCTCTCCCTCTATTCCTCTTCTATCCTTTCTTTTGCTTGAGGACAAGCAAACCTCTAAGTTTGGTGTGATTTGCCATGATCACTGAGCTAAAACTCATCAAGATCATGGCACCTAAGGGAACAGGAAGAGCAAGGGCGTAACTTAAAGGAACTGAAGCGTCAAAACTTATCTCTTGAAGGAACAAGCACCCCACAGACTAAAGGAACATCCACTTCCCAAAATACAGGTTGTTAAGTTCTAATTTTAAGTTTTAACTCTGTGATAGTATTATTATAGAAATTTACCTTAGAAGTTATATAGGAGTAGTAGTAATTAGCATGTCTATTTTGGTTTTATTTCCAATTAAGTTATAATTTATTTTTCTCATCATCATCAAACATGAATAAAATAGCAGATTTTTAGAATAAAGAGGCAATTGAATTTTTTTCGAGTTCTTAATAAGGAAAATTCTAATTATTTATATGTGGTGGCAATACTTTTTGTCTTCTGAATGAATGCTTGAACAGTGCATATTTTGGATATTGAATTTTATGAATGTTAAAATTGTTGGCTCCTGAAAGAATGATGAAAAAGAGAAATGTTATTGATGATCTGAAAAATCATGAAATTGATTCTTGAAGCAAAAAAAAGCAGTGGAAAAAAAAGAAAAAAAAAGAGAAAGAAAAAGCAAGCAAAAAAAGCCAATAGCCCTTAAAACCAAAAGGCAAAGGTAAAAAGGATCCAAGGCTTTGAACATTAATGGATAGAAGGGCTCAAGGAAATAAAATCCAGGCCTAAGTGGCTAAATCAAGCTGTCCCTAACCATGTGCTTGTGTCATGAAGGTCCAAGTGAAAAGCTTGAGACTGAGTGGTTAAAGTCGTGATCCAAAGCAAAAAGAGTGTGCTTAAGAGCTCTGGACACCTCTAACTGGGGACTCTAGCAAAGCTGAGTCACAATCTGAAACGGGTTCACCCAGTCATGTGTCTGTGGCATTTGTGTATCCGGTGGTAATACTGGAAAACAAAGTGCTTAGGGCCACGGCCAAGACTCATAAAAGTAGCTGTGTTCAAGAATCAACATACTTAACTAGAAAAATCAATAATACTATCTGAATTCTGAGTTCCTATGGATGCCAATCATTCTGAATTTCAAAGGATAAAGTGAGATGCCAAAACTGTTTGGAAGCAAAAAGCTACTAGCCCCGCTCATCTAATTAGATTCTGAGCTTCACTTAAAACTCTGAGATATTATTGCTTCTTGATTTCTTTTTATTCTCTTTTATTCATCTAGTTGCTTGGGGACAAGCAACAGTTTAAGTTTGGTGTTGTGATGAGCGGATATTTTATACGCTTTTTGGGGGGTAATTTCATGTAGATTTTAGTATGTTTTAATTAGTTTTTAGTAAAATATTATTAGTTTTTAGGCAAAAATCATATTTCTGGACTTTACTATGAGTTTGTGTGTTTTTCTGTGATTTCAGGCATTTCTGGCTGAAATTGAGGGAGCTGAGCAAAAATCTGAGTTAGACTGAAAAAGGACTGCTGATGTTGTTGGATCCTGACCTCCCTCCACTCGAAATAGATTTTTTGGAGCTACAGGAGTCCAATTGACGCGCTCTCAATTGGGTTGGAAAGTAGACATCCAGGGCTTTCCAGCAATATATAATAGTCCATACTTTGCGCGAAGATAGATGACGTAAACTGGCGTTCAACGCCAGTTCCATGTTGCAGTCTGGCGTCCAGCGCCAGAAACAAGTTACAAGTTGGAGTTCAACGCCAGAAACAGGTTACAACCTGGCGTTGAACGCCCAAAACAGCCCAGGCACGTGAGAAGCTTAAGTCTCAGTCCCAGCACACACCAAGTGGGCCCCAGAAGTGGATTTCTGCACTATCTATCATAGTTTACTCATTTTCTGTAAACCTAGGTTATTAGTTTACTATTTAAACAACTTTTAGAGATTTATTTCTCACCTCATGACATTTTAGATCTGAAATTTGTACCTTTTGGCAGCATGAGTCTCTGAACCCCATTGTTGGGGGTGAGGAGCTCTGCAGCGTCTCGATGAATTAATACAATTACCTTTGTTTTCCATTTAAACACGCTTGTTCCTATCTAAGATGTTCATTCGCGCTTAAACATGAAGAAGGTGATGATCCGTGACACTCATCACCTTCCTCAGATCTATGAACGTGTGCCTGACAACCACCTCCGCTCTACATCAGATTGAATGAGCTTCTCTTAGATTCCTTAATCAGAATCTTCGTGGTATAAGCTAGAATTGATGGCGGCCATTCTTGAGGATCCGGAAAGTCTAAACCTTGTCTATGGTATTCCGAGTAGGATTCAAGGATTGAATGGCTGTGACGAGCTTCAAACTCGCGATTGCTGGGCGTGATGATAAACGCAAAAGGATCAATGGATCCTATTCCAACATGATCGAGAACCAACAGCTGATTAGCCGTGCTGTGACAGAGCATCTGGACCGTTTTCACTGAGAGGATGGGAGGTAGCCACTGACAATGGTGATACCCAATATACAGCTTGCCATGGAAGGAACTTTGCGTGTGGAAAATGATTTCAAGGAAGAGTTGAAGTTCAGAGGACAAAGCATCTCCAAAACCCCAACATGTTCTTCATTAATAAAGTAACAATTACTTATTCCAAACACTTTTACTTCTTACAATTAAATCCAAATAACCTTATTGACATCCTGACTAAGATTAATAAAATAAACATAGATTACTTCAAACCAATAATCTCTGTGGGATCGACCCTTACTCACGTAAGGTATTACTTGGACGACCCAGTGCACTTGCTGGTTTGTTGTATGGATTGCAAATTCGTGCACCAGAAGTATACATGAATTGGTTATTTACAACCATGTCAATAAGTTCCTGAGCTTCTGCAGGCGTTTTCTTAGGTGAATGGATCCACCTGCAGAGTGGTCCAATGACATCTTGGAAAACTCGGATAGACCATAATAGAATATATGTAATATGGTCCACTCTGAAAACATGTCAGAAGGACACTTTTTGGTCATCTGCTTGTATCTTTCCCAAGCTTCATAGGGATTCACCATCTTTTTGCTTGAAGGTCTGAACATCCACTCTAAGCTTGCTCAGCTTTTGAGGAGGAAAGAATTTATCCAAGAAGGCCGTGACCAGCTTGTCCCAGGAGTCCAGGCTATCTTTAGGTTGTGAGTCCAACCATGTTCTAGCTCTGTCTCTTACAGCAAAAGGAAAAAGCATGATCCTGTAGACTTCAGGATCTACTCCATTCGTCTTAACAGTCTCACAAATCTGCAAGAACTCAGTTAAAAACTGATAAGGATCTTCAGATAGAAGTCCATGAAACTTGTAGTTCTGTTGCATTAGAGCAACTAATTGAGGTTTCAGCTCAAAATTGTTTGCTCCAAGGGCAGGAATTGAGATGCTTCTTCCATCAAACTTGGATGTGGGTATAGTAAAATCACCAAGCATCCTCCTTGCATTATTGTTGTTGGGTTCGGCTGCCATCTCCTTCTCTTGTTCAAAAATTTCAGAAAGGTTGCCTCTGAATTGTTGTAATTTAGCTTCTCTTAGTTTTCTCTTCAGAGTCCTTTCAGGTTCAGGATCAGCTTTAACAACAGTGCTTTTTTTCTTGTTCCTGCTCATATGAAAGAGAAGAGAACAAGAAAAGAAGAGGAATCCTCTATGTCACAGTAAAGAGGATCCTTATTATTAGTAGAAGAAGAAAAGAATAAAGAAAGGAGAATCCAAACACAAGGGTAAGGATAGAGGCAGTGATTGGAGATGAAGAGAGGTGAAGAGAAGTGTTAGTAAATGAATAAATAAATAGAAGAAGATGAGAGACAGAATTCGAAAATTAATTTTGAAAAGGAGTTAATGATTTTCGAAAATTAAAGATGAGATAGAATTAAAATTAAAATTTAAAACAATTAGTTAATTAAAAAGAATTTTTTTTTGAAAAAGAGGGAGGTATTTTCGAAAATTAGAGAGGGGAGAGTAGTTAGGTGGTTTTGAAAAAGATAAGAAACAAACAAAAAGTCAAATAATTAGTTGGAAGAGATATTAAAATCAAATTTGAAAAGATAAGAAGATAAGAAGTTAGATAAGATATTTTAAAATCAATTTTTTGAAAAAGATAAAATTTTGAAAAAGATATGATATAAAAGATAGGATAAGATAGATTTAATTTTTAAAGTTAAAATTAATTACTTAACTAACAAGAAACTAAAAGATAAGATTCTAGAATTTAAAGATTGAACCTTTCTTAACAAGAAATTAACAACTTCAAATTTTTTAACTAATCACATTAATTGTTAGCATAATTTTTGAAAATAAAGATAAAATTAAGAAAAAGATTTTTTGAAAAACATTTTTTAAAAAGAAAATTTTGAAAAATTAATAAGAAAAATGAAAAAGATTTGATTTTTGAAAAAGTTTTGAAAAGATAAGATTTTTAAAATTGAAAATTTGACTTGACTTGTAAGAAACAACTAATTTTAAAAATTTTTGACTAAGTTAACTCAAATTTTCAAAAATTATGAGAAAATTAAGGAAAAGATATTTTTTTTTGAATTTTTAATGATGAGAGAGAAAAACACAAAAATGACCCAAAACATGAAAATTTTGGATCAAAACACATGATGCATGCAAGAACATTATGAATGTCAAGATGAACACCAAGAACACTTTGAAGATCATGATGAACATCAAGAACATATTTTTGAAAAATTTTTGATGCAAAGAAAACATGCAAGACACCAAACTTAGAAATATTTAATGCTTGGACACTATGAATGAAAAAATGCATATGAAAAACAATAAAAGACATAAAACAAGAAAACATCAAGATCAAACAAGAAGACTTACCAAGAACAACTTGAAGATCATGAAGAACACTATGAATGCATGAATTTTCGAAAAATGCAAGAATTTTTTAAAATATGCAATTGACACCAAACTTAAAAATTGACACTAGACTCAAACAAGAATCACAAAATATTTTTTATTTTTATGATTTTATTATTTTTTTGTATTTTTATTATTTTTTTTCGAAAATATTCTTTAGGAAAACGAAAAAGAGAAAAAATTTTTGAAAGATTTTTTTCAAAATTTTTTGAAATTAAAACAAAAAGAAAATTACCTGATCTGAGCAACAAGATGAACCGTCAGTTGTTCATACTCGAACGATCTCCGGCAACGGCGCCAAAAACTTGGTGGACGAAATTGTGATCATCAACAATGGCTCCAAAGACTTGGTGCTCTCAAACATAAATCACACTTTGTCACAACTCCGCACAACTAACCAGCAAGTGTACTGGGTCGTCCAAGTAATACCTTACGTGAGTAAGGGTCGATCCCACAGAGATTGTTGGTATGAAGCAAGCTATGGTCATCTTGTAAATCCCAGTCAGGCGGATTCAACTATGTTAAGAGATTATTGGATTTTCGAATAAAAATAATAAATTTAAACAGAAAATAAAGATAGAGTTACTCATGTAAATCAATTATGGGAATTTCAGATAAGTATATGGAGGTGCTGTGTTCCTTCCGAATCTCTGCTTTCCTACTGCTTTTATCCAATCTTTGTCACTCCTTTCTATGGCAAGCTATATGTAGGGCATCACCGTTGTCAATGGCTACATCCCATCCTCTCAGTGAAAATGGTCCAAATGCTCTATCACAGCACGGCTAATCATCTGTCGGTTCTCGATCATGTTGGAATAGAATCCCTTGATTCTTTTGCATTTGTCATCACGCCCAGCAATTGCGAGTTTGAAGCTCGTCACAGTCATTCAATTCCGGAATCCTACTCGGAATACCACAGACAAGGTTAGACTTTCCGAATTCCCATGAATGCCGCCATCAATTCTAGCTTATACCACGAAGATTCTAATTAAGAAATCCAAGAGATATGCGCCCGGTCTAAGGTAAAACGGAAGTGGTTGTCAGTCACGCGTTCATAGGTGAGAATGATGATGAGTGTCACGGATCATCACATTCATCTTGTTGAAGTGCAACGAATATCTTAGAATAAGAATAAGTCGAATTGAATATAAAATAGTAGTACTTGCATTGAAACTTGAGGTACAGCAGAGCTCCACACCCTTAATCTATGGTGTGTAGAAACTCCACCGTTGAAAATGCATAAGTGATGAAGGTCCAGGTATGGCCGAATGGCCAGCCCCCAAAGTATGATGTGAATTCAAAAATAAAGGAGAAGGACCCGATAAGTGGTCAAAAGACTAGATAGTCAAAGACATCTAATAAACTAGTAAAAAGTTCTATTTATACTAAACTAGCTACTAGGGTTTACAAAAGTAAGTAATTGATGCATAAATTCACATCCGGGGCCCACTTGGTGTGTGCTTGGGCTGAGCTTGATCTATCCACTAGCTGAGGCTTCTCTTGGAGTTGAACGCCAAGTTGTAACGTGTTTTGGGCGTTCAACTCTGGTTCGTGACGTGTTTCTGGCGTTTGACTCTAGAATGCAGCATGGAACTGGTGTTGAGCGCCAGTTTACGTCGTCTAATTACAAATAAAGTATAGACTATTATATATTGCTGGAAAGCTCTGGATGTCTACTTTCCAACGCCGTTAAGATCGCGCCATTTGGAGTTCTATAGCTCCAGAAAATTCATTTTGAGTGCAGTGAGGTCAGATTCCAACAGCATCAGCAGTCTTTTGTCAGCCTCCTATCAGAGTTTTGCTCAGGTCCCTCAATTTCAGCCAGAAAATACCTGAAATCACAGAAAAACACACAAACTCATAGTAAAGTCCAGAAATGTGAATTTAGCATAAAAACTAATGAAAATATCCCTAAAAGTAACTAGATCATACTAAAAACTACCTAAAAACAATGCCAAAAAGCGTATAAATTATCCGCTCATCACCAGCCGTCAAGGGACTTTGATTATTTGTGTGTGTAAAGTGCCACAGAAGTGGCGAACAGGGGCGAATAGAGGCTGAAGTGCGAATAGAGGCAGCGAACTAGATGGAAAGACCGAAGGCGATGGCAAGGAGTGACTGAGTGAAGGGGTGGAGGCTGGTATTGGTGTTGGCGTTGTGACGAGGGAGTGTAGCAGTGAACTGCTTAAAGAGTGAGACTGAGACTGAGAGTGACAAGGGTTAAAGGTATACGTGGTTCTAAAAATCGGATTGAACTGGCCAGTCGAACCGGGAGCCAACGATAAAAACGATCCAATCCCATGTGTAAAACCGCTAGTTAGAAAACCGCCCAAAAATTGATGAACCAGCTGGGAACCGGCCGGTTGGACCAAACCTCCCGGCCGGTTGGACCAGACCGAAAACCTATCGGTTCTTACTAAACCACACCATCTTGCTTGCTTTTTTAAAAAAAGGGACCACACGCGTGAGTCACGCCCAGTTTCCCCCAAACCCCCCTCCTTCGTGCGTTTCAGGCTTTCAGCAAAGAAAGCGAATCCAAAACCAAAACCCTTCTTCAAAGTTCAAAGCACCCAAAACAAAACCCTACCCGCCACCGTCCGTGGTTATCGGCGCCTGCACGACTTCCCTCTTCCCTCCGCGGTTGTCTATTCTAGTTCGGCACACCATTCATTCTCCTGCGGCTTCTCTATTCGAGTTGCTCGTCGTCGTCTTGTTGTCGTCCTGTTCTCCGTCATGCTACCCCCTCGTTGAAGGTTAGTGGCACTGTTCTAAGTTTTGAATATTTGATCGGAGTGATTTGCATGGTTCTAAAAACCAGACCGAACCAGTCGTCGCCGCAAATTGGCAACAATAACGATATGGTCAGGCATGTAAAACTACTGATAAAAAACCGGTAAAATGTGCTGAACTGGCCAAGAAACGGCCAATTGGAACGGACCGAAAACCTGCGGGTTGGATTGAAACGACGCCGTTTTAGGCTTATTGAGAAGTTGAATCACTCTTTGACAAACATGTTGGAGATGATAAAAGTGCGTTTAAGTGCTTTGAACGATGTTTTTTGATGTTTGACAACTTTTCTTCACTGCAGATGTGATTTTACATCCCAAAAACCCGTTCACTTGAAGCAAGAAATTATAGCTTCATATGTTTAGGTTTGTTGCTTGTCATTATTGAATTTTTCCATAATTTTTTCTAAATAAAAAATACTTAGAATATTAAAACAATTATTCTAATTTTTGTGCATTGTTTATTATTCTAATTTTTTATAATATGCATTATTGTTCTTATTAGAAATGATAAATTAAATAAAAAATAATTATAAATAATAATAAAAATATAACTAATAATAAATTAGAACCTAAAATAATAATAAAAATAAAATCATTAAGAGTATTTAAAAAAATACTAAAATATGTTATTTTATATATTATTTTTAATTTAATAAATAAATATTAATTTTTATTATAAAAAAATACTTATAAAATTGTTTATTTTTATATGTTATTTTTAGTTTTATAAATAAATATTAATTTTTATTATAATAATAAAAAATTATAATATATTTAAATAAAATATTATACAAAAATATTATATAAAAAATATTAAAAAAATATAAAAATTTAAATATATTTAAAAAATAATATTATAATTTAATAATATATTTTTTATAATTAATTAATTATTTATTTAAAAATAATTTTATCTAATATTATCCAAACAACTTTTATTTTATCAAAAATGTTATGACGAGGATGGATAAGGGTGATGGATGCCCATTTATGAGGGCACATTTTCCCTATGTTGAAAGAAATAAATGAAGTTTGAAATGTAAACTTTGTATGCCTAATAAAAATTATCATCTCTTTTATACATGTGCTGAGGCAAAGAGGAGAACACAAGAGCAATAAAAATCTTCTCTCTCTTATATTGCTAATAACAATTCTCTCTCTCTATTTATATTGCTTACATATAAATTTTTTCTTCTTTCTTTCTTTCATGTTGCAATATAAAATTTTCTTCTTTCTTTCTTTCATGTTACTATATATATTAGTAAAATATATATTTAATATATATATGTATCATCTCTTTTATATTGAGATAGTAATTGTGGTGGATATTACTACTAGAATTATTTAATTATATTTTATATTTTATATTTGTTACCTCTTTCTTATTTATTTATTTAGTTATTTTACAACACGTTATCAGCACGAAGCTCTAGCGAAGTTTTAGGAAGACTTCAGGTAACAAATTTTTATTATGTCGAAACTCTTTCTTCTTGAATATAATACTCTTGATATTTGAAAATAATTATTTATCATGGATATAGATATTGAAATCCATCTGATTCAATGGATCTTGAAGATACCATTGAGACTGAAAATAATATATCCCAGAAGGATAAAGAGAAAGCCATATTTTTCTTTTGTCGTCATCTTGAAGTATGATTGAAAAATGAATATCCCACATTAAAAGATCTTGCAGATCTGTGGAAAGACCTTAAAAAAAAAAGGTACAATCATCAAAAGACGGTGATACTTCCTCAAGCCTGATATGTTAGAGATAATTTTCTCGACCTTCTATGTCTCGAATGTGCTCCTGTAGCAGCAGTATCGAGAAAAAGAATTTAAAAATATTCTGAGTTAATTTCTTGCTTTCTTGTTACTGAACGCAACAATGAGTTACTTTTGAGAAATCATAAAGCGCGCCCAGCTGGTGCCGTCCCATTTCCTGAAGCAAATGCGGCAAATTATAACCCCAGAAGAGGTAAATGGCAAGGCTATGGTAGCAAGAAAAATTATGGAAGAAAAATGAATTATGTTCACAATAAAGGATCTCACCAGAAGTGGGATAAAGAAAGGAACAATGGGCAAAGTAAATCAATTGAGGATAAATGCTTCCGTTGTGGTGAAAAGGGCCATTGGTCACGTACCTAGTTGATCTTTATCAAGCATCCTTGAAAAAGGATGACAAAGAAAAGGAAACAATTTTTGTTTCAAATAATGAAAATTCCACCACTCATTATGATGTATCTGATTTCTTTGAGGATCCTAAAGGAAATATTGGCTATTTGATCAATGATGGAATAGTTTGATATATGTATGTGTTTGTTAAGTATTCATGTGAATAATTTTACTGTGCATGTACTTCTACTCATTTTATTATCATTTGTCTTTGAAGAAAAATGGTAAGGACATATCCTGAAGATATTTGCCTTGCGGATAGTGCAAGTTCGCACACTATTCTTAAAAGTGATATATATTTTACCCATCTTGTGCCAAAAGAGGAATATGTTAATACTATTATTGGCTCAGGCAATGTGATAGAAGGCTCCGAAAGAGCTATAATTTTGTTTCCTAGAGGAACAAAATTTATAATAAATAATGCACTATTATCTACCAAGTCTCTGAGAAACTTGTTGAGTTTAAAAGATATTCGCCGAAATGGATATCATGTTGAGATGATGAATGAAGGAAATCATGAGTATTTATGTATCACAACTCATGATTCAAATAAGAAAGTTATATTAGAAAAATTACCCTCTCTTTCATCTGGGTTGTATTATACCAAGATTAGTGCAATTGAATCACATGCCACTGTAAACCAGAAGTTTACTAGCCCAAATGAATTCATAACTTGGCACGACCGTCATCCGGGAACAACCATGATGAGGAGAATTATTGAAAATTCTCATGGACATTCACTAAAGAACCAGAAGATTCTTAAAACTAGTGAATTTTGTTGTGCTGCATGTTCTCAGGGAAAGTTAATTTTAAGGCCATCACCAGTAAAGATTGGATTTGAGTCCCTTGAATTCCTAGAAAGGATTCAAGGTGATATATGTGGACCTATTCATCCACCATGTGGATCTTTTAGACATTTTATGGTCCTGGTAGACGCATCTTCGAGATGGTCACATGTGTGCTTATTATCTTCTCGCAACCTGGCGTTTGCGAGATTACTGGCTCAAATTATTCGATTAAAAGCACAATTTCCAGAAAATCCAATTAAAGCAATTCGTCTTGATAATGCTGGTGAATTTATTTCCCAAGCTTTTGATGCTTATTGTATGGCTAATGGAATAAGTGTTGAACATCCAGTGGCTTATGTTCACACACAAAATGGGTTAGCAGAATCACTTATTAAACGCCTCCAATTGATTGCTAGACCTTTGCTTATGAGAACAAATCTCCCAACCTCGGTTTGGGGGCATGCTATTTTACATGCCGCAGCACTTATTCGTTTGAGGCCAACGAGTTATCATCAATTCTCTCCTATGCAATTAGCTTTTGGCCAGCAGCCAAATGTTTCCCATTTAAGAATATTTGGGTGTGCAATATATGTTCCCATTGCACCACCTAATCGCACCAAAATGGGACCCCAAAGAAAATTGGGGATATATGTTGGATATGATTCTCCCTCTATAGTGAGGTATCTTGAAATACAAACTGGAGATGTATTTAAAGCCCGGTTTACGGATTGTCATTTTGATGAATCAAAATTTCCAACATTAGGGGGAGAGAATAAGTTTCCTGAAAAGGAACTTAATTGGAATGCATCATCATTGATGCATTTAGATCCTCGATCAGGGCAATGTGAACTAGAAGTTCAAAAGATTATACATTTGCAAAGAATAGCAAATGAATTGCCTGATGCATTTTCCGATACAAAGAGGATAACCAAATCTTATATACCAGCGGAAAATGCCTCAATTCGAATTGACGTCCCAGTAGGACAAGTAGCCACTGAAGCAAATTCACGCCAGAAGCGTGGCAGGGCGGAAAATGCCCCAATTCGAATTGATGTCCCAGTAGGACAAATAGCCACGGAAGCAAATACACGCCAGAAGCGTGGCAGGCCTGTCGGTTCCAAAGATAAAAATCCTCGAAAGAGAAAAGAGGTAAATACGATTCCTGTTGAAAAAGACATAGTAAAGACACTGGCAGTTGTCCAAAATTCTGATATAACGCCAGAAGACGTTCAGGTACCTGAAAATTATGAAAATGATGAGATCTCAATAAATTATGTCTTTACAGGAGAGAAATGGGACCGAAATAAGACAATTGTCAACGAAATATTTGCATATAATGTGGCATTGAATATCATGCATGAAAATAAGGATCTTGAGCTAAGATCAGTTGAAGAATGTCGACAAAGAAATAATTGGCCAAAATGGGAAGCAGCCATGAAGGCTGAATTAGACTCACTTGCAAAACGTGAAGTTTTTGGACCTATAGTCCGTACACCTGCAGATGTAAAACCTGTTGGATACAAATGGGTATTTGTGAGAAAACGAAATGAGAAAAATGAAGTTGTGCGCTATAAAGCCCGACTTGTGGCACAAGATTTTTCACAAAGGCCCGGTATAGATTATGAAGAAACGTATTCCCCTGTAGTGGATGCGATAACATTGCGTTATTTGGTCAGTTTATCTGCATATCATAAACTGCATATGCATTTAATGGATGTGGTAACAGCCTATTTGTACGGCTCATTAGATCGGGATATCTATATGAAAGTCCCTGAAGGACTAAAGATATCTAAACCATCTAGTGAATATTCGCAAGGATTATACTCAGTCAAATTGCAAAGATCTTTATATGGTCTAAAGCAATCTGGACGAATGTGGTATAATCGTTTTACTGAGTATCTGGCCAAAAACGGATTCAAGAATGATGATATCTGCCCATGTGTTTTCATAAAGAAAACTACATTCGGGTTCATTATAGTTGCTGTGTACGTTGATGATTTAAATATCATTGGGACTCCTGAAGAGATTCCAACAATTATAAAAACTCTAAAAGAAGAGTTTGAGATGAAAGATCTTGGAAAGACTAAGTTTTGTCTCGGCCTGCAGATCGAGCATATAAAAATTGGGATCTTTGTTCACCAAACAACATACACAGAAAAGATCTTGAAGAGATTTTATATGGATAAGTCACATCCATTAAGTACCCCAATGATTGTAAGATCTTTAGATGTGAAAAAGGATCAATTCCGTCCTAAAGAAGAGAATGAAGATATCATTGGTCCTGAAGTACCATATCTTAGTGCCATTGGAGCGCTAATGTATCTTGCTAATAATACGCGACCTGACATATCATTCGCAGTGAATTTACTAGCAAGATATAGTTCCTCTCCAACCAGAAGACATTGGAGTGGAATCAAACAAAATTTTCGATATCTCCATGGAACGGTTGATATGGGATTGTTTTATCCCTATGGATCCAAGTCACAATTAGTTGGCTATGCAGATGCCGGATACCTGTCTGATCCACATAAAGGGAGATCTCAAACAGGATACCTGTTCACATATGGTGGTACAGCTATATCTTGGAGGTCCACGAAACAGACAATTGCTGCAACATCCTCTAATCATGCTGAAATACTGGCGATTCATGAAGCTAGTCGCGAGTGTTTTTGGCTGAGGAGTTTGATTCAATATATTATGTCATCATGTGGACTGATTGATCAGAAGATAGCTCCAACTGTCCTGTTTGAAAATAATACAGCATGTATTGCTCAACTTAAATGCGGATATATCAAAGGTGATAGAACAAAGCATATTTCTCCCAAATTCTTCTTCACTTATGATCTTCAAAATTAAGGGACAATTGATGTCCAACAGATCCGCTCAAGTGACAATCTGGCAGATTTGTTCACAAAGTCACTCCCAAAATCCTCTTTTGAAAGATTGGTACATGAGATTGGGATGCGCCGATTTCATGACATTAATGATGTCGGAAAGAGGGGGAGACTGTACTCTTTTTTCCTTAGTCAGGTTTTTTCCCACTGGGTTTTTCTTGACAAGGTTTTTAATGAGGCAGTCCCCATCACAAAGGATATTGTACTCTTTTTCCTTCACTAAAGTTTTTTTCCCATTGGGTTTTCTTTAGTAAGGTTTTAACGAGGCAATAATCCTAAATGGTCATCCAAGGGGGAGTGTTATGACGAGGATGGATAAGGGTGATGGATGCCCATTTATGAGGGCACATTTTCCCTATGTTGAAAGAAATAAATGAAGTTTGAAATGTAAACTTTGTATGCCTATAAATACATGTGCTGAGGCAAAGAGGAGAACACAAGAGCAATAAAAATCTTCTCTTTCTTATATTGCTAATAACAATTCTCTCTCTCTATTTATATTGTTTACATATAAATTTTTTCTTCTTTCTTTCTTTCATGTTGCAATATAAAATTTTCTTCTTTCTTTCTTTCATGTTACTATATATATTAGTAAAATATATATTTAATATATATATGTATCATCTCTTTTATATTGAAATAGTAATTGTGGTGGATATTACTACTAGAATTATTTAATTATATTTTATATTTTATATTTGTTACCTCTTTCTTATTTATTTATTTAGTTATTTTACAACAAAAAATTAATTTTAATAAAAATTGCTAAACAATATTTTTAATTTAGCCAAGGTAAATCCAAACACACACTGAGCCTCTCTTCGAGCCACTTCGCCGCCCATCCGTCGAGCCACGCCGCCGTCCGTCCGTGTAGCCACTCCCCCAAGTCTCCAACCCCTGTTCTCTTCTTCCGCGAGCTCGGTCCATCCGTCGACTTCGTCTTCTCCTCGCCGTCGTCTGCATCTTCTCGCCGTAAGAGAAACCCACTAGCAGAACTGCCCCAAGCCCCTTCTCCTCTCTTTCCCTCACTCAACCTCAACCAAAGAGAAACCCTAGTCTCCACCACCGCCGCAAGGAGTTCGCTACCGCCGTAAGAAGAGGTGACACAAGCCCTAGCCACTAGCCAGCCTTTATCGCCGCCGCCATTCAGCTCACCACCGCCATCTCACCGTCGTTCGGTTGTCCTTCACCGTCCAGTCTGCCGTAGCCTCCAACCACTCTGCTCTTTCGGAAGCTTTTTCGCGTCTCGTCGCAGCTCCAATTCGGTGGTCGCCCGTCCTCCGTCCTTCTGCTGCTCGTGGTCGGCGTTCTTGCTCCTTCTCCCTCAATCGCTGCTCTGAAATCCTGAATCTCTGTTTGTTCGTTATTTTTTTATGAGTAATTTCTTGCGTATCTCTGTTTTGAGTCTTCTTAGGTTTTTTGAATCAATATATTTTAGTTTGTTCGTTCATGATCAATGATTTAATTGCAGAATGAGTTTTATTACTAATGATGAGCAATGAACATTATTGAACTGATCTTGTTATGAGTAATGATTATCTTAGGTTTCTCTGTTATGAGTAATTTAGATTATTTTGTTTTTCAGTAATTGTGGAACTGTTCTTGTGGTTCAAATGTTGTATTTTTTTATTTAATTATTCAGTGTTGTGTTTATTGTCGTTGTTGATTGTTGCTGTTTGTTCTTGATGGTTCTGAACTTCTGATTGTTGATGTTTGTTCACTGCTGTGTTTGTTTACTGTTCTTGTTGTTCAAATGTTGTATTTTTTTATTTAATTATTCAGTGTTGTGTTTACTGTTGTTGCTGATTGCTGCTGTTTGTTTTTGATGGTTCTGAACTTCTGATTGTTGATGTTTGTTCACTGCTGTGTTTGTTCTTATTGTTCTTGATTGTTGCTATTTTTTTTATAGTGCTGTTTGTTTTTGCTGTGCTGCTACTTTTCATACTGCTACTTTTCATGTTTGTTTGCAGACTGATTTTTATTGCCGATGATGAGTAATGAACATTATTGAGCCGTTCTTGTTATGAGTAATGATTTTCTTAGATTTCTCTGTCATGAAATAATTTAGATTATTTTGTTTTACAGTAATTATTGAACTGTTCTTGTTGTTCAGATGTATTTTTTTATCTAATTGTTCAGTGTTGTGTTTATTGTCCGTCTTTGTTTGTTCGTCGATTTAGGATTCTAATGCTGCTAGTGTTGTTGTTAAGATTGAATTGTTCAGTGATTACTTGGTTAGCTCTGCTCATTGCTACTGTGTTGTGTTGTGTTGTGTTGGACTCTGTTTTGTTGCTTTTTTTTTGTGCTGTGCTGAAAATTGAAAATAATTTAGCTGAAATTATGCTTATTGCTACTCCTCATTGTTAATCTTTGAAAGTTTATTAATCTTTGTTAAAATTATGCTGAAATTATGCTCATTGCTACTGCGCAAGTGTTCATTGTTAATCTTTAGAAAAGTTTACTAATTTTTGTTGAAATTATGCTGAATTATGCTCATTGCTACTGCCCAAGTGTTCATTGTTAATCTTTGAAAAAAGTTTATTAATCTTTGTTGAAATTATTCTGAAATTATGCTCATTGCTACTGCTAATTGTTAGTTTTTGAAATTATGCTGAAATTATTTAGTGCTTTAAATTTAGAAGACGTTTAAGATTTATCTTAAATTAAACTATAATTATGTTTTAGAGTTTTTGTTTATAATTTACTTGTTATCTTATTGTAAAATGGTTTGTCTGGTTGGACCACGGTTGAACCGGTTGGACCACGGTTGAACCAGTTGGACCAGTAAACTAGTAGTTAGAGTGATTCGATGACCGGTCCGGTTCTCAGGACCTTGGTGATTTGTGAATGTGAAATGATTGATTTTGTGTTGGTATGCTGCTGCTGCTGCTGTTTTTTAGTTTTTGTTGCTGATTGTTCTTGATTTCTGAATGTGAAATCATTGATTTTGTGTTGTTATGCTGCTGCTGCTATTTTTTAATTTTTGTTGCTAATTGTTCTTGATTTCTGAATGTGAAATCATTGATTTTGTGTTGTTACGCTGCTGTTGCTGTTTTTTATGGTGATTATTTGTTGCTGCTTTTTAATTTTTGTTGCTGATTTATGAAATTATTGATGAAAATGGCTGTTATGATTTCTGATTTCTGATTTCAATATCATTGTTGAAAACTTGAAATTATTGATGAAAATGACTTTGTTATGATTTATGATGTCTGATTTCTGATTCCTGATTTCAAAATCATTGTTGAAATTATTGATGAATGGCTTTGTTATGCTGCTGCTGTTTTTTAATTTCTGAGTCTGCTGTTTTGAATTTTTGTTGATCGATTTTTTGATTATTTGTTGCTGTTTTTTAATGTCATCAAATTAAATGAATTAATACCCAGGGAAGAAAAAGCAACCTTGACAAGCCATTGCAAGAAACACCTTGACAACCCTGAACCCTCATCACTCTCGGTCTCAGTCTCACTCTCTAAGGAGTTCACTGCTACACTCACTCATCACAACGCCAACGCCAACACCAGCCTCCACCCCTCCACTCGGTCACTCTCGCCGTCGCCTCCGGTCGTTCGGTAGTTCGCCGCCTCTGTTCGCTCTTCGGCCTCTATTCGCCCCTGCTTGCCACTTCTGTGGCACTTTACACACAAATATTCAAAGTCCCTTGATGGTTGGCACCAATCATGGACGAAGAAGAGAAACCTCATTCTCCTCCTCAACCTCTTCCCAACGATGACGAACATTCTAGAAGAAACCGCATCATTGCTAAACTCAAAGACTCTCTCTTGTCTCAGCTCGCCGAATCCAACCCCTCCTTCTCCCTCGAAACACGCCATGTTTCCTCCCTCATTCAGCAGCGTCTCAAGAAGATGTTTCCTTCTTTCCACACCCCCACGCACCCTCCTTATGCATTGGTAGCTCCTTTCCCCTACTTTTCTCCAAATTTTCAATCTTTTTATTTTGCTTATTGAGTGTCTTATTTTCTTTGGAATTCAAATGATCATAATGAATATATTATTCTTCTTTCGATTTTAATTTTGCGCCCCGTTATGTGCCTATTTTAGATGATACATAGGGCAATATCGGAGCTAAATGAGAATAAAGGGTCCACTGAAGAAGAAATTTCTAATTTCATTGTAAAGGAGTATGAGGATTTGCCATGGGCACATAAGAAGATTTTGGGTATTCAATTAGAGAAGCTTTGCCAGGATGAGGAGATTGTGTGTAATGAGGGTGGTAGATATGTTCTACAGGCTGATGGTGATGGAATAGATGGTGATCGGAAGGGGAGACAGGAATGTAAGAGTAAGAGGAAGAAGAGAGGAAAGAAGAGAAGTCAGCATAGCATGGATGGAGGTGGAGAGCGAAAGCAGAAAAGAGTAAAAATCTGTGAAGAGGTTGAGAAGAGTGATAAGCCTAAAGAGGGAAGAGATGAGGCACAACATCAGGTTTATGATTTAGGTGATGTTAGGACTGATGAGCCAATTAGTGTGGTGAAATGGACAGAAGAGAAGGGGGAAGAAGCACTTGACCAGTCAGCTGAAAGGGTTGGAGAGCAGAATAAACCACAAGGGGCTGGAGTTGTAGAACAATATGTTGAAGCAGGGCCTCTAGCACAGGAGTTACAGGATCAGGTATTATGGTGTTTATATAATTTTTGGCATCTGCTGTTGGTACTTGATAGTTATCATTCATGTGGTGGAGCTGTTAGTTGTTAGTGCCCTTTTATTAGAGAGTTTTAGGAAAGCTTTTTATAAAATAAGTGTCATATCTTACCCTGCTACAATATTGGG